>NC_040915.2:3344578-3660326 GCF_004126475.2 Phyllostomus discolor | reverse complement strand
GCTGCTCAATTCTTTTTGGAAAGTTCACTGTTCCCTGAAATCCTAAAGTGTAGACGTCACCGCTTTAGAGTTGGCAAAATTCTTTGTTTTCCAGCGCCTAAATCCTGCCGTCCCACCTTTACAATAGATGCATTTCCATTACAGAGACCAGGAACTAGCTCGGGGAAGGTAACAGGCTCGGCGGAGTCACGCAGCAGTCACTAAGTGGAGAGGACAGCCAGCCCAGAACAGCCTAAATTAGGCCTGGACTGAAAATTCCGGATCTTCCCACACCACCAACTGCTTTTCACCAATTTAGCTGCTGTGGAAACTAGGAGAGGAAGTACCAACGCCGGCTTGGTCTGGCGCTGAAGTGCACAGCGGAGGGCTCAGCGGGGCGAAGGGACCAGCTAACCTTGTCTTCCGGGTCCTTCACCTCCACGAACATGCCCAGCCCGGGGGTGGCCGGCTGGTACTCCTCCCGCTGCTTGTCGTACAGCTGCGTCCGGTAGTTTCCTGGAGGGAAACCGGGCGAGGCCAGCTCAGAGGAGTGCGAAATGGCCCCGGGTCCGCAGTGGCCAGGGCATAACGAGCTGGGCCTGCTCCCGGCTCTGGAGCGTCACTAGCTCTCCCCAACCCCGCGCACCGACACCACGGTCAGGCCGCCAACTCTCCCCCGCCCCCCGCACCTATAACCATGGTCTCGTCCGGAATCTCCTCAATAAAACACTTCTTCTCTGTCTCCCCGATGTGGAAGTAGAGCGCTCCTCCGCGGGCCGCAAACCACAGCAGCAGCACCAGGGCCCGAACTACCTTCCCCAGCCCCGCGCCTGGCCAGAATGCGCAGACCCGTACACTCTGCTCCGCAGCCATCTTGCCCCACCTTCCCGCGCAGCCGCAGACGGCCGCGCCACGTAGCCCTACCGCCGCTGCCGCGGGGCCTATCGGGACAGCGAGTTCCGCCACTTGGACTGTAAGTCCCGAGATGCCTCGCGGCGATGGCGGGGCAGCGCCTGATTGGGGCGTATCTTCTACCGGGAACCGAATTGAGGCCCCAAAATGGGAAGCTCTCCGTTGACTATCGTCCGGGCCCGGCACTAGTGATTATCAACTTTTTAGAGATGGTGAAACTTACTCAGTTTGTTTGAAGTCGTAGAGGAGATACAGGATTCGAACCTAGGACCCCAGATTTTCCTAGCATAGGTGTAGCATTTGTCCGCCCTTCTGGTTTGCTTCTATTTTTAAAAATTGGACTGAAAAAAAATGGCACAAACAACGCTCAGATTTATCTTCAGAATTTTTTCAAAATAGAAAAGAAAAATCATGCTCTCCCTTTACCCCTTCTTTGCTACCCCCAACCCCTATCACTTAAATCCGGTCTCTGATCCCAGGCATCGCGCCATCAGGAGCACCGCATACTCCTCCGCGCAGGCTTTGCTGCCGGATCCCGGCCGTGAAGGCTCCTCTGCAGACCGAGCGAGGGGCCCCAGGGGCTAGCGGGTCAAGGGCTATTTATTGGGATTCTTGGGGTGGAGCCGCCGAGTGTTGGAGAGCTCTGCAGCAAGTGTTGAGATCAGCAGAGGTCTGGGTCCTTTCTTGTCCTTCCTGAATTTTACCCAAATTCAGTGTATTTTGGAAGGTCTTCAGAGTCAATTTATTGCTGCGCTCCCTCAAAGTTTCATAGAAGTTGGAGGTTCCCCCCCTCTATTCAAAGTTGTTCTTGTTTCATTTGACCCTAGGAAGGGAGGTTTAGTAGGAATGTTCACATTTCCCTACCACTGGGAAGTTTTTATCTCATATTTCCTAAAAATAGCAATATTTCGTAATATGACTGTACCTTATTTTTTTATTATTTATATTTAGAGAGAGGGGAATGGAGGGAGAAAGGGAGAGAAAAGAACTTCAATGTGTGGTTGCCTCTCGCGCTCCCCGGGCTGGGTCCCCAGTACGCAACCCAGGCATGTGCCCTGACTGGGAGTTGGAGACCCTTTGCTTTGTAGTCTGGTGCTCAAACGACTGAGCCACACCAACCAGGGCTGTACCTTATTTTTTAAGCATTCCTGTGATGAAAGTGGTTAACATTTTTTTTACCCTAATTATTTGCTCCTGCAATAAAAAAATGCTTTTCCTTTATTGCCCTAGCCTGGTAGCTCAGTTGGTTAGTGTCATCCTGGTAGCCAAGGTTGTGGGTTGGATTCCTGGTCAGGGCACATAGAAGAACCATCTAATGAATGCATAAGTAAGTGAAACAACAAAATTGATTCCGTTTCTCCCTTCTCTCTCTAAAACCAACATACCTTAAAAATTATTGTTCATTTACTTAAAAGCATTACAGCCAGACACTGTTTTGTTGAGATCACAAAACTGCCCTCCCAAAAATTGGGTACCAATTTATAGTCCCACCAGCAACATGTCAGAGTGTTTGCTTTCCCAGGCCCTGCTCAGATGCTCTCAGCCCTTTTTAATCTTGACAAAATCATTGGATGAAAAGTTATATTTTACTGTCCTTTTCATTTTTATTTTCTTAGACGGTGAACATTTTTTTTCCGGCCATTTGCTTTCTTCTAGGAACTAACTACTCATTGGTTTTTCTTAGTGTTCTTATAACTACACATTATTATTCTTGTTGTAATTACTATTCAAGATTAACAAATGATTACGGAGTCAATAAATGATAACATTTTATATTAGTTTCAGGTATTTTTACATTAAACTTACATTGAGACCGTTGAAGATTCACATACAGTTGTAAAAAATAATGCAGCGATGAATAAAAGCCATTGAATTCAATCATAAAATTTAAATAAGTGAATCATATGATATAAATTATATGCCAGTAAAGCTGTTTTAAAAGACAAAAAATAATGCAGTGAGATCCAGGGCACCATGATCCAGTTTCCCCCAGTTACAGCTGTAACATTGCACTCCATACCACAACCAGGATATTGACATCGGTCTAGGCAAGCAACAGAACATCATCACAAGGATCCCTCATGTTGTCCTGTTATAGCCACACCACTTCCCTACCCCTTCATCCCTCCGTAACCCCAGACGACTACTACTGTTGCTGGTGGAAATGGGGCTCTTGCATGGAGTTGCCAGGAAAGCATTCCAGGGACCTACATATGGGAGGGTAAGGTTTAATGATTATGTTTATTGTAGAAGCAAAATCCAAGGACTGCCCCTGGGTTCCTGATGTCCCATTTCTGTCCCTCCCACTGTGAAGGAAGTCCATCCTGGCCTTCATCCAGCCCAGAATAAAGACCAAATTCCAGAGATTCTCTGCCAATGGTTTAGTCCATATTAAAGCTTAGCCCAGTTCAGCCTTTGTCCCATCTAGCTAGCTCAGTCTGTTGCAGCTGCACTTTGGCTGTGGCTGTGCTGCTGTACCCAGGCTTGCACTTGCAGCCTGCCTTTGGAGTCTGCATGGCTGCTGGACCCCAGGTAGCTGCTAGGGCCACATGGCTGCTGCCATGGAGAGAGAACGTAAAAGCCCACAGGGGAGCACACGTTACAGGGAGGGAGAGAGCAAGAAAGAAAGAGCTCCTTTGTCTAATTATATTATCTTGGGCCTAGGAAGCACCAGGGACTTTTTCAAAATAACCAATTAACTTTCCAAACTTTTTGAGGTTGACATTGAGGCTTCCCCCTAACCAATCCATTTCCTAGATCTTTTGGGATTCTGTATCCCTTATCCACTCTGACTCTTTTCCCAGGCCAGACAGACAGGCCTTTATGGTTGCCCTCTTGGCTCCTACTTTGAATGCCTCATAGTAGAAGCACCTCCTCCTGCATCATCTTGGCTTCTACTGGGCATGTGCCCAGCAGAGGAATTTCCCTTCCTCCCTCCCCCTATAATCCAGTACAGGGCAACAATTACCCAGGGAGATTGGAAAGCTGGTCCTTTCTTTCTACGGGGGGTGAGGGAAGATGAAGTTAATGCCCTTGGTGGGACAATCCTGCAATCCTCTCGGGTGTGTATGAAGCTGTACCTTCCTAGTAGATTAGGCTTCTTAATGTCTGATTCCTTTTGCTCCCTTTATTAATATCTAGCTGCCTACACTAACACCACTAATCTGCACTTTCTATTTCTATACTTTTGCCATTTTAAGAATGTGATATAAATGGAATCATACAGTATGTAACCTTTTGAGATTGGCTTTTTTCACTCAGCATGATTCTCTGGAGATTGCAGTTTGTTGCCCGTATCAACAGTTAGTTTCCTTTTATAGTAAAAAGTAGCCATTTCACATAATATATAAAGATATAATTTTATAATATCAACAACTCAAAGAGGTGATAACACAGCTGTTAAAGGAGAAGTTTGTATTTCATTGAAGTTAAGCTGTTATAAATTCAAATTCTAGTATTATAACTTTAGGATGTTAAATATAATCTCCATGGTAACCACAAAAACAGCTAAAGAATATACACAAAAGTAAATGAGAAAGGAATTTAAATGTTGCACTACAAAAAATCAAATACAAAAGAAGAAAATACCTACAGGAAATGAGGGACAAAAAGTAATAAAGCAAATAGAAAAAATAGCAAAATGACAGAAGTACCTCTTTACCAGTAATTAATTTAAATGTAAATGGTTAGACTCTCTAATCAAAAGACAAAGATTGGTAAAATGGATAAAAAACATGATCCAACTATACGCTATCTATAAAAGACTCTTTAAATCCACAGACACAAATTTGAAAGTAAAAGAATATAAAAGGATATTCCATGCTAACATAACTAGAAGACAACAGGGGTGGTGGCTATACTAATATCAGACAAAATTGACTTTATATTTTTACAAAATGTTATAAGAGACAAAGTATGTTATATCGATAAAAGGCTCAATACAACAAAAAGATGGAACAGTTATGAACTTGCACACCAGTAACAGACACAGACAAAACTGTCTTCCGACAACAACAGAATACATGCTTTGCACACAAGGACATTGTACAGAACAGATGAAATATCAGACATATGTTGAGACAACTTAAGTCTCATTAGATTTTAAAAGATATATGTCATACCAAGCATCTTCTCTGACAACAACAAGATGAAGTTAGAAATCAGTGACAGAAGGAAAATTGGAAAATTCAAAAATTTGTGGAAGTTAAACACTATATTTTGTTGGCAATTAAAGCTATCCATTAATTTTTTTTAAACCACTATAGCTTAAGCACGTAGTTTGTGCCAACTCCTGTGCATGGTGTTAGAAATATGTTAGTGATTCAAAAACACATTCTTTGGCCACATGGTATGTACAGTCTAGGGAAGGAGACTGTATGATTGTAATTATATACTTGTTTTTCCTTTTCAACAACATACTCTTAAGCAACCAATGGATCAAGAAGAAATCACAGGGGATTGCTAAGAAAACACTTAAAGGGGAATTATAATGAAAACACTACATAACAAAGTCATGAGACAGAGAAGGCAGTGCCAAGGAGTAAATTTATACCTACACATACTTACATTTATAAACAAGAAAGACCTCAAATCAGTAACCTCACTTTAAGCCCTGGCCAGGTAGTTCAGTTGGTTAGAGTGTTGTCCCAATATGCCAACGTGACAAGTTCAGTCCCCAGTCAGGACACATACAAGAATCAACCAATGAGTGCATACATAAGTGGAACAACAAATCCCTGTTTCTCTCTCTCTCTCTCTCAAATCTATAAATTTTTAAATATTAAAAATCTCACTTTATACCTTAAAAAAACTAGAAAAATAACAAAATAAACCCAAAGCTAGCATAAGGAAGGGAATAATACATATAAGAGCAGAAATAAAATAGAGAAGAGAAAAATAATAAATAACTTAAAAATATAAGTTGATTCCTTGAAAAGATCAAGAACATTGAGGAACCTTTATCTAGATGAACTAAGAAAAAGAAAGAAGACTCAAATTACTAAAATCAGAAATGAAACTGAGGACATTAATACCATTCTAGGGAAATAAAAAGGTTTATAAGACAGTGCTAGGAGCAATTCCATACCAACAAATTTGATAACCCAGATGAAATGAACAGATTCCTAGAAATAAAACCTACTGTGACTAAACCACAAAGAGACAGATAATCTGAATAGACCTGTAAATATTATGGGAGACTGAATCAGTAGTAAAAAATTTCCCAACAGACAGAAGTCCTGTATTTGATGGCTTCACCAGTAAATTCTACCAAACATTTATTTTTAAAAATCATTTGATTGAGCCCTGGCTAGTGTGGCTCAGTGAACTGAGTGCTGGCCTGAGAAGGAAGGGGTCACCAGTTCAATTCCCAGTCAGGGCCATGCCTGGGTTTCAGGCCAGGTCCCCCAGTCTCCAAGAAGCAACCAACTGATGTTTCTCTCCCTCTCTTTCTCCCTCCCTTCCCCTCTCTCTGAATATAAATAAATAAATAAATAAATATTTTAAAATTTTAAAATAAAAAAAGACTACAATATTTCATGTAATACTGGTTTGGTGGTGATGAACTCTTTTAGCTTTTTCTTCCCTGGGAACATCTTTTTATGTCCTTTGATGTGGGGGGCTCCACCCACAGGGCCGCGCCCCCCGCCCCCCCCCCCCCCCCCGGCCACCACGGACGAAAATAAGTCTACCAAGATGTGACCTGCTTGGGGAGGAAAGGTGGCTGATCTCTCAAAGGAGAAGGGCCAAGATCCTTTTCCTCAATGGGCTTTTATTGGGTTCATTTTGCACAGAAATACAGGTAAAGTGCATTAATCATTTTGGGGCAGTAAGGATCAAACAATAGATAACATACAAAGAACTACAAGGGCTTATTCTGAGTCAGGGTCTGTTAGCTAAAGGGCTACAAAACTTTGGGAAACAAACTCATATCCTACTCAAACCCTTATTAGAAAATTGAGAGCATTCTTAGCAAAACAGGTTTTACAGGATTTTATGTGTTCTTTCTTAGGCCTGATGCCCTGGGGAACGCGCCCTTTCCAGCACAGGGCTGCACCACCCTCTGTCATTGTTTCAGGTATAAGTCAGGCAGGGGAAGGAAGGCAGTCAAGAGATTAGGAGACTTCTCACAGACAGAATGAGGACTCAGGCTGTGTCAAAGCCAAGGGATGAGGGTCCATCACTCCCTTTTGCTATAGCCCCCCAAATCCTACCCTGAAGCCCCCTGTGACTGTGTGTGTCTTAGGTCGTTCCTCCCTTGAGGAATCTTACCCATCATTGGCTAACCGATCATACACTGGGGGCCAGGCAGGGTGAAGTAAATGGGGCAGAGGCAGTGCCCCTGCCAGGGAGATAAGTTTTGTCTCCTTAGTGGTTTAAGGTCCCAAGGTCTCTCACTCAGCCTTAGCCACGGGGGTGGGTTAAAGCTTCTGAAATAAGGCAGGGTGTTTCCCAACACTTTGATTCTAAATGATAGCTTTGCTGGGTAGAGTAATCTTGAATGTAGGTCCTTGCCTTTCATGACTTGGAATATGCCTTTCCAGCCCCTTCTTGCCTAAAAGGTCTCTTTTGAGAAATCAGCTGACAGTCTGATGGGCACTCCTTTGTAGGTAACTGTCTCCTTTTCTCTTGCTGCTTTTAAGATTCTCTCCTTATCTTTCATCTTGGGTAATGTATTCATGATGTGCCTTGGTGTGTGTTTCCTTGGGTCCAACTTCTTTGGGACTCTCTGAGCTTCCTGGACTTCCTGAAAGTCTATTTCCTTTGCCAGATTGGGGAAGTTCTCCTTCATTATATTTTCAAATAAGTTTTCAATTTCTTGCTGTTGTTCTCCTTCTGGCACCCCTATGATTGGGATATTGGAATGTTTAAAGTTGTAGCAGAGGTTCCTAAGCCTCTCCTCATTTTTTTTGAATTCTTATTTCTTCATCCTGTTCTGGTTGAATGTTTTTTTCTTCCTTCTGGTCCATACCATTGATTCGAGTCCCAGGTTTCCTTCCCATCACTGTTGGTTCCCTGTACATTTTCCTTTATTTCATTTTGCATAGCCTTCACTTTTTCCTATATTTTGCAACCATACTCAACCAATTCTGTGAGCATCTTGATTACCAGTGTTTTGAACTGTGCACAGGCTGGCTGAACTCTGATAGGCTGGCTATCTCTTCATCGCTTAGTTGTATTTTTTTCTAGCGCTTTGATCTGTTCTTTCATTTGGGCCTTTTTTTTTTTTTTGTCTCAGCATACCTGTTATATAGTAAGGGATGGACCCTTAGGTATTCACCAGGGCAGGGCAACCCATGGTGCTCTGTGTGGGGGAGGGGTTTGAGAAGGAACAATGCCACTCGTTCAACTCTCTGCTGACTTTCAGTCACTTCTGCCGCTACCCACAAGCAAATTGGGCCTCTCTGGTGCTGATTCCCGGGTGAGTGGGTTTGTGTATGTTCTAGAGACCCTGTGGGTCTCTCCAAAAAACTCTCCTGTGAGGCTAGTAGTTTCTCCTGCTGCCTCAACTCCCACAAGTATTTTGAGTCAGAGGTTTTGAGGCTTTATTTTCCCAAGCTGGAACCCTGGGTTGCGCGGTCTGTCTCACTCCCCAGTTGTTCCTCCCAGTTTTTCTGCACATGAATGTGGGACTGCCCACTCCGCCAGACATCACCTCGCCTGGTCTGCCAGCCACCATCTTGCTGCAAGTCCTCCCTGCCCCAGCTGCCTATCTGTGCCCCTCCTCCTGGTCTGGATGAATGTTTCTTCTTTAACTCCTTGTCAGACTTCCATATAGTTCGATTTTATGTCAGTTCTGGGGGTTTTTTATTTTGTTTTGCTTTTGAATTTGTTGTTGTCCTTCTTCTGGTTGTGTGAGGAGGCACAGCATATCTACCTACACCTCCATCTTGCCCAGAAGTCTGGTTGTAAGTCCTTGTTTTTCATCACTTTGAATATTTTTTGCCAGTCCTTTATGGGAGCTCCCTTGTGCTAATTAACTGCTTTTCTCTTACTGCTTTTATGATTCTGTTTGTCTTTAATAGTTTGCATTTTAGTTCTGATGTGTCTTGGTGTGTCTTTGGGTTCTGTCAGGGTGGGCGGGGTAGGACAAAATGGCGGCTGAACTACAACCCAGAAGAGACGGCTGACGTCAAACCAGGGCGCGAGGAGAACCACCAATGATATGTTGCTGCTTTGTTCAGAGGGGACCAGTCCCAAGCCCCCACGAAAAATAAAACCCCACCATATTCCCCATTTGCTCATGGCTTTCTTGGCCCCACAGTGCAGATGGAGAAATCTCACCCGGGTGCACAAACCCCAATAAAGCTCTATACTGCCTAATTTTGTGGCTGACTAGCATTTATTCCTTGGCGGAGCCTAAGAAAACCTTTCAGGTTCATCTTGTTTGGGGCTCCCTGTGCTTCCTAGACTTGTATGTCTATTTCCTTCATCAGGTTAAGAAAGTTTTCTGTCATTTTTTCAAATAGGTTTTCAATTTCTTGCTCTCTCTCTCTCTTTTCTCCTTCTGGCACCCCCATGTTAGTATGCTTGAAGTTGTGTCACAGGCTTCTTACACTATCTTCATTTTTTCATTCTTTTTCCTTTTTGCTGTTCTGATTGAGTGCGTGGGGGGGGGGGGGGGTTGCTTCCTTATATTCCAAATCACTGATTTGATTCTCTGCTTCATTTACTCTATTGTTGATTCCCTATAAATTATTCTTCATTTCAGCCACTGTATCCTTCATATATGACTGGTTCTTTTTTATGCTGCTGAGGTCCTCACTAAGTTCATTGAGGATCCTTATCACCATTGTTTTTAACTCTGCCTCTAGTAGATTGCATGTCTCCATTTTGTTTAGGGCATTTTTCTGGAGTTTTGTTCTGTCCTTAATATGGACCATGTTTCTTTGTCTCCCCATTTTATCAACCTCCCTTTTAAAAAATCTATTAGGCAGAGCTGCTATGTCTCCTGGGCTTGATAGAGTGGCCTAATGTAATACGTGTCCTGTAGGTTCCAGTGGCACAGCCTCCCTATTTACATAAGTTAGGCACTCCAGGTGCATCTCCCCCATGTGGACTGTGTACCCCCTCCTCTTGTAGTTGAAACTTGATTGATCTTGGCACATCAATAGGAGGGATTTTCCCCCAGGCTGATTGGTTCTAAGGACTGGCTGCAACCACCAACCACTGTGGAGGATCAACTGTGCAAGGGCCAACCCCACAGAACAGGACTGTGTTCTCCCCAAGGCCACCTGACATTAGTTACAAAGTGATCTGCAGATGGCTGCCACATATGCTGGACTTGGAGGTGTCCAGGAGATGCCAAGCTGTGAACCAAGGCCAGCTGCTGCTAGTGGTGAGCCTGGAACCTCTCAGTGAGAGGTATGGGGCACACCAAAGCCAGTTGCTGCTTGTTTGAGAGATCTTAGGAAAGCCTGAAGCATGAGATAAGACAAGCCATTCATATGGAAAAGCCACTGGAAACAGTTGGGGTGGGCTTGCAGGTTAGGTGGAGCAAGGTCTCAGGGAATCACCAGGGCAGGCAAACAGTAATAGCCAGATTAATACAGTGTCCACCTGCTGGCTTCACTGGAGGCAGGTCAGAAAAGGAATAATGGCCTCTGCCAGCACTTTTGTCTGGCAGAAAGCTGCCCCCACCACACAGCTCTTGTCCTGATGACAGAAAATTCAGTTCCTTCCAGTATGTCCCTGGTGCCTTTCAAGCTGCTTTCCCAGTGCTAGAGCTCAGAAGGAATGAGTCAGAGTAAATCCATGCTCAGGCCCTTTGAGAGGAATGCCTGGGAGTACAGAGCCCTCCATCTCACTCAGCCGCAATCCCCACAGGTTCTTACAGCCAGAAGTTATTGAGACTTCTGTTCCTAGTACTGGAACCCTGGTCTGCAGGGTCTGGTGTGGAGCTGGGACCCCTTGCTCCACAGGAGGAGCCTTTGCAGCTGAGATATCCCTCCTGACTTTTAACTACTACAAGTGAGTGTGGGACCAGCCTGTTTTGTGCCTGCCTCTCCCACCAGTCCCTATGGGGCTTCTTTAAATCCCTAGTTGTAGGACTTCCATTCAGCTAGGTTTCAGGTGATTCTGAATGCTCATTGTTTTGTAGTTTAGTTGAAATTTCAATGTGTACAAAATTATTCTTTTTTTATAATAACTAGAATTTTTCCAAAAGCTTTTTGTATTTTATTTATTTATTTGTAGAGAGAGGGGAAGGGAGGGAGAAAGAGAGGAACAACAATGCCAGAGAGATACATCTATTGGATTGCCTCTCATATGCACCCCGAGCAGGGACCAAACCTGCAACCCAGGCATGTACCCTGACCAGGAATGGAACCAATGACCTTTCGGTTTGTGAGATGATGTCCAACCAACTGAGCCACACTGGTCAGGGGCAAAAATTTTTGAGAGAAGTTATAAAAGACATAAATAAATGGAAAGACATACCATGTTCATAGCTGGAGGGCTTAATATTGTTAAAATATAGATAGATACCACCTAACAAAGCAAGCTACAGGTTAAGTGCAAACCTTATCAAAACCCCAAAGGTGTTTTTTGCACAAATCAGAAAACCCATTTTAAAATTCATTTGAAGCGTTACAGTGGTATTCTCAGAGTTCCTGTGCCCCTGCCAGCGCTGCCCGGACGGCCTCCCAGAGCGGCAACCCAGCCGCAGCCAGCGACACCCTGCTTGTAAAGAAGCCAAGCCCAGCAGGGGTGCTGCCCCAGGGTAGGGGTGGGAGAGCCATGGACAAGATGTTACAGCAGGAGCTGATGACACTCGTGATCTCTGGCAACAAAGAAATTTCTGCCTTCCCTGAATCAGACAACCTTTTCAGGTATAAGCTCACCCTAGAGCTCCCCAGTGGCTTCCCATACAATGCGCCAACAGTGATATTCCTCACATCCTGCTACCGCCCCAACATGGACACCCAGAGTAGCATCTGCCCGGACATCCTGAAGGACCAGCGGTTTGCCCTGTATGACGTCGGGACCCTCCTGCTCTCCATCCGGAGCCTGCCAGGAGAGCCCACTGTGGATTGCCCCTTGAGCGCACATGCTGCCGAGCTCTGGGAAAACCCCAACGCCTTTGAGAAGTACATGCAAGAAACCTATGGGAAGCAGGTCTCCAGCCGAGAACCCGGACCCGGGCTGTCCAGCCCCTCTCCTTGTGCTGTCTTATTTTTCCTTAGATGGTCTGTCCTTGCCTTAATTTCTTTATATGACTCTGTATCTTCAGTTGTGGTGTCATATTTGTTTTGTTTATGTTTTTTAAATCAAGTCTCTGGTTGAACCCCTGTGATGAATATATTAAATAAGTGTAAGTAAAATAAAATAAAGTTCATATGAAACCTCAAAGGACACCAAATAGGCAAAATAATTTAAAGAACATTGTGTTCTTTAAAGAACATGTTGGAGGCCTTACACTTCTTGATGTCAAAACTTACTACAAAGCCTCAGTAATCAAAACAGTGTGGTACTGGCACAAAGGCAGACCTATAGGCCAGTGGAACAGAACAGAGAATCCATTTACTGACCCAACCAGACAACTTGGAACAGCATCTACACCCTAGAGCCCACTGAAGTTGTTCATACTAGACAATCCTAAGCTTGATACCTTGCCTTGCCTATTCCTTCCCATGAAAGACACAATAATGTCTTTTCCCCCATGCTTTTCCCTTACCCCCTCTGCCTCCTGACCGACCCTGGTGTTTCCCTATGTGGCCTTGTATGTCATGGCATAGCGCTCCTGTTGGGAACTGTAAGTAAAACACTATGTTCAATGGCAATTATCTCCTGATTTGTTGGCCTCACCACACTTAAATGATAATAAAACCTACATTTTAAAACAAAGGGAGAGGCTGGAGGGAGTGGTGTGGGAGAGCAAGTGAGGAAAAAAGTGGGGAAGGAAGAGAAGAAAGGGGAAGTAAACAGAGTACATCCTTGTCACTCTTTGCATTTGTCATCTTCTTCCTTTCTTCCCTCCACCTTGGTCTCCCCATCATGTCGCCTCCCCTCCCTTTCCTTTGGGTTTTATCTAATCACAGTCAATGAGTGATCTTTGAGCCTGAATAATGAGGTCTCCCACATGCATGAAAGATGAGAGAAAGATTCCCCTTAAGGGCAGGAGAAGTTACAGGTTAGGGAACTTGATGGAAAGGGCAGTTATTCACAGAAGATGATCTGAGAAATCTGCACCCCATGTCTAGGTTCATCTACCACCCCAGGCATGAGTGGAGGGGGTCTGCCCTTGAGGCAGGTGGCTGAGCCCAGAGAGGTGTCCTGGTGCCTCAGCGAAGTCTGCACATCTCTTTACTCCTCTAGAATAGATGTTTGGAAGATGGTGGAGACCTCTGGGCAGACTGCAAATCTTTACTGTGGGAAAGTGTAAGGGCATTTTGGCTGGAACAGAGCTGAGACTTAGGTATGCTTGTATGTGGCTTTTGGCCACACTGCCCCTAGAAGTCCTCTGAGTCCTCAAATCAAAGGCTCCTAACTCTCTGAGACTACCACACAGCTCAGCCACTCTTCTTGGTTTGCCCTACCCAAGGGAAGACTCACAGTGCAGGAAGGAGGGAGGACCAAGCCTTCCATTAGGGTACGGTCACGCATAGACCTGTGGGGTGGATGGTTCAAAGCCCCAGGAATGGATGGATATGGCGGAACTGCTGAGAAAACTCACCAGGAGTGGAAGGATTCTGTCAGAGGGGCCCATGTGAGCCTAGAGGGGTGGTAAAGCAGGCCCAGTGGCTGGTTTCAGGTCCAGCAGGACACTGTTTTTGATTCCATGGATTCAGCACCACCCCCCATT
Organism: Phyllostomus discolor; assembly: GCF_004126475.2. Classification (NCBI taxonomy): domain Eukaryota; kingdom Metazoa; phylum Chordata; class Mammalia; order Chiroptera; family Phyllostomidae; genus Phyllostomus; species Phyllostomus discolor. The sequence continues at coordinate 3,646,633 of NC_040915.2, read as the reverse complement.
CCTAAGTGTTCTGGGACAGAGAGCACAGAGGAAAGAGCTGTCACACAAAATAATTTGTAGGGATGGTCATAAGGAATCAAAGGTGTTTTTACACACCCGACACCAAAGCAGAAGAATTACACATGGCAACTCTGATTTATGTGCAGAACATTCTATTCATTATACATCCTCCCTCCCGAGCTCATGGTGCCTATTGTCATTAGGTTGGGACAGCACAAGAAAAAACAGGCACATATATGGAGATTTTTGGATTTTTCTGTAATTGTGACTCACCATTGTTCTTCCTTCTTTCTTTCCTTCCTTCCTCTTCCTTGATTTCTTCCTTCCCCCTTCCTTCCTTCCTTCCTTCCTTCCCCCTTCTTCTTCTTCCACATTCTCTTTCTCCTTCCTCCCTATCTCCCCCCCCCCTTTCATACTCTTTGCCCTTTCCTTCCTCTCTCTTTCTTTTTCTAACCAAACATTCACTGCCTATTCATGGTGTTCCTAGTTCTTTTCTAGGCTTTGGGGAGCACAGACATAAGTATGTGGCAGAAGCCTGTGTCTTTTTCTCTTCCAACTATGAGCCCCTGAGGGACTTGTTTGTGAATGAACACTTACAATTCAATGTGGTTAACATTGTGATAGGGAGAGTTACAAAGTCCCAAGGAGCCCAGAGGAGGAAACACCTAAAAGAGTGCTGCTGTACTTGAGCCTTGAAAGGATGAGTAGGAATTAAGCAGATGGAAAAGGTGCCAGGCACTGGGGATCAGGGCGCCCCTTGGAAAGGGCACAGCCTTTGGTGGAGGCCTGCCAGAGTCTGAGATCTGGGGGGAACAACAGAAGTGGAAAAGCAGGTGTAGCTCCCCAGTGTCTCATTTGAATCCCACATATGGCACCCTGTTCAGTGGTCTCAGTAGCCAGTGTGGAATGAGTCTCAGAATGGTGGCCTCACTGCTCTTATAGTTCCAGTCCTGTCATCTGTCACAAAAAAGGTTGTCCTTTCATCAACACAATACTTGTGCTATTCAGGAAGCCACATCCCCATCCCAACATCTGGGTTCTGGGTCTTGAAATCTTGTTGTGAAGTCACTGGTGCACTCTCTTCTTACATGCATGTCACTGCTGGGCATAAGGATTGTCCACTTGTGTCTCTTTAGGGGGGTTCTGTGGGTGGTCTGACTACTGACTAACTGCCATGGGGAGGTGGTACTCACAATGTGGTCTCCGGGCCAGTGCTCTCCGTGAGCACTTGTCACAGGTCTGCAATGAGTTGAGTATAGAAACTGAGTTAGTGTTGAGGAACTTTCACACAAATTTAGCATGGCTGTGACACCCAGGCACGTGAGCATCTCCATTTTTTTATTGTGCTTTACAAAAGTATCAGTTCATGAGGGCTTGGAAATTTTACTAAAAGCAAAACAAAACCAGCCCTTTACCACAGGTGGTGGGACTGGTCTAGCAGGCAATCGCAGTTCAGGACCGTGGACAGCACCGCTGCGTCTGGAAGCTGCCTCTGCCCTAACTCTCTGGCAAGTGCCCTGGAGAAAAAGAACCACCTCTCAAATCCCATAGATGCTTGTCACCCCTTTTCTTACCTGATCTTTCTAAAGCGTTTGACTTCTGTGAACATCTGCATTTGTCATTTTGTTTAAAGACCATTCCCACTGAAGAATTAAAAATGTTCCCTGGGATTATGAAAACATACACCACCAAAACAAGGAGACAATTCCTGGTAGCTAAAACGTGTTATTAATACTAAAACTGTATTGAGATTGCTCCTTTGTTTTTCAGTGAGTTCTTAGAGGGCATACACAGGTCTTATTCATTTTCATGTCCAACATGTTTCATAAGGCCTGGCCCAGAGTTCATACCTGTCACTTATCAGTTGGGTGGCCTTGGGCAAGTTATTACTCAACCTCTGTTTGCTGCTGTTTCCTCAGTTGTGAAGTTGGGGCCTACCTTATAGAGTTATTACATTACTAATACAGTTAATACAGTTAATACACTTAGAAGTGCTTAGAACAGTGCCTGGCACAGAAGAATAAAGAGTATTATCATTATCATTATCATCATCACTAAATGTTGCTGAATAAACCAATGAGCATCTATTACCTCCAGGCACTAGAAGGTGGAGGACCTCATCCTGCCAGCTGGGTAGGGCCACGGCTTTATATTGACACATTGGAGTCTACACTGCTCCACCCAGGGCACTGTGAGCTTCGGAACTCTTGAGATGTGCTTTTCCTGGGCTCTCATCTTGTCATGTTGGCCCCACTATGCCACCTCTTTCAGTTGTGCACCCACTTTCCTCTTCCTGTTGCACTCCTGACACCTTCTTGCACCCTCAAGCTCACCCACAAGCTCTTCTCTTGGGTCTACTGCAGAGGGAAGGGTGAAGGGCCCCACCTGTGCAAGCAGACCTGGCATGTCCTGCCCCTCTGTGATCAGCACCTCCTCCCTCTGCTGCCAATGGAGACAGGGTCCAGGCTCTTGGCAGTCACAAACAAAAAACTGGACTGACCACACAGACGTAAAGCAAAGCAAGTGGAAAATTTATTAAGGAAAGTACACTTCCCAAGACATGGGAGTGGGCCATCTCTGGCCAGGGAATGGCTCCCTTCTATGGAAGTTACAGGCTTTATAACAGGGGTGTCAAACTCATTTTCACTGGGGGCCAAAATAATTTTAGGACTGTATAAATAGAACTACTCCTTAATTATTAAGGACTTGAAATTACATTTGGCCCTTTGAAGGCAACCACAAGGCTGACGTGGCCCCCAGTGAGAATGAGTTTGACACCCCTACTTTATAAGATTATAACTTAAGCTTCAATACATGCGATTTCCCACAATCCTCCTTGATTGCCCACTGCAGGGGAGGAAACCACAATGATTATAAATGCAAAGGTGCAGTCAAGGGAAGCTCTGGTACGTGAACATGGGAATCAGGATGCTGACTGATGACGGCTGCAGTGTCTCAGGTGTCCTCTTCTACCTCCTGCCTCAACTCCACGTTCCCACAACCTTTCTGCCCCTAGTCCCTTCACTGGCCTACTGGCTGCAAGGCAATCCTAGGTCCCTCTGTCTAAATTGTTGTCTCCAGTACTCAGGGAGACTTTAACCAATCTTCAGGCATGGGTCAAATCTACTCCTTCCAGGAAAGCCTCAACATTTCTCCCTTCCCTTCTGGACTAGTATGTCAGCCTCTAACACCCACGGGGCTTTTCTGCAGTTCTCATTCTGTCTCACCATGCCACACCTGCGACCCCTTGCCCCACCCTAGCCCATCATTCCTAAGCTCCTGGAGGTTCAGGTCCAGGTCATAAACTCTCCATGTCCACCTCCCACAGCACCCATCTCAGGCAGCTGCCCTGCCTCTTACAGACCGCAAAGCCCCTTCCCCTCTCTGATGATCAGTTTACTCCATCAGCAAAATGGAGCTAACAGAACCCACAGTTTAAGTGAGGTGGGCAGGAAAGCTCACCCGGTCTTTTTAGTTGAATTTAATGGAGTGACATTGGTTAATAACATTATATAGGTTTCAGGGGTACTCCCCTGGGACACTCTCGAGGGATGGTCGCAAGCATTGGGGGCACTGCTCACTTGGGGGTCTAGCCACGCTTGCCCTCTGAAAGTGTGAGGCTTAACTGAAGGCTGTGGAGGGGAAGGGGGACCCCTGGAGAGTAGTCTCTGAGCAGAGAATGTGCCCTTGGGTCCACTCCCCTCACCTGAAGCTTGGAAGGGGTGCGTGTGCTCTACTCTCTGTTCAGGGCAAGCAGAGCGACTCAGATGGGCACGTTCTTTCCCGCAGAACTTGTGGTGTGACAGAAATGAGGCAGGACACTGAACATGACATCAGGGTGACACATGCGTCTGAAGGGAGGGGCACAGCTCAGGGCAGCCTGGCAGAAGTCCTGGCCTAGCCTGCACAGCCACAGAAGGCTGCTGTCTAACACGGAGACTCATGATAGGAGTTAGCCAGGGGAAGAATGTTCTGGCCAGAGGGAATAGCGCACACAGAAGTCCTAAAGTAAGAAAGGATATGGCAATTTTGGGAAACTAAAAGAAGGCCACTGTATCAAAATCCAAACTCTAAATTATTATTTATCTAGGACTTGCCTCTTGTCCAGTGATTAACTCCAGAATAATGACCACTCTTTTCAGAGGGACCCATGGGGTTGGGACCTTATTCTGACACTGCAGTAGAGAAGCAAGTCACAAAAGAGCAACAGAAGCCATGGGGTGATGCAGACCCTGGCCCACGGGGTCTGTGTGTTGTGGTTGTGATGAACAAATTCACACAGACTGCAGAAGTCCTGTGGAGAAAAGGGACCGCACGACCACTCTCTGAGTGAGAGAGGGCCCTGAACCTTGCCTTGACAGGCTTTTATTGTTTTTTCTGGGCACATTACATCAAGGATGGTCCTCATTTACTATTCACAGGTTCACTTTAGGTGGTTACTTTTTACAGAAAACAAAGGAGAGATATTGCTAATTATATCACAGAAGAAGGATATTTGCAAATGCAAAGGGAAAAGTGGTTGAGCTGGTTACACTTGTCCTTGGGAGGTTTAGCATTGATTTTAGGAAGTTACTTTAAAGATACACAGTAAACATTTGCTGTCTCAATTCAGGGTAAGGGAATTTTAGCAAAAGCAAGCCTCATAGCAGCCCAGGTACAATGCAGGCCTGGTTCCCCACAGGAAAGTTGATCTGTGGGCCTGGCTCCTGTGTGCCGGACCTCACTTCCCACTGGCCTTTCCGAGTGGGGGCTGGGCTACATTCCCACGCCATGTGGAACAGTCCCCTATAACGGGAGAGCTGCACACACCCCATGGGGGAGGGCTTACCATCCATTTTCACATGGGTCCACGTCATTATGGAGAAAATGCCAGATAGTGGGGCCATTCTAAACCTGACTAGTCTCACTCAGTTCTTGGCATTCTGTTCTCTGCCACAGTTCCTATTCTATAGGTAGAGGGAAGACCCCACACAGAGAGCTAAGCCTAACTGCCTCTGTCTCAAGAGCAGGCAATATGGATCAGGAGAGTAGGTTCTTGCAGCTGTTGTAACAAAATACCACAAACTTGGTACATCCAAAAAACAAGTTTATTCTCACAGTTCTGGAGGCCAGAAACGAAAAAGCAAGGTGTCGGCAGGGCCACTCGACTTCCGAAGGCTCTGGGAGAGAGCCCTTCCTTCCTCTGCAGCTCCGGGCGGCTCCGGGCATTCCCTAGTTTGTATCTACATCACTCCAATTTTTGCCTCTGTCTTCACCTTTTATGTCTCTGTCTTCTCCTACATGTTTTATAAGGACACTTGTCATTTGGATTTAGGAATCCACCCGGGTAATCCAGGAAGATCTCCTCTCCAAGTCCTAAAATTAGCTATATTGGCAAAGACCCTTTACCCAAATAAAGTCTGGGGGTCTAGGGGTAGGACGTGAACATAGCTTTTGGGGGAGGTGCCATTCAACCCACAACAGAGAGGAAAAAGTGCCTACATGGCAGGGTATCAAGTGACCTCACTAGGGTAAACAGAGCCCTCAGAATTCAGGGTCCAGTGAGATCCAGATGGACGGATGGATGGGAGGGGAAGGGAAAAGGGATGTTAATGAAGTCTTTGTAACGGAGATGGTATTTGAGTGAATGTTGCAGGATGGGGGGGGTTGAATATGGAGAACGAGAGAAATGGAGTCTACAGAAATGCAAATGTCAAAGGACTTCAATACAATTCGAACCCCCTTAATTATGTGACATGGTGAGACAGAGACTTTGAAGAAGAGAGGAATCAGGGAAAACAAGTTGTGCCTGAACGGGGTGAAGCCAGGAGGGAGGGCAGATCGGCAGTGGTTGGACGTGAACACACTTACACTAGAAGCTGCACAGCTAAAGGCCGACTGCGCTCACAGGCTGCAGACAGGAACCAGCAGTACGTTTTGTTTGTTCTGCACAGTGTTCAAAATTTTTTCAATTAGTTGCTAACAGTAACAGTGCCACAGTTTCTGTAGTGTAAATTTAGGAAGTATTGGACAGGCAAATTGATGGAAGAAGCTTGAAGCTGTTTTGCAACACTTCACATAAACGGGAAAAAATGGCAGCTGTGCGTATGGTGGGGGGGTAGGATGATGATTATAAGGAAAGACTGAGCCTCTCTCTGGAGAACACTGTCTTAGGTGACCACTCACGAATGAAAGAGCCCTTGTGGAAGTCCCGGTTTCCAGAGAAGTTCCAGCAAATGGAAAAAATCTGTTGTGACACATCAAAGAGGGTAAGAGGAACAGTCTGACTTTTTCACCTGCATCATCTGTCCCCCAAGGCAACACAGCTCAGTGCTGAAAATCATCTTCTTACCTGGTGATTTCTCCGGCGGGAGAAAGTAAGAGCATGTGAATGAGCACCTGGCCTCCCCAGCAGGGCAGGACTCTGCCAAAGAAGCCTGTTTCTCTCTTGCTCCGTCCAGAGTCCTGAGCCATGTGAGCTGCATGACTGGGGTGTGGGAAGAGGCTGGGAGAGTGGCAGATAGGACTGTCAGAAGGCACTAGAGGGATATGGATTCTACTAACTGTATCACAAACTGCACAAGCTGCTGGGGACACATTGCCTGTGGATCCCCTCAAATGGCCCACAGGCACTGCCAGTGCTATGTGTGTTCACCTCTCACACCCCACCCCCTATGTGAGCTCCTGATGGTGGCAAAAGAAAGCTTTGGCAGAAAGCTAGTGAGCCTTTGCAGAAAACTGGCCTAAACCTGCCAGCCAGGGAGAGACCACACACTTGAGCTTTAGCTCCTTCCTTGGAAAAGCAAAAGGGAGGCTATCAGGGTCTGGCCTGGTGCACTGCAAGATTCAGAGAAGGCATACAAGCGTATGAATTCTACTGCAAGATGGAGCAAGGAGTCTGGAGCAGACATATCCAGAGAAGCTCTGAGAGAGTCTCAGAACCCCCAGCTGGGCTGATAAAAGGTAATTTCCTCCCAAAATCAAAGAGTAAAGCCTGGATGAGGTGACTGATATTTCAAATGTGAGGACAGTAACACAAAACTTCAAGGAACAGACTTCCAGTCAAGATGGTGGCATAGGTAAATGCAGCTCACCTCTGCACAACCACGGCAAAATTACAGCTGAACTACAGAACAAATATGACTCAGGACCATCAGAAAATTGAGCTGTATGGAAGTCCAACAACTAAGGAATTTTAAAAGCCACATTAATCCAGATGGATAGGAAGGGAGAAGGGGTGGAGATGCAGAGACACAAACAGGCTGGTCCCATACCCACGGAAAGTGGATATAATATGGAGGGATATCTCAGGAGTGAGGGATCCCAGCCCCATGCCAAAACCCCAGCCCAGGGTTCCAGTGCCAGGAAGATAAGTCTGCATCACTTCTGGCTGTAAAAACCAGTAGGAGTTCCATTGGCAGAAGAAACTGAGGGATTCTGAGGCATTTCCTCTTGGAGAGCCCCACACATGCCCTTACTCAGACTCACTTCCTCTGGGCTCCAGCACTGGGGCAGTACCTTGAAGGGTACCAGTAGCATATGGGGAAGAACTGAAATGTCTGGCATGAGGGTGACAGTTGGGGGACAGCATCCTCCCAGACAGAACTGCAGACAGCAGCCATTGTATCTTTTCTGAGCCCTCCCCTACACAGAGCCACAATGCAGTGGAACCATACCTGAGTTTCCATCAACCTGGCTCACATGGGTAGCCCCACCCTGATGATTACCTAAGGCTCCGCCCCATCCAACATATGAGCTCACCCAAGCTCATAACAGTGGCTTTTTCATATAAGATGCTGGGCGAGGCGCAGGCTTCAGCCCTTCCTAATCCACTCAAACAAGGAACAGCTGCGCCAGCCCATACCTCTCACTGGGGAGCCCCACACCCAGCACTAGCAGCAGCCATCTGCAGATCACTTTACAGCTTACACCAAAGGGCCCAGACAGACCACAGGTAGTGGCTGACCTTGGCCTGCACCACTTGGGAAACCCCAGAGCCTGCGCACCCAGTGGTCAGTTACAGACCATGTTGGAACCTTACTCATCCACCTCCAAAGACGCGGAGAGAGGTAGTTGCTGGTGAGTGATAACAGCCAGTGTTAACAGCTGTCTGGTGTAAGTAAATCCTTCCCATTGACCTGCTGACAGCAATAAACACCCAACTACAAGAGGAGGGAGTAGTCATCCCACATGGAAGATGCACCTCGAGTGCCCAGCTTGGGAGGTAGGAGAGGCTGTGCCACTGGACCCTACAGGACACCTACTACATTAGGTCACACTATCAAAACACAGAGTCAAAGTAGATCTACCAAATACATAGAAACAAACACAGAGAGGCTGCCAAAATGAGGTGACAAAGAAATATGGCCTAAAAGAAAGAACACATCAAAACTCTAGAAAAACAACCAAACAAAATGGGGATAAACAACCTATCAGATGCAGAGTTCAAAACACTGGTATTAAGGATGCTCAAGGAACTCAGTGGGTACTACAACAGCATAAAATAATCCAATTAGAAATGAAGGAGACACTAACTGAAATAAAGAACTATTTACAGGGAATCAACAGTGGAGAGTATGAAGCCAAGAATCTAAGCAGTGATTTGGAATATAATGAAACAAAACACATCCAATCAGTACTGCAAGAAGAAACATGAATCAAAAAAATCAATGATAGTGTAAGGAGCCTACGGGATAATTTCAAGTGTTCCAACATTTGCTTCATATATGAGTGCCAGAAGGAGAAGAGAGCAAGAAATTGGAAATCTATTTGAAAAACTAATAAAAGAAAATTTCCTGAGTTGAGACCAGTAAAGGCTGGACAGGTTCACAGGAAAGAATATTCACAGAGCCAATGGGATGTCTGACATGCCTTTGTTCAAGAGTGGGCAATCCACACATGCTGCAAGTTGTGTGTCCCTGAGTGTGTCACTGCACATCACCTAGTGGGGAGCCCCTACCTCTTAAATACTGGAATACAGACAAAGCCGGCAGGGTGCCAGCAGATCTCATGCAACAGAGCTTCATATTATGCATGCGAGCCCACTAAAGGCCATGGGAATAGTTTATTGGACCCAGTCTCAGGGCTGTGAGAACACTACTTACCAGGCCCATTCTCAAGGTATGGGAAACTGCTTCCCTTAGTTGCCCAGACATCTGGGTGAGGAAGACAGACTGCTTCCATTTACCCTATGCTCCCCTAATTTGGTAAAGGAAATAGACATACAAGTTTAGGAAGCACACAGAATCCCAAACAAGATGGGTACAAAGAGGACCACACCAAGACACATCATAATTAAAATGCCGAAGGTTAAAGATATAGAGAGAATCTTATTTTCTATAGAACTTTTAAAAGATTTTATTTATTTATTTTTAGAGAGAGAGGAAGGGAGGGAGAGAGGGAGAGAAACATCAATGTGTGGTTGCCTCTCACACACCCCATACTGGGAACCTGGCCCACAACCCAGGCATGTGCCCTGACGGGGAATCAAACCAGCGACCCTTTGGTTCTTAGCTGGCACTCAATCCACTGAGCCACACCAGCCAAGGTGATTAAAGAGAGAATCTTAAAAGCAGCAAGATAAAGCAGATAATTACCTACAGAGGAGTTCCCAAAAGACTGTCAGCTAATTTCTCAAAAGAAATTTTTCAGGCTAGAAGGAACTATCAGGGACGTACAACCTAGATTACCCTATCCAGCAAAGCTATCATTTGGAATCAAAGGGCAAATAAAGTGCTTCCTAGACAAGATAAAGCTAAAGAAGTTCATAATCACCAAACCATTATCATATGAAATATTAAAGGTACTTATTTAAAAAAAGAAGATCAAAACTAAAATTAAAAATAAAATAAAAACTTTTAAAAAGGATTTGACAAAATTCAATATCTTTTCATGAGAATGATGCTCAATAAATTAGGTATAAAAGGAACATACCTCAACATAATAAAAGGTATTTAGGACAAGCCCACAGATAACATCATACTCAACAGTGAAAGGTGAAAAGTTTTTTCTCTAGGATCAGCAACAAGACATGGGTGCCTCCCTCACCACTTCTATCTAACAGAGCACTGAAAATCTTAGCCAGATCAATTAGGCAAGAAAAAGAAATAAGTCATCTAACTTGGAAAGGAAGAAGTAAAACTGTCTTTGTTTGCAGATGATATTACCTTACATATAGAAAATGCTAAAGACTACACACACAACACACAAAAAACCGTGTTATAACTAATTTATAAGTAATCTCAGTAAAGTTGCAGAATACAAAGTCCACATGCAAAAATCAGTTGCATTTCTATACACTAACAATGAAATACCTAAAAAAGAAATAAAGAAAATAATTCCATTCCATGATAATATCAAAAACAAATACTTGGGAATAAATTTAACCAAGGAGATGAATGATCTGTGTGATGAAAACTATAAGATTTTAGCCCTGACTGGTGTGGCTTGGTGGGCAAAAGGTTGCCAGTTCAATTTCTGGTCAGGACACATGCCTAGGTTGCAGGCCAGGTCTCCAGTTTGTGGTGTGCAAGAAGCAACTGATCAATGTACCTCTTGCACATTGATGTTTTTCTCCTTCTTTCTCTCTCTCCCTTCCTCTCTATAAAAATAAGTAAATAAATTCTTAGGAAAAAAGAAAACTATAAGACTTTGATGAAAGAAATTAAAAAAGACATGAATGGAAAAATATTCCAAGTTCATGGGTCAGAATAATTAATCTTGGTAAAATATTCATATTAAAATATTCATACTACTTAAAACTTCTTTAGATTCAATGCAATGTCTATCAAAATTCCAATGGCATTTTTCACAGAAAAAGAAAAAAAATCCTAAAATTTGTATGGAACCACAAAAGACCCTAAATAACAAAGCAAATCTGAGAAAGAACAAAGCTGGAGGCATCACACTTTCTGATTTTTAACTATACTGCAAAGTTATAATAATTAAAACAGTATGGCACTGGCATAGACATGCAAGCCAATGGAACATAAGTGAGAGCCCAAATATAAACCCCCACATACACAGTCAACTAGGATTTGACAAGAGACACGAAAAAACTCAATAGGAAAAGAACAATGTCTTCAATATATGGTGATGGGAAGACTGGAAAATCACAAGCAGAAGAATTAAATTAGATCCTTATCTCACCTACTCACAAAAATTAACTTGAAATAGATTAAAAACTTAAACATAAGACTAAAAAAGGTAAAACCCCTAGAAGAAAATATAAGGGAAAATCTCCTTGATACTGGTCATGGTAATAATTTTGGGGATATGACATCAAAAGTACATGCAACAAAAGCAAATATAAATAAGTGGGACTACATTGAACTAAAAATCTGCACAGCAAAAGAAACAATCAACAAAATGCAAAGGCAACCTATAGAACAGGCAAAAATATTTGCAAATCATGTATCTGATAAGGGTTAAATATGCAAACTATGTAAGGAACTCATACAACTCAACAGCAGAAACACAAACTGGGTGAAGAAGGCCAGTTGAGAGCCCAAACAGGCTGAACACTAGGCCTCTTGTGCCTAATAGGCAAGTTGTAAATACAAAGAAAAAGTTCTTGAAGGAAATTAAAAATGCTACTCCAGTGAACACACAAACAACAGGAAAGTGAAACAGAGTTTCAGTATGGGATGATGAAACAGGCCTAGAGATTGATGGTGGTATCAGCTGTACAACAATATGAATGTATTAAATGACACTTAATGTAATTAAGATGGTAAATTTTACATTATGTATATTTTACCACAGTAAAATGACATTCTCTGTCATAATATTATATAGTTAAATGAAACTATAAACATATATTTCATTTTTAAACAAGTTATGGAAACAGTGGTAACTTAATTCATAAAATTAATCAGGAAATTTAGAAAGTTTAAATCATGAGAAATTTCACTGTGGTCTTGTACAAACCAAACTATTGTGTTGACATTACTTTATACTGTAAACTACTTTTTAAAGACTCTCAATCATGCAAAAAACTCTTTTATCTTGGAATTAAAGTTTATTCTTATTTTGTAACAAAGGCTACTATGTATACATACTTTGAAGTGACCACACACATTAAAAAACAAGTGAAATAATTTGTTCTTTGTTTGTTTTAGACATCTTTTACCAGTTATTTGCCTGTTTTTTAAATCCTTGCCCGAGGACATTTCTTCATTATATTTTTCAAGATTTTATTTATTTATTTTTAGAGAGAGAAGAAGGGGGTGAGAAAGAGAGAGACAGAAACATCTATGTGAGAGAGAAATACTGATTGGTAGCTTCTCTTACACTCCCCAATCAGAGACTGAACCCACAACCCAGGTATGTGTCCTGCCCTGGGATTGAATCGGTGATCTTTTAATTTGTGGGACAACACCCAACCAACTGAGCTACACCAGGCAGGGCTCATTGCTTTTGAGGAGCGGGGCGGGGGGGGGGGGGGAGGCAGGGAGGGAGAAAGAGAGAGAGAGAGAGAGAGAGAGGATGAAAGAGAAAAAGAAAAAAAAACATTGATGTAAAAGAGAAAAACTGATTGGTTGCCTTCTCATACACATCCCAACTGGGGATTGAACCTGAAACCTAGGTATGTGCCCTGACTGGGAATTGAACCCATGACCTCTTGGCCTATGGGACAATGCTCCAACTATCTGAGCCACACCAGCCAAGGCTACTAGTTATTTGGGTTAAATATTCCTGGCATGTGAACATAAAAAGTGAATGTTGTAGTGTTCGGGGTATTTTTTAGTAATTTATCTTTAAATTCCCCGAGAGACAGGAACAGAAAAAGTGAGAAGCACTTGGCTTTAGACCTGTATGAAGTTGTCATTGTAAAAACCTCCCTACGTTTCTACTGCAACGAGAGAGAAAAAAGTCTAGACCTAGGAAATCAGAAGAAGCAACATCACAGCTGGTTTAGGCAGTAACTTGGGCCCTTGGCAATCTTGCCAAGCCATAAAATTAGAAAACCAGCACTTATTAATGCCGAGGGATGGAAATGAAGGAGTGGGATGCTTCCCACATTAAATAAAAGTCTCTTTTTCAGGAAGCATGATCTCTTCATGGGGGGTTCTTTGCTTTTTGTTCTAAGTGAGCAATCTTTTCAAGGTTAGAAGCTCCCCAAAACGGCCTCTGCAATTCCAAATTGTCACTGGTGAGACTGTACCAGTCAGAGAGCTAGGCATGCAAGTTGGTGGTGTTACAGTCAGAAAACATGCTGCAGTTAAGTGTTTGACCAGGAAGAGGCACAGTTTTAAAAGGACCATGAACCTGAATGGTTCATCAAGATGATGCATGTGTTATTTCTCTGGAGCTTGACCAATCATCACTCATCAAAGCCAGACACAAACTCCTAACTCTGGGCAGGCTAAACTTAACAAAATAGCCTCAGCCACCCAAGGACATGATTGAGGGAGAAATCCTTATAAGGATTTGAAGTAGCAACTGAAGATAAAGCATGTCCAAAGAACAATGGGGCCAAGGTTCCAGACAAGATGGAGGTATAAGTAGAAATGCTTCACTTCCTTGCACAAGGAAAAGGAGGATAACAACCAATTTAAAAACCAAGAACAACCAGAACTGCCAGAAAATCATTTGCATGGAAGTCCAACAACCAAGGAGTTAAAGAAACATTCATCTGGACTGGTGCACCAAGACAAAGAAACATGGCCCAAATGAAAGAGCAGATCAAAACCCCAGAAAAAGAGATAGGTAACAAGGAGCTAGACAACCTATCAGATGCAGAGTTCAAAGCACTGGTAATCAGGATGCTCACAGAAATGGTTGAGCTCTGTCACAAAAAGAAGGAAGAAATGAAGACTACACAAAGTGAAATAAAGGACAATATACAGGAACCAACAGTGAAGGGAAGGAAACTGGGACTTGAGTCAACAATTTGGAACAAAAGGAAGAAATAAATATTTCAAGTGGAACAGAATGAAGAAACAAGAATTCAAAATAATGAGGAGAGGCTTAGGAACCTCTGGGACAACTTTAAATATTCCAACATCTGAATCATAGGGGCACCAGAAGGAGAAGAGGAAGAGCAAGAAATTGAAAACTTATTTGAACAAATAATGAAGGAAAACTTTCCCAGTCTGGAGAAGAAAACAGACTTCCAGGAAATCCAGGAAGCTCAGAGAGTCCCAAAGAAATTGGACCCAAGGAAACACACACCAAGGCACATCATTAAAGATTAAAGATTAAAGATAATCTCACCCAAGATTAGAGATAAGGAGAGAATCTTAAAAGCAGCAAGAGAAAAGGGAAGAGCTACCTACAAAGGAGTTCCCATAAGACTGTCAGCTGGTTTCTCAAAAGAAACCTTACAGGCAAGAAGGGGCTGGAAAGTATTTGAAGTCATGGAAGGCAAGGACCTACCTCCCAGATTAAGATTACTCCATCCAGCAAAGCTATCATTTAGAATGGAAGGGCAGGTAAAGTGCTTCCCAGATAAGGTCAATTTAAAGGAGTCCACCATCACCAAGCCCTTATTATATGAAATGTTAAAGGGACTTATCTAAGAAATAGAAGGTCAAAATCTGTGAATAGTAAAATGACAAAAAAACTCACAACTATCAACAATTTAACCTAAAAAAAAAAAACTAAGCAGACAACTAGAACAGGAACAGAATCACAGAAATGGAGATCACATAGAGGTTATCAGTGGGGAGGGGGAGGGGAAGAATGGGGGGAAGGTAGAAGGAATAAGAAGCATAATTAGTTGGCATAAAATATAGACAGGGGGAGGGTAAGAATAGTATGGGAAATAGAGAAGCCAAAGAACTTGTATGTACAACAAGGGGCATGGAATGCTGGAGGGTAGTGGGGTGCAGGGCAGAGAGGGGAGAAAGAGGAGAAAGAAATTGGGACAACTGTAACAGCATAATCAGTAAAACATATTTTAAAATGTTTTAAAAAAAGGGAAAGAAAAAAATCCATGTGTCAGCGGACCTGCACGGTCAAACCCATTAGCACAAGGGTCAGCTGTATACCTTTCTCCTATGAATCTGTCCTAAGTGAATTTAGTTCTCAGATGCAGCAGGAGACACTAAGAAACAGAGGTCAAGTTTTGCCTCCCTATTGTGCAAAAGTCTCCATTTGCATCTCAAAAGCCTGAGAGACACTGCTTTTACCCTCATTGTCTAGGACTAGGCAATGAGACTGAGACCCAGAGAAAACAAGGACTTCTCAAGGTCATGCAGCCAGTAAGCGGCAGAGCTGAGATAGCAACCTAACTGTGACTCCCAAATCTTCCAACTGCCATGCACAGGAGTGAGTCACTGATGGCTTCAAAGAAAAGCCCCTCGGACTGGCCCGCAAATGAGCAGCACAAGTTTATCAGACCCAAGAGCAGGGGCGGAGAGAATGTTGAGGACGTCAGAGTTGTAAGATGGGGCTGAAACCCAGGCTTCAAGAAAGAGACAGGTGGGGGAAGAGGCTGCTGCAGGCCCTCAATACCAGGCCTGATAACCTGAAACTTATCCTGCAGGTAGGAGCCTCCTGGGTTGTCCTCATGGGGGTGACAGGGTCTGACTTGGTGTTTCAGACAATGTGGGACAGCATGGAGGCTCGATGGGAACAGCAGTCCTCAGCGTCCCCATGCTTCAGAATCACATGGGCTGCTTGTAAGACACCCGGACCACCACCCCCGCAAAGTGGGATTCAGTGAGTCTGGGGAGAGGCCCAGCGATCTGCATTTCAACAAGCTTTCCAAGTGATTCTGATTCAGGTGGTCACTTAAAGAAACAGCAGAAAAGAAAATAATTTCTCAGTGGCTGCCAGAGATAAATGATGAGTCCTGAACTCCAGTGGTGGCAAAGAAAATGAATGGACAGCACCTGCCAATGGTGGCAGGATGATGTTTTCCTGATGTTCTCCTTTGTTCTTCTTTCTTCTGGTAACTCACCTCCCTCCCCCTTTCAAGTAGTTGGTCCATTCTATGCTCACTGCCCCTCATGGTGGGAGGTGACAGGGCAGACGGCAAAATAAGGAGTCATTCTGGGTTGATGCATTGGGCTTGTTTCACACAACACAGGAGTCGGGGAGGTCGCAGATGAATTCAGACTGGCCATGATTTCATAACTGTGGAAGCCGAGGGATGGCTGCCAGGGGATGCATTATGGAATTCTACCCACACTGGTCTATTTTCAAAAGTTTTATTAAGAAAAGATGTTTTAAGTATTTCTGTATTTTGTTTCAAAAAGACTTAGGGAAAAGGAGAGAAATCTCAGACATAGATGCAAGAAACATAGATGCAAGAAACTTCACAAGCAAGAGGATGGGGAGAGCTGGTCCAGGATTCAGCAAGGCGGGAGAAAGTAGCTCACCTGATCTGCGGATTTGGGGGAGCATGGTACATGCTCTGCTCAGCTCTGGCTTTCTTCCTCCTAGGATTTGCCCTCCTGCAAGGGGTACATTCACTGCCCCTCAGTGACTGTCCACAGGGGGACCCACCCAGTGGAGCTGCCACAACAGGGGTACAGGAGAATCTGCCAAACTCGGGGGCTCAGTTATCTATATGCCCACACTGAGCAAGGGCTTGGAGGTGGCCTTGTCAGTGATAAGGCAATAATCTGGCCTTCACTTGCCTCCCCTTTGCTCCATTTTCCAGCATGTTCAGAACCTTAGTCAGGAAGACAGCGCCACCTATTGGAGGTCCTCCAGAAACCCCAAAACGTGGGCTTCAGGGGGTCTAGTGGAAAGGAAGGAAGAGGAGGAGGATGGAGGGAAGTGATAGGAACAGAGAGGCGTCTGAGGAAGGAGCAACGAATCCAAGAGGGAGGGGAATGCTGCCCCAGGGAGCAGTAAAACCTGGTGTGGAGATGTCTCTGAGACTCGTCTGGGCACAAGGACCTTAAGAAATGGCAGAAAGATCCCCACAGGCCAGGGTACCCTGAAGTGGGAAGAGAGCTGCAGTCTCCAGCAGAGAGTGAGTGAGGACAGCCAGGTCTCTCCAGCAACCGGTGGGGACCAACGGCATCTCCATGAGCACCTGTGTGCACAGATGACCTTGGGAACGCTATCCTCCAACACATGCACACTCACACACTCACACCAAAGTACTACATGAAGCTCTGGGCCTTAACTATAACCCCAGGGAGAGGGTAAAACTCTCAATTAGTAGAGATTAAGTTTCTGCCACTCCAGCAGAATGGGAGCTCAAAATAGACATTGAGTTACAGAAAGCTTTAATTATATTCCTTACACAGGTGAATTTATGAACAGAGACTCCTTCTTGCTGGAGTAATTATTTTGAAGGCAGAATCACAAGACTTGGAGGTCACGTGCTTGTGGGGGTGAGGAGGAGCAGGAAGTCTCTCCTCCCTTTGAGAGATTTGTTTCCCACCCTCCCCAGCCAAGTTCAAATTCTTTAACACTGCCAAGTTTTCACCCCTTCTGATGGTCTTCCCTCATGGCCCTGTGACATGGGTTCAATTGTTCTTGCCCAGTTAATTAATCATTAGGGGAAGCCCTGGCTGGTGTGGTTCAGTGGATTGAGTGCTGGTCTGTGAACCAAAGGGTTGCTGGTTCAATTCCCAGTCAAAGCTCATGCCTGGGCTACAGGCCAGGTCCCCAGTAGGGGGTGCAAGAAAGGCAACCACACACTGATGTTTCTCTCTTTCCCCTTCCCTTCCCCTTTCTAAATAAAATAAATAAAATCTTTTAAAATAATAATAACAATAATAACAACTAGGAGCAATTACCAGTCACTCTAGGAAAGCAATTTACTTTACTAGAATTTTCTATTTACATCCTAGAAAACAGCTGTTAAATTTGCACAGTTCAGAGTACTATACAATGGTTAGGGTAACAACTAGGTCCATAGGGCCTGGAGAGGTCAAGGCCAAGCCCAACACGCTTCATCCACAGAGTGCCTCACGTGGACCTCCCTGTTTCATTCCTCCCCATACCCAGGCCCCATTGCCCTCACGGGAGGCCCAACTCTCACCCTGGGAGTCAGGATCTTTCACACTGGACCCCAGCTCTCCTCCTCTCCAGCATCATTTCATGTCCTCTAAACTTCCCTCTCCCCAGGAGGTGGGGAGAGTCTGCCCCATGCCCTCCTGCCCAAAGGTGCAAGGCCATTCTCAAGTTTAGAGAGGGGGACAGAAGTGGTTGCCTCTCTCAGAAAGTGTTAAGAAAGTCCTTAGTTAGGCTGAGGCCCAACTTCAGGACTCAAAGAACCCTGGATCTTCCTTCCTCTGGTGGAACCAATTCTTCCCAGAGGCTGGCCTGGACAAGGGTGGTGCACTGGGAGGGGCTCGCCCACTGAATGGGAGCTGTCTGCAGCGCACCTGTGTGTGTGGCCCATGGGCACCCACATCACCCGTGCGAATGGGAAACTATGCTAAAACAGTTATTTAGCTCACATTGCCATTATAATTTCCCCTTTCTTCCTCTCCACTCAAACAACTGCAGGCATAGCTCGAAGCTGGACAGTACTGTGGGTTTGGTTCCAGACCCCCGCAATAAAGCAAATCATCTTTCTGCTGGCGGTGGGTGCTGTCTGCAGTTTGTAAACCCCAACACCTGTGAGGCCCAAGACCATCAAGCACAGTAACTAGGAGTACTTGTAGTTAGTTGTGTACCTCTGGCCTTGGGGTAGCAGTGGAGCATGAATCACAGGGTAGAAAGTAGAAGAACTGGCAAACCACCATGGATTTTGTGTTCCAAGCCCAGCCCTCACAGACCTGAGAGTTAAGGCCAGTGGCCTTCAAATGCTTGACTGCATGCCCTGTAAAATCAATTTAAAAAACTACATGCCCTCTTATGCAGCTACATAAATTAGTGCCCAGAGATCGGGGAAGAGGGCACACATGCACAGAGGAAAGGCCATTAAAAAAACTGTAGTGCCCAGTGCAAAATGGAAGTGTAGGCCCCTTGCTCGAACATGACTAAGAACTTCAAGAAGGCAGCAGCCGCCTTCATGCAAAGCTCAGAGCCCTTCTGAGCACAGGGCCATGTGGCTGTGCAGGCTGCAGGCATCTGCAGAAGCCAGCCCTGCTCCCACACACTTTTAAGTTAACATGTAAAAATATGTGAATTCAAACAGTTGCAAAAGATGCAATTTCAATATATTGTACATTGTATTCTTGCTTTTAAAATGTTTTTCCAGTTCTCAGAACAACATATTGAGCTAATGCAACATGTGAGAAGTGTCTGCCATGCCTGCTCACCTTGCCATGCCTGTCCCATGGGAAAACAAGCCGAGGTGCTTCCACGCAATGGCATCCTACTCAGCAGTGACAGCAGCGGACATACATAGGACGTGGATGAATCTCAAAATACATACGCTGAGGGAAAGAAGTCCAGCCAAACAGAGTACATACTGTATGGAAATGCAAATATTCACAGAGACAGACAGCAGGTCAGCGGTTGCCTGAGGAGAGGGGAAGGAGTGGGAGGGAAGGATTAGAGTCAAGTAGAGCCACATGGCTGAATTCTCACCAACAGGATGGGAGTGTAAACAATGTACAGTCATTTCTGGGTATTGCTCATAAAAACACCCCACACAGCCCTCAGTCTGTCTTCTGTCCCATCCTCCAGCAGAACGGAGAGAACCTAGATGAGAGAAGAGCCACAGGACAGAAAGGACTGGGTCCCTGGGTGATGGCATGCAGCACAGCCCCCTCCAACTGGTATTGGATTGTGACGTGAACAAGGATGGGACTATCGTGGTATTGAACCTGACGTGTTGGGACTGTTTGTTACCGCAGTTGGTCAACCCTGACTAATACACAGTCTGAAGTAATGTCCCTGCCAGAGAGAGCTGGCTGGTCTCCTCAAAGTCGGGTTTTGCCTGGGGATCAGGCTGGTTCCCAGAGGCTTAAAAACTCGACTCAGCTCTGACAGTGGAGAGGCCAGCCAAGGGAAAAGGGAGCAGTCTGTTCTGCTGGGCTCGCACTCTCCTAAACTGTGGAGCAAGCCCTGAAGTGTCTGGGGAAGGAAACCAAGAGCCACAGGAGCCGTGGTGCCTGGCAGACTTTAAGAGGTTCCTCTGAATAAGGGGAAACCTCTTAAATTCAGAGTGGTCTGAAGCCAGTCTGGTCAGGCTAGTCACATTCGTCTTCCTCAAAACTTCCTGTCACTAAGCCTTCGGTCTATATCCTTCAAGTCTCTGACCAACAGACTAATCCGTTATCCCACACCCAGGAATCTGTGTGTCCTTACTTCAGAGCCTCTGGGTGCAGGTCCCTTTGCTAGGCCCCTCTGGCGATCTCAGAGGAAGGCTGGGACATCCCGGCAATCCACCTCAGGTCGGAGCCACCTGCAAACTGGGTTTTGGATTTTTCTCCCTGTGTCAACTCATCATAAACAACTCTCCACGAGACCGTGAATATAAGCACATTACAGGGGAGAAATGTAAACCACTTGCTCAGGCGACCAACTTCACCTGTAGGGCTTGCTTGGACCCAGGCCACATATGTCATTCCCCTTTGATGATGGAGTGCTGTGGGCCACCCCTGACAGTGTGGCCAGGCCGATCAGGTAACACGGGGGCTCAGATCGCAGAGTCATCTGGTGTGCCACGGCCAGTGCGCCATGGTCAGGCATCTGGTTTCACCAGACACCTGGAGCAAGCCAGGAGCTGTTTCTCAAAAGGAAAATAGCAATTTGCGGAAGGAGATCATAACTTTGTTTCCAAAATCCAATGCCTGGGTATAAAAGCCAAAGGCAGAACTACCTTATTTTTCGGATGATAAGACACACCCCCCAAATTTGGGAGGAAATGGGGGTGTGTCTTATAGTCTGAATGTAGCTTACCCGGCTCACTATTGGGGGGCAGCCTATGTTATTTATGTTATTAAATATTTTACCACATTTCTTGCTTCCAAATTGTTTTTCCTGTTTTCCTCCTATAAAACCTAGGTGTGTCTTACAGTCTGAAAAATCCGATACTTATTCTGATCCAGCTCAATCCAGTGAGAAAACCACCCCTCCTTGTACAGGCCCCCCTAAAGTGACAGCCTTCAAGTGACCCAGTAACGGGTGAAAATAATGGACCTTAATATGGTACATTTCACCACCCAAGTCTAAAAGAAGCCCACCAAGTTTTTTATTTCTTTCTCAGTAGTAGGAAATGTGGTATATGCAGCAGCTGGTCTTTCATTCTGCAGGGAATCACCCAACGAACCCCAGGCCCCTAGAAAGTTCACTGAATAAATAAGCCCCTGTGTATGTGGAGCTATATTATCTGCTCTCTGGCACATACAGCAAGCTTGCCAAGTCACCCAAGGGATCTGCTACTTCCTGTTCTCAAGGTCCATCAGGATGGTGTCAACAGTGTCACAGTAGATTAGCCTGACATTCACTGCAATGGTGATAGGGCTAAATAAATAAATTTTTTAAAATCCTGTAAATGAAGTCTGTCCAGAGAGTGACATACTCCTGAACCAAGACAGTAAAGGTTTATTGCTGCCCCCTGCCAGAGAACACGAACTACTGCTGAGGTCTGGTACAAAAGAAAAAACCTGGACTAACCCTACGCTGTCTGTCAGAAGCCAACAACCATGCTGACAGCTCCCAGGATGACCACCCTGTGCAAGTGCCTACAAGGGTCTCCCGCCGCTCTGTCACAGTTCGAGGCCATCTATCTTCTTCCGTCAGTGTGGGAATAGATAAAGAAAACGTGGTATGTACATATGCATTTATATATAAAGGAATACATATAAAGTATTCTATAAATACATAGGAATATATAAAAACACATAAAAGAGTAACATTCGGCCTTTAAAAAGGAGGCAATCCTGCAGTTTGCCACAACGTGGATGAAACTGGAGGACATTCTGTGACATGAAATAAGCCAGTCACAAAAAGACAAATATCACATGATCTCACTTATATGTAGAATTAAAAAAAAAAAAAAAGCTAAACTCACAGTAACAGAGATTAGAACAGTGGTTACCAGAGACTAAACTGTGGGGGAAATGGGAAGACTCTGTAAAAAGTAGAATGGTGGTTGACTGACATGGGCTTGGGAAAAGCAGAAAATGGGGAGTTATTAACGAGTACAGAATGTCAGTTTTGCAAGAGGAAGAGTTCTGGAGATGGATGGTGGTGATGGTTGCATGGATTTAATATCACCCAACTGTATACTAAAAACGATTACGATAGTAAGTTTTGTTCTGCGTATTTTACAACCAAATTAAATACATGTAAAAAATACCAACTATATATAGTGCAAACTACCCTCTTTCAAGTCTACTATTGCCACACTAATCCCTGTGCTGAGATGAAGTATTAATGTTTACATATGTTCTTGGCAGCTAAGGAGAGCTCCAGGGCCTTCCACTAGCCTTTCCTCTCAAAATTGCCCTTGCTCAAGTTGTTTTAGGCCAATGTCAAGATTCTGCCCCTGTTGATGATGTCAGTGGCAACTCGACGCTACCCGTCATACGGTTTCATGCTAGCACTGGCCGTGGCTTGAGAGACTGCATTCAAAACCTTTTAAAATTGTGTACCGTGCGTATGTGTTCTACAGTCAAAAAGGAGAAGGGGAGAAATCTCACTTTTAACAGTTAAATACAAAATTATTCATTTTTTCCATGTTCCATTGTGTACTACTCAGAAGTCCACGTGCTCCAATTATCCGCTCTTACCACACTGGTTGTAGTTAAGTGCCCACTTTCCTCAAGAGAGCTGGAGAGGACACGGGGCTGAGTCCCGTGTCCCAAGCACCGAAAACGGGACTCCCGGTGGGCCGTATATTGCAAATAAAAGCCTGGGCGCAAACTTCGTCCCTTTCAGCTCAGGCTGTCCACAGGCCCGTCAGGCTGGATGATGCTGAGCAACCATTTTGCCTTTTGTAGCCTCGATTTTCTCCACCACAAAATGGGAACGATCGTATTGATACATGCCATTCCGTGTAAGCGCGAGAAGTCAGGCGATGGGTGTCAAAGTACCGTGGCACTACAGAGAATAACTGTAATGCCACGAATAACTGAATAAATCATCCATTTAAGTGATTAAGCAACCAGGGCTGTGCAGCGCGGTTACTACAGCGGACACTCTCTCCCTGCGGGACCCGGAGGGCGCCTCCTCCCCACGTTCTTTCTCTCACGGACTCCGGGTGGTGACCTTATTCAAAATGGCGTAGGCGGCCTCGGGGGCTAGTGCGACGGCGCGGACTCCGCGTGCCCTATGACCTGCTGGCAGCGGTGGAGGGGGAGCCGGGCGCCGCCATATTGGCTGTTGTCCTGAGAGGGGAGCGGCGGCGGCGGCGGCAGCGGCGGCGGCGGCGCTAGCGGAGCAAAGGAGAGGCGCGAGCGGCAGCATGACTCGGAGGCGGAGCAGGCCAAGCGGTGGCCTGGGCCGGCGCGAGCGGGCTCGGGCCGCGGGGCCACAGAAGCCCCAGGCGCCGGAGCCCTCGCCGCTGCCAAGCTTGGAAGCGGGAGAGGGTGCAGGGCCCCCCGAGGCGCCGGAGGAGCCCGACTGCGACGGCATCAGGGAGGAGGACGAACCCAAGCTGGCGCCTGGCCTGCAGGTAGGAGCGAGCTAGGCGAGTTCAGCTGTTGCGGCGCTTTCACCTCGCCGGAGCGGAGCCGGGATGGGTTTGGGGATGGACCATCTTACCCCTTAGGGCCAGGGCTGAGGCTTTCTCCGCCGAGGCAGGAGTGGAGGCTGGGCCCCTCTCTCCGAAGCCCAGGCGCGGCCCGCCGGGTTCTCCTGAGACCAGACTGCCTGTCCCTCCCGACGCCTCCCGGCTGGAGCAAAAGCTAAAGGTTCTGCTGGTGCAGCCACCCTGGGACCGGGCTGTGATCCTGCCGCCACCGCTCAGCCCCCTGCCCTTCGGTTGCCCGGGCCCACTTGATTCCCCACCCACCCACGGGCCAGCTCGGGGCACCGGGGCCTGGAAAGCCGCAGCCTCTGCCCCTGGGAGCGGCTCCACCCCTTCCCGTCGCTGCCTGCAGCCACTGCCCCCTCAACAGCTGTGCCCCCAGCTATGTCTCCTGGGGCCTCCCTCCTGTCCCTGCCCAGCGGAGCTGGTGGAGCAGACAGCCAGGCTGTCCATAAGACTGTGCAGTGAGGCCCCTGCACTGAGGTGGAAGCCCAGCAGAGCCCACCCTTTCTGCCCTCCATACCCCTGACCCACAAGCCGCCTGCCCTGACCCTCCCATCTCTGGGTTCGGTGCATACTGAGAGAGAGCAGTAAGAGGACTCGCCAATGCTTCCAGCTTGCCGCCTGGGAGAAGGTCACTTTCTTTTGAGCAGAGATGTTGGAAGGTACCCTACCAGTGTGCACTGAGAGACCCGGGTGGCGTGAGCCACAGTTGCTCTGGGAGGGTTGTGGCACCTGGGGATGGGTGGCTCACCCGAAGCTTGCTTTGACAAAAGAGTTTTGAGTTGGTCTTTTGGCTGAGCCTGCCAGGGAAGGCAGGCTCCTGCAGGAGTGTTGGAAGGTCGGATGCGGTTCCGGATGAAGCTGAGGCGTGGCAGAAGATGCGTTTGGCTCTGCAGACACTGCATCGGGCAGCAGGGGACTCTGGGAGGCTGGTGCAGCCAGAAGGCATGGCTCTTGACAGCCTTCTAGTAGAATCTCTGGAATTGTGCATGTGAGTGGGGATGCCATTCGGGGTGCCATTCCCAGAAAGCCTCCCCTCACCTACCCAGTTGTGGAAGGTGTTCCTTCTGTGCCCACAGCCCCCTGTGCTCCCCTCTGGTGTCATTCCCCATGCTGTGATGAAACATTGTGCTGATGAGCTGTTCCCACACTGGACTGTGACCTCCTTCAGGGGCACATTCTGTGTCATCCACCTGGTCCTCCACACCTAGCCCAGGGCCTTGCTGGCACAGACTAGAAGGAACTAGGTGAATGAGAGAGAGAATGAATCTGTGAAGAACACGTGTTTGTTGTAACCCAGTTTTGATGCTGGTCTCTTTTGTGTCTCAGATCACAATAAGATTTTTAATTATTCATTCATTAATGTCACTCCTTACTGAGCGTTAATAGCTCCACCTTCACCTCCATCTCCTACCTTGGGCTAAGACTGGTTCCAAAGGATGAGACTGCCCAGGTTGGACCCCACCCTCATCTGGTTTCACTTCTGACCCTGAAGCTGCTTCCCCTTGTAGCATTTCCTTTCCCTTCTGGGGGTGGGAGGTGGGGGGCCTAGGTGTGCTGTTATCCAGAAGGGGAATGGGGGCAGGGAGAGCCAGGGAGCTGTTGTCTTCTCCCCTCCTCATTTACACCGTGCAGTACTTCAGAGACCCCTGCCACTTGGTCAGCCTAAGTCGTCAAGGCCAGCAAGTTAGGATGGCGGCTGAATCATTGTTTTTATTTAGGATGCATCTTTCCTGAGAGCTGTAACCTTCACTAACGTGGTACATTCCTACCGTGTTCTTACCTACTCTACTGCTTGACCGGCCATTTCATTCATTTATTCATGCCAGGCCCTTTACATACTTTATGTCTAATCTTCACATCACCCCTGTATTCCCAGCATTTAGCACAGATATGATGTGTTAACTATTGGTGTAATTATGTTCTGCTTTTACTGCATAAACTCTGAGTGTGCAGGGAGCACGTCAGTCACCATTTATGTCCCATGCTGGGAGATTAGCAGACATTAATGAGCTGAAGGACACAAATGCTATTACCCCATTTTTCAGATGAAGAAACAGAATCTCAGAACAGCTAAAACATTTGCCCAAATAACTCCCACTGTAGGTCTCAGTGTGCCACCCACCCCCCGCAAAGGACGCACTGACAGCTGGACACCAAAAGCAGGTTTTTGTGCCCTGGTGAAAAGCGCCTGCCGAAAGGGTCAGTCATCACCCTGCCCACAGGCAAGGTCCTCCTGCTCTCGCTGCTGTTTGCAAGCCCGTAGTGTGTACACAGAGTGGGCGAGTAAAGCAAAACTCAGTGCCTAATGCCAAGCTGAGTCCTGAGATGGGAAACCGGACCATTTCCAGTCCACAGACAGGTTCTAATGTTCCGAGTCACACATCGTTTTGTTTCTAGTTTTGTTTTGATTTGAACCAATATTTTAAAAACGGAAACATTTCCCACAAAACTGGATTTGTGCCATCTCTTAAAACTCTAAAAATCTGCTACTGGACCCACATTTCCACAAGGCCGTAATCTGTGGTGTCTGCCCCCTCTAACATGTGAAGGATGCATGATTTGTACCAGGCCCTGGGCTAGCTGGGGATACAGCATTGAGCTGGACAGGGTGCCTATCCACAAGGGGCTCAGGGTCTAGAAGACACGTGTGTAGTAATTGCAATTGGGCCAAAAGAGCTTCGCTTCCTCTAAGTTAAGGTTCATAGGGCACTCACTTTGGTTTCATCCAATCCCCTTCGTTCATTTGCATAACATGTACATATTTAAATGCAGGACCTTGAGCTTAATTGTGTTCTCAAAAGTCTACTTCCAATTGTTTCACTAAACTATATTGATCTATTCACTAAGAACCCAAATCCTCCTTTACTTCACAAGAAGACAAAGTTACTATCCTATTAGCAAAGGAAAAATGTACACATCAATTGAAGTAGGTGTAAGAAATAGTGTTCAGTCAGGCTCCTTCCAGATCTGTGACTGGACTCATTCCACCCTTCTCTGCGCTTCATCAGCAACTTCACAAGAGAGTGTGGAGCACCTGGTACATCAAGGCTCACACAGGAACAGGAGGCAAAGGCAGGGTCGGCCGGAGCAGTGCCAGGTGGCCATCTGAAGTCAGTGTTCTCACCTGCGCTTTGCTCACTGTCTTTAGGTTTCTCGCGTAACCCAGGTGTGCAAGTTCAGTAAACCCCCAGGAGACTTGCTGGACCGTACGCCAGCGGTTGGTGGGGGCTGGGCTCATGCTGTGCTCCCCATCTCTGATCTCCCTGTAGCATTCCCTGGGACTGTGCCCAGCCTCACTTAAAGGGGCTCTGGAGAAACGGTTCCCCCACTACTCGGAGTTCAGCCTGCTCCCTCAGGGGATGAGAGCAGATGATCAGTCAGGGTCTTTATTACAACCTTCCCGTTGTGTTTAATACACTCGGCAAGCATTATGAGTGTATTAAGACCTTTCTGTGCCAGGGTCTTTATTTGGGACTCACAGATAGCCAAGGGCCTCCCCCTTAAAATCACAGCCCTCCGGCCCAGGCACTTTCTTCGAAAGTGAAATGAATGATGCTGAGGGGCTATCCCCACTGCCTCTGGTTCCTCTTTGTAAGCCAGTAGAGATTCACTATGTAGAAAGGCCAGAAGGCCTTTGAAGATAAAGACTTACCTGCCAAGATTTTTAAAATTTTAATTTCTTTGAAACATCCCAGAGCCATAAGCTCAGTATCTGATATTAGATGGATTTTTACTACCCTAACACCTTTGCTTACTGAACCTAGAACTTGTGGGAACAAGGATTATGCTTTAATTCATTTCTGGAGTATTTATTTTGCATGGTCCTTATGTGCTCCAAAAATGGCTGTTAAACTAAATTATAGTAAAAGAAGTTAGGTTTCTACCACTTTGTTCTTAGCTGCCCCCACTGCTGGGCCAGGCTGGTGTTCACGGAGGCCCAGTGAGCACACCGTGCCCAGTCCTCCTCGTGCCTGACCTGGGTGTTCATTTATTCCGCAGACATCAGTGGACACCTGGTCCGTGCCAAGTGCTGTGCAAGCTGAGGGTGCAGAAGGGAATCGGGCGTGGTCCCCACCCCCAGGGGCTCGTGGCCCAGAGAACATGTGTACAGTAATTGCAGTAAGGCTAGAGGAGCACTGCTTCCTCTGAGTTGAAGTTCAAATCCTGGATCCTAGTACCAGTCTTTGGAAGTGTTCTGGCCTCTTGGTGTGTTTCCTTGTGTATAAAATGGCAGTGATGTGAGGCTCACGTTAGGGTCCAGCCAGTGCTGCATGTCAAGCACAGAGCACAAGTGGTAGCTGTGATGATTACAGATGCTTGGGTGCTGAGGATGCACAGACCGAGAGTCTAAGAAGGCTTTTCAGAGTGGCTTTGAGGTTGAGTAGAAGTTATTCCAGAAGACAAGGTAGAAGTGTTTAAACCATGGAAGCAGCATAGAGACCCAGAGGCAAGAAGCATCCAACTCCTGGGAGAATAGCGAGGAGGTTAGAGAGCTGGAGAGGATAGCAGGGTTCTTGAAAACCCGAAGCAAGAAGTTGGGGCTTTATCCTGTGGGCAGCGACGAGTCAGTGAAAGGTTTTAGGTAGGAAAATGGGTGTGCTGTGCTTCAGTAAATTCTCTGATGCCATAGGAGGGGCCAGTAGTTCCCAGTGGGGAAGGCAGCTGTGATTGCTTGTTTGCCCCACTCAGCCCAGCCCAGCCCAGCTAATCGTCAGGTCCCCTGTGCTTTCCTGGACCCTGTCCCGAGCTGACAGAATTGGAATCTGTTGCTGTTAAACTGTCCAGGTGACTCTGTGGCTGGGTGTGGACACTGCTGCAGTGAGGTTGCCGTGGGGATCTTCAAGGAGGCCTAAGACATCTTCACAGAATGGGGGGAGCTTTCCCATGAACAGAATAGAAACGGCCTTAGTTTTAAAGAAACAAAACACAAACTTTTCCCAGTTCTTCAGTAATAGCCTTATTAATGATGCTCTGTAGCTGCTAATCTTCCTTTATGTGTCGGAACATTTGCCTGTGCCTACTTCCCACTGCCACCTCTGCTGAACGACTGGAACGCACTGAGCCACGGGATGCAGCCTTGCCCATGAAAAGCTCCCTGTGTTGTGGAGAAGGTAGATTTCAACGACTGGGATACCTGCAATAAACTCTGTTCAAGATACGTGTAAAAAAAAGTGTTAGGACATTCCAGAGCAAAGCACAGTTCATCCTGCCTGTGGTCTTAGGAGGATGTGACACCTAGACTGGCCCTAAAAAGCAAGAGGCAGAGGGAAGGCATGAGTGAATGCTTTGGGCATTCGGGGGAAGGCGCGGGTGATGATTCTTCGAGGCAGGTATGCTGAGCAGAAGACTGCTTGTGTCCTGAGAAGGGCCCTGCGTGTGTCCCCGGCGGTTCTGTGCCCACAGTGTCGTCCCACAGGCCCTTGCTGCTCACAGATCTCAGATCCCAGCGCTCTCTGTGGTTCCCCTCCATTCCGAGATGAATGGATAGAGGGGAACTAAGGCAGAAAAACAGGTCTGAGACACTGAACGTTCTTAGTAGGAAATTGTAGCTAAACAGCCTAGACTGGGGGGTTCAAGGTAGCCTTGAAGGTCGCTTGTCTAGTCCTCTGTCCTATGCTTCAAGTAATAACTCTGGGTTGGGCAAGTCTCACTTAGTAAGTCTCCCTGTCGTTTCTTCCAGGACAGAAGAGGAAAGAAACTAACGGGTATTGAGCACCTACTGAGTGCCAGGCCCAGGCCAGGTACTTTGCATAATTTATTTCCTTGTGTCCTCACAACTCTGTGATATATGCTTTTATTCTAATTTCATAAATAAGGAAATTGAGGCTTGAAGAAATTGAGTGATAACCCAATATCATACTGAAAATGACAGAACTGGGATTTGAACTTACCAACCATCTGTCCTAAGTCATACTTTTCCACCCATGAGAAATTTGTGCTGGGTTTAGAGTAGTAGGTAATACAGTTCCAGGTCAGTGAGCAGCCGCTCTGGCTCTCCTGTGACTGACTGCACCCAGGAGGCAGGTTGGACAGGTGAGCTGCCCTTGGCGGGGTGGAAGGCCCCTGGGGTCAGAGAGACCACTGCCCTCTCCCTGACTCAGCTGGTACTGTAAGAGCTGACTCTCCACAAACTGGCTTTGTGGTATGAAACAGCTGTCCTGCCTCATGGGGGACTCTGAGCTAATAGCCTGGGTGGGAGTTTGGGTGAGCTCTAGGGCACTGAGGTACGATTACATCCGCTCCCTAAGAATTCACTGCAGCTCTGACTGCCCACATTAAGATGGTCTGAGTCTCGTGGCACTGAAGTGCTCTCGGCAGTGGCCTGGAGTGTCACAGCTGTGCCTTCAGCACAGCCTGCCCAATCAGGGCCACTGCAGCTGTGTTGTAGATTCTATTTGTGTGGACAGCTGAGATGTGAGCCAGATGGGCTTTAAGCATTTGTTCATTTATTCAATGAAGGCCTGCTCTGTGCCAGGTCCAAGACAAGCCTAGGTCCCTGGGCACACTTAAATGACCAGGGTGCACTCCCTGCCACCAGAGAGCCCCCATTCAACCAGGGTCTAGGGACAGATGGAGAACATGTCATGGCACAAAGTAATAGATGCAGTACTAGCAGGATTAGTTCTGCTTAGTTTGGTTCCTCAAAAGCTTCATTGACCTTTACCAGGATTTAGGGAATGAGCAGAAATTTGCCAAAGAGTAGTGATGAGGTGCTGAGTGTGAACAGAGCCTAAGGTTCTCAGAAGTGGAGCATGGAGAGGCCAGCTGGGGCCAAGTCATAAATGCCAGGGGTCAGAGAGAGCCCTGGGAGTGAGCCCAACTGGAAAGGAGCCTGGAGACGAACTCGAGACCAGGGTAGGAAAGAAGAGCTCAAGGAAGGCCATCAAACCGGACAGGTGCTCAAGAAGGCAAAGAGTAAGTTTGCATCAAGTAAGAATGTCCTGGTTGGCTGGTGGTTTCGTTTGTGAATTTTGTGTATTAATTTCCATTGTGTATTACTTTATGTTCCTGCCTGATTTTGCAAAACAGATGTGAGGCATCCTGGCGGTTTGGGAGCATTGACAACACAATACATGGAGCTGTCTGGTCCTTAAGGCAAGAACTCTGTGTGGTTTCATGTTTTCTAGTGCTTAGTACAGCGGTTGGCTCCAGGTATAGGGCTCTTAGAACGAATGGGCAAGTGGAAGACTAAACGATGACTGAGCTAATGAGTTTTTCCAGGTTAGGAGTTCATCATTTTCTCTGCTTCTGAAAGGGAACGTTAGCCACTGCTGATGTCCTCTGTCTGCCTGCCTTGGTGACAAGAAGGCTGTTGGAGTTGGTGCCTTCAGAGTAAAGTGCTCTAATGGGTCATTTCAGAATAGAATTTGGAAGCTGTTGCAGAGCTACTGGTTAGATACAGCATGTGTCTTGGGGGAATCCTCTACAAACATGCATGAGCTCTTGGAAGTTTAAGAGATCCGTGAGAAGAAATGAAAGGAGGGTTAGGACTGGAAATCAGACCCAGCTTCAGAGTAGTTCTTGACAACTGCCTAGTCTGTGACCAGGGTTATTCCCCATTAATTCCTAAATTGTGGACAGAAAGGCTGAGGTGGAAATGTGTTCATGTCTCCAAAGAGCTGTCCAGGTGTGCGGTGAACCATGCCCCTGTGTACTGCTACTGCGTTTTGTGCACCTGGTGGGTGGCAGGCACCGCTAAACGCTTCACATCAGCAGTTTTCAGAGTGCTCGGTCTGGGGCCTTTCACACGCCTAGTAATTACTGAGGGCCCGAAAGAGCTTTTGCTGGTTATGTCTATTGATACCTACCAAACTAAGTATTAAAGCTGAGAATGTTTAAAAATATTTAGTTACTAATTCACTTGAGAATAACAAAATTAAAACTATCACGTTAACATAAATAATTTTTAATGAAAAATAACTACATTTTTGAAAATAAGTGAGGAGACTTTCTCATTCGTTTCTTGCAGTCTTATTTTCATTTTCACTAATTTTTTTCTTTTTATTGAATTTTTTGGGAAGATGCTGGTTGACTAAATTATACAGGTTTCAGATGCACAGTTCTAGAACACATCGTGCAAATTTTTGAATGTCTGGCTTGATACAAAAAAGCTGGATTCTTATATGCCTCTGTGTGCAAACTGTTGCAATATGTTGTTTTGGTTGAAGTATATAAAAAAACTCCAGTCTCACATAGATACCTAGTTGGAAATGGGGGTAGTATTTTAATAGCCTTTCCAGATGATTGTTGATATTCTTTGCAGTATGAAATCTGTGACCAAATATTCATTCACATTAAAATTGCTAGAGTTTTAACCAATGTGCAGTTCTCTAACATGCTTTGATCTTTTGGAAAATAGGTTCACTGAGCTATGCAGATCTTCCAAATGTTTTCCCACTTTGTTTTTATAATATTAAAAGGTAGACATTTGTTCATATGAGCACCAGTTATGTCAGAAAAGTCTTTAAGCATTGGGAAATTGTCACACTCATAGCGATGGATACAAGTGTTCCAAAATTCTGAGTTTTGCATGAAAGGGTGAATTTTATCCACAAATACATTGTTTTCCTTGAAGTGACAACCTTTTTTTTCTTCTTTTTAACGTCTACCAGTACCCAACTCCAAATAACCAGTTTATCAGTTATTCTTTCATATCTCTCTCTCCCTCTCTCTCTCTCTCTCTCTCTCTCTCTCTCCCTCCCTCCCTCCCTCCCTCCCTCCCTCTCTTTTTCCCAGGAAAAACTAGAATGCCTAGATGAAAAGTCTCAGGGCCTGGTCAGGTGAGGGATCACAGACACTGGTTTTAATGGCTTCCCCTTCCCCTACCCTGTTCTGGGAGTGGCCACAGTCTAGGGCTCCCCTGGTCCCTTTACTGCCTGGGGACATGCGTGCTGTAACATGTCCTGTGTGAGTAACCCGACACTCTCCAGAGATTCTGCTTTTGCTCAGAGAGCAGAGCAGAATTACCTTGGAGCTTGTGTGAGCAGACCCCAGCTCAGGGGAACCCCTGGAGCCTTTCCTTCCCTCTCTCCCACCTGTGTCTGGTGGAGGCTCTGGAACTTAAACTGAGGTGAG
Organism: Phyllostomus discolor; assembly: GCF_004126475.2. Classification (NCBI taxonomy): domain Eukaryota; kingdom Metazoa; phylum Chordata; class Mammalia; order Chiroptera; family Phyllostomidae; genus Phyllostomus; species Phyllostomus discolor. Next base: position 3,614,013 of record NC_040915.2, on the reverse strand, counting down.
AAGGAATAATTAATTAGTTGTTGCCCAGAACTGCTGGGTTTAAGGATCAGTGATTTAAAAAAAAAAATGGTTGGATGTTTTATTCATTTCGTAAATTTTTACTGATCATGTTTTGTGTGGAAATACTGTGCCAGGTGCTAAAAACACACCTAGACAACAGCTAGTGAAAGCCCGGGTTGACTCTAGAGCATAAGGGCCCATGACGACCAGGAATTTGGAAAGTGGCTGGAGATTGCAGTCAGAGGGAATTAACTCTGAACCAAGAACCTTTCTCTGCCAAAGCAAAAATGTGAAGTAACAGTGGTAGTACCGACTGAATATAGCATCTCTACGACTTAGGATCCTTACCACCTTCTGGCAAATAGTGATGAAAATGTTGGGGAGAAAAGTCCCCAATCCCCACCAGGCATTGTACCCAAATGCAGGCACCAAGGCTTAAGACAGATTAAGGAGGGTTAAGACAGCTTTGGGGGTCACCAGAACTGTTTGGGCCTAGAAGGAACTCAAGTGTACCAAACTCAGTTCAGTGGATAAGCTAGTTTCTGGAGTAGACTTGTTAAGAATAGAATAGCCCAGGGGCCTAGATAATAGAATGGATGTCTACTGCATGGATCCTTTGAGCTAAGCTTTTCGTCTCTGATGTCACTTAACCCTCTGGGAAGAAGCCTTGTGCAATGCATTGTAGGTGGTATTATCTCTGCCTTGGCCAGGAGTGAATTAGCTTCCCAGCCCTGTGTTTCTTCCTTTGACTTGGAAAGACAGCCCCTCCCATAAATTCACTCCTGTTGATGGCTAATCTCATGTATTGTGTGTACCAGTGTGGCTCTAGGGAGAGTCACTTTATTTCCACGAACAGAGGCATCTCATTGTAATCTGCAAGGAATGTAGTCTTCCATTCTTCCGCAGTTGAGATCAGAACCATTTGGGTGAATGTCCTGGGTAGGGAGATGGCCTTCCTCTGTGGGAAGCAACAGTTTCAAGTGGTGTCTCACCAAGCTGCCTGCCAGCAATGTTGCCATGGGAACACTTAACAGGCCCTATTTAACCATATGTGACCAGCTGAGCCTAGGTCTTGTGCTGCAGTGTGAGGGAGCCAGACAAGAGTCAGACCTGGGGCTTGCCTTCCAGGAGCCCAGCCTGGTAGGAGGGATGGAAGGTGCAGATGGATGAGCTTGGTGGAAGGCACAGAGTGCTGCAGGGTGTGGGAGCGGAGGGGTAATAAGGGAGCTCTCGAGGAAAGCTTGGATGAGGTTGGGTTTCGGCCGGGCTTTTAAGCCCTTCCCAGCTCCTTATTGGTGAGTGTGGGGAGGAAGGGGATTTTAAGCAGAGGGTCCCCTTTAGCAAAGAAAGGCCTGAGGTAGGCAAGTACAGAGAGAGTTTGGGGAACTTAAAAAATAACTTCGTGGAGTTAAGGGCAAAGATTAAGATGTCTAACAAGTCACCTTCAAGTCATTGCATGTGAGAGATTCTTACATTCTTGTAAGATACAATGACCTGTATTTTAAATGCTGTTAAATGACCTGCATTTAAATACAGTCCTGATTTTAAATACTGTTTTCTATCACTCCCATCCGGTTCATAATTAGTACCATATGTTACCCTGACCAGCGTGGCTCAGTGGGTTGGGTGTCGTCCAGCAAAGTGAAAGGTCGCCGGCTCGATTCCCATTCAGGGAACATGCCTGGGTTGCAAGCCCAGGTCCCCAGTTGGGAAGCATACGAGAGGCAACCAATCAATGTTTCTCTGTCACATCAATGGCTCTCTTCCTCTCTTTTTCCACCCCCATACACGTCATTCATACATACATACATACATACATACATACAATTGTTACATAATTAGTTCCATGTGTTGAGCAATATATATTACGGCCCTGGCACTGGACTTCACAACCAACCATCCAGGTTGGGACTTGACCCCATTTTACAGATGAGGTGACAATAAGTGTGACTTGCCCTGCATCATGCCGCTGGTCAGGGATCAGGGTCCAGGGCTAATGCCAAGGCCAGCGTGGTTTATACTGCACCCTCGTGTTCCCATGTGTGCTCTGGCACTGAATGCAGTCGCATCAGGCACACACCTAACTCACAAGAATTCTGTGTTTGCTTTTACAGGAAAACAGAAAAGAAAATCACATATTGCCAGAGACTGTATATTATACACTTGAATTCTTGGTCACACCTAAAACACATATGCTGTACTTCACAGGCCATATAAAGAATGTAAAGAATAATTGTACTCATAGAAGATTTTTGTCTTATGTAGTAACTTTAGAATCTATCACCTAAATGAAATGAAATTCTCTTGCAGTAAAGTTACACGTCCGGTGTTTGCTTTAAGACTGGTCATCAGCATTACAGGGAAAGGGCCATGGGTGTTGCCTCGCCTCCCTACCCTGCCCTGCCCCACTGTCACCAGGACACCTTATAGCTGTGGAAAGTTTCCTGGGCACACTTTGCGAAAAGGCCTCCTTTGCCGTAGCTTCTCTGACCATTCTTCCCCATCCACCTTCCACCCTTCCCATGGAATCTGGGAAGGTTTTTGTTTTGTTTGTTTGTTTGTTTGTTTGTTTTTAAAATCTTTACCTGAGGACACGCTTATTGATTTTAGAGAGAGGGGAAGGGAGGGAGAGAAACATCGATCAGTTGCCTGTCTTATGCCCCAGTGGGGGACCAAACTCACAACCAAGGTACGTGCCCTGACCGGGAAAGGAACCCACAACCTTTCAGTTTATGGGACGACCCCACAAGCAACTGAGCCACGCCAGCCAGGGCTGGAGGCTATACTCCTTTGCTGTTGCCGCTGAGCAGCGGCCTTGCTCACTGCAATGTTCCCTTGGCAGAGCGCATGTAGACTCCTAGTATCTCATGTGCGTTCCACATGTGAGCTTTCTGTCTTTCCTGGTGCACTTTTCCAAGGTCCACATACTTCCCCAAGTGTTTCTGTATGTTCCTAGTACTACTGTTTGGTCCCTGCAACCCCCCCCTCCCCCCCAAAAAAAATCAGGGACCAAGGTCAGTGTAATTGTAATGTGACAGATTCAAGAATATGCTGATGCGAACTTGCTGTGAAAAGAGGATTTTACTCAAAAAAGGTGATGGCATTAATTTTATTGGTAGATGAGTGTGATACCCTTACTATTCTTCTGCTTAGCCCTCTGCAAACACCTGTTACCTAGTGATGGGTAAGTTTGGAAGGTATATCAGTTAACTATTGCATGTAACAACGCCCCCTCCCCCCCAAAAATTAGTGGCTTAAAACAACACCACTTATTACTGCTCATGAGTCTCCGTGTTGACTGGGGGTTTCTGTGGATCGGGGCCAGCTTGGCAGGTCTCAGCTGTGCTTACTCATGTGTCTGATCTGCCAGCCAATTTGCCAGAAAGACTCAGATTTCTTCACACGTTTCTCACATCCCTCCAACAGCTAGCCTGGTCACGCTTGTGACATGGCAGAGGTGCAAGAGCGAGCAAGCCCAGCGTGCAAGGAAGCAGGTAGAAGTGCGTTCGCTTTCAAGCTTGTGCCCACAGCACTTTTGCTAACATCCTGTAGGCCGATGGAAGGGACAGGACCAAGCCACTGCCAGAGTGAGGGTGGATGACAAAGCTGTAGGATAAAGGAAAGCCATTAATTAGGGTCACTAAAACCCGTAAGTCTCCTAGTTAGTACCCCTCAGTGTGAAAGAAAACCTATAAACATATATATGTCAAGTTTCTCCTAAAAGGAAAAAATGTCCAAGTAAGAGTTACTGTGTATTGGGAGTATGCTGTGGGCATGCACAGGGCTGGGCGCTTTCCCTGTTCACACACCAAGCTCACGGCTCTGCGAGGTGGGGAGGAGATTGGAGCTTGGGAGGTTAAATGACTTGCTCAAGGTCACCCAGCTAATAATGTGGTCAGGCAGGCGTTAGAGTGCATGTTGGTCTGATCCCAAAGCCCAGGTTCCTAAGATGTTATTTATTTTTAGAGAGAGGGAAAGGGAGGGAGAGAGAGAGGGAGAGAAACATCAGTCAGCCTCGTCTCACAGGCTCAAGGGCTGGCGCCCAGTCCCCTGAGCCACAGCAGCCAGGGTGCTCGGGTTCTTTTCACTGCACCTTGCGCTTCTCAGAAGCACCAGGTCCACCTTACCTTCTCTCCAGCTCAGGTTCTCAGGCCAGCTGGTACCTAACCCTTTTTCCAAAACACTGCTCCGCTCCAGTTGGAATTGCATAGCTCTTCCGGAAGCCCACAGGTCCTCCCACGATCCCACACTCCCACAGCCCGATGCGCTCTTCCCTTCCAGGTGGGGTGGTCTGTAGACTGCACAGACAGCCCAGGCTTGTGGCCTCTCCTAGACATGCCAGAGAAGGAAGGGTCATCTTTGCTTTAAGCTTTAGGACTTGGGGACATAGGGGCATCAGATCATTTGAGCATGAGTTCTGGAATCATCCTCACTGAGGTTTAAATACTGGTTCAGCCACTTCCTAGCTCTGTAACCTTGGGCAACTTAACTTTTTAAAATCTGTTGGGAATAATAACTACTTTGCAGACCTGTTGCAGGAGTTAAAATTATGCATATAAAGTGCCTAACCCAGTGCATGGCACATAGTAAGTGACGTTGTTGTTGTTAATATTATTCCTAAGTAGAGCCTTTCCCCTCCTGGGAAACCCTATTTCTGTCTGTTGGACAGGTTCCCCACACCTCTAGCCAGTCTGTGCAGACTTGCTGCCTGCTGTGTCATCGGGAACGCAAAGGCTGGGAAGAAGGCCCTTCCCAAAATGGACTGGTGTTGCAGGGTGAGAAGCTGCCCCCCGACTTCATGCCAAAGCTCGTGAAGAATCTCCTAGGCGAGATGCCGCTATGGGTCTGCCAGAGTTGCCGAAGGAGCATGGAGGAAGATGAAAGGCAGACAGGTCCTGAGCACGCAGTGGCGGTAGGTAACCACTGCAAAGAGGTCCCTGAGTGCAGGAGGGCTGCGTGCACAAAGTCAGGCTGTTGAGCTGTTCCTTCCTTGTTCTCTGAGATGGCTCTCCAGTGGCCCCTGTGCCCAGGTGCTGAGTTTACATGGGGGGGAAGAAGAGAGGCTGCAGGCAGCCCCGGTCCCTGAGGAGAGTCTGTTCACAGTGTGAGGGCTGGCCCATAGGATTTGGTAGATGGAGAGCCTGCCCCTTTCATCTGCCTTTTGGGCTACCTTTGGCTTTGTGGAAGCTTGAAAGCCAACCAGTATGGCACAGAGGGCAAAGGTCAGTTCAAGGGTCTGCAGTCTGCCTTAGAAGGCCTCCACGATGCTTGGGAGCCCTCTAAGTCTGCCATCTCCTGAATCACAGCAGACTGCCCTCCTTTCTCAGTCCTCTCCAGCTCCTCGCTTTTACTCTGAACAGGATCAGTTCAGCTTCAGGACTCCTGACTTACAGACCCTCCTCTCCTTGGCAGCTCTCAGGACTCCCAAAGGCCCACAGCTGGCGGGCCTTCTCTGTGCCCACTGTCCCCCTACCCCTGGAGCCTCTCACCAGTGTCCACACCCAGTTTACTTCACTGGGAGCAGCACAGCCCCTCCTAGCCAAGGTGCGGCCCGCACGTGCCCTGGCACCTGGAGTTGCGGGAATCGAGCTTTGGCCACGGCACGGGGCCTAGAGGAGGCGGCGCTCTTGGGTAAGCTTAGGCAGCAGAGGGTCTGCTCTGATGTTTGCTGGTTCGTTACGAGCCTCTTTCTCCCCTGTTCTCCAGATCTCCTTGTCACACACATCCTGCAAGTCACAGTCTTGTGGGGGCGACTCGCATTCCTCCTCGTCCTCCTCGTCCTCCTCATCCTCCTCCTCGTCCTCGTCCTGCCATGGGAACTCAGGGGACTGGGATCCCAGCTCATTCCTGTCAGCACATAAGCTCTCGGGCCTCTGGAACTCCCCACACTCCAGCGGGGCCGTGCCAGGCAGCTCACTTGGGAGTCCTCCTTCCATCCCTGGTGAGTGTCCAAGCTCGGGAGACCAGCAGGCCTCATAAATGTAGACAGCTGTGTTTTCCTAACTACTGGGTTCAAACACACCGGAAGATCAGTTATTACATTAATGTAGAGCTATTCTGGTGGAAGCAGAGGGGCATTCCTTTCCCCAGGACTGTGAAGTTGAAAACACTGCTGCCATCCACTCCGTAATGGTTCCCACTGCAGCCAGAAGTGGGCCTGCGGAGCCCTGGTTGAATAGAAAGTGGAGTCTAGGCCCTGGCTGGTGTGGTTCAGTGGATTGAGCGCCGGACTGCAAAACAAAGGGTCTCTGGTTCGATTCCCAGTCAGGGCACATGCCTGGGTTGCCGGCCAGGTCCCCAGTAGGGGGCACACGAGAGGCAACCACACATTGGTGTTTTTCTCCCTTTCTCCCTCCCTTCTCTCTACAAATAAATAAAATCTTTAAGGGAAAAAAAAAGTGGAGTTGGGTAGAAAGTAAAGTCTAAGTCCTTTAGGAAATTAGGACTTAAGAGCCCAGAACACCTGCCGGTGCAGCAGCACAGGGGGCCTGCCTGCCTCCATCGTCCTATCCCCACCCCCCCGCTTTCTCCACCTGAGGGGTGGATAGAAAAGGCTGCACTTCTGTCCACAAGAGGTAGCAGTGCAAGCTGCCATGATTATTAGTGTGTTTTGGAGCCTTGTGTACCTTCTTCAGACCTGGAGTGAGGGAGCCCTTAGAGGCTGAAAGAAAGAACTGTGGTCTGGTGATGCCCTGTGCAGATACGGAATCACTGTCTGCTTGTCAGCGGAGGGGCAGAGATCTCAGAGGGGTGCCGCCCCCTCCTCTGAGAGTTGAGCAGTACGTGTTTCCAGTTGTTCTGATGCATAAGCCAGAGAGAGTCATGAGGGCCTTTCCCACCTCCCTGAAGTCCAGGGCCAGCTGGGATTCCAGCACACCCACCGCCTCACTCCTTGTGGCACAGAGGCAGAACCTCAGCCTGCTGCTCCTAGAGGTGGAGCAACCTTGACCGGCAGGGTGCATTTCCCCTGCTGTGCCCGAGTGCAGTCGTGTGGTCTTCGGTGGGGCTAGCACTCCATTGCCTTCTTCCTCAGGCCTGTGCAGCCCAGCTGCTGCCTGCAGAGAAACTCTGCAGCCCGAGCTGGCACTGCTAGGCATTCCCAAAAGCTCCTGGGGCCACTGTGCTGAGGGTCTGCGTCCAGATCCCAGGAAGCAGGGTGCTGGGGCAGCAGGCCCTTGGGCTCTCCTCCCTGGTGTCTGGGCGCCCCCTCTGACCCTCCCTCCCCATGTGCCCACAGGTGAGATTTTCCCCATCTCAGAGCACCGCCGGCACCCAGACCTCACCGCTCCACCTAATAGCCCCACGGGCCACCACCCCCAGCCAGCGCCGCTGCTCGCCTCGCACCCTGGGTCCTTTGGCCCCCCACCCCACCCACACCTGCTGCCCACCACCCCCTCCGCACCGTCCCCTGCGCAGGCTTCAGAGTGCCCTGCTGCCACTGCCACTGTGCCACACTCCCCAGGGGCATGTCAGAGCCCCCATCTGCCTTCCACCAGCATGCCGCTCCTGAAGATGCCGCCTTCTTTCTCGGGGTGCAGCCACCCCTGCGGCGGGCACTGCGGCGGGCACTGCGGCGGACCTCTGCTCCCACCACCGAGCTCACAGCAGCTCCCTGGTGCTCACAGGTAAGCGAGCAGCCTGGAGGACTCACTCCCTGTGGACTCGGGCTTAGGGTTTTGGAAAACTGCAGATGCAGCTCTTGGGGTGGAACTTAAAGGGTTGGCTCAAAAGTGTTCGCAGTTTTAAAAGAAATGTTTGGTTCTCTTTTTTTTAGAATTTGGAAAAATTTAGAGATGTCTAAAGAGAACATGTGCTCAACCTAAAGATAAACTCCCAATTCTGCAGCATAGTCTTCCTGATATTTCTCCGTGTAACGTAATTAGGTCCCTGGTGGGGGGGGGTGCTGTGTTTTGTTGTTCTTTAATTTTATATATTGATTTTAGAGAGGATGGGAAGGAAGAAAGAGAGAGAAACACTGATGTGATGTTCCACTTACTGGTGCACTCATTGGTTGATTCTGGCATGTGCTTTGACCAGGGATCGGACCTGCTGCCTCGGTGTATCGGGGCGACGTGTCCCAGCCACCTGAGCTACCCGGCCAGGGCAAGTCCCTGTTCTGTATAATTTTTGTGTAGTGATTTTTTTTTTAACATTATACCATGAACATTTCCCCAGTTATAATTCTTCAGAATAATTCTGTCATAAGCTTCGTTGCACCCAAATCTGTGTTTGAGTTAGGAATTCCATTCTAAGGTAGAGGCCTAAGTAACTCCAGTTACTATAAAAGGTTATAGTAAGACACAGTTCTATAGAGAAGGTACATGTCTGTTTTTGTACCGTAGTTCAGATCTGTATTTCTGAAACATATATAGCTGTCCACTCGGAAACCCCACCGTTCTCAGCGGCTCCCTCTTTGTCCCCCAGTGGGTCAGCGGCTCCACCAGCCCTGTTCGGCTCCTGCGTGATCTTCGGAGCCACAGCTCCACGGGCGGGAAGGTGTTGCCCCAGGTGCACCTGACTGTTCTCCAGCCACTGATCAGTTAGGCGTTCCAGTATTATAAATAATGTCTCTAAAGATGTCTTTGCCTAAAGCTTTTTCCATCTATTAGATTTTTCTCCTTGGAATAGATCCTTCATAATGAAAAAAATTCTCATTTGAAAAGATGTCAGGATATCATTTTTTTGTTTTGTTTTTTAACAAGGGTTTCTAATACACTGAAAAATTGCTCTCCAAAGAGTTCTGCACATGCCACAGCGCCAGTGTGTGGGTGCTGTCTCCACACTCTCTGGGGCACTGGGCACTGCGATTTTGCTGACGTAACAGATGAAGAGTGGTCAGCTTGCATTAAGGTTCTCTAAGCACCACTGATCATGGTTTCTGCCTCTCCTTTTCTGCCCCGCCCCTGGATCCCATTGCTGATGCCAGCCTGTCTTACGAGACACCCTGTACTTCCTGAAGTCCGGAGTCAGCAGTGCCACAGGAGAGTGTGGACTTGCAGACAGACACGGGCCGAGTCCCACTACTCCTTGAGCAGAGCAGTGAGGCTCCCTGAGCCTGCCTCCTCCACTGCAAGATGGGGACAGCAGCACCTGTTTCGCAGGCCTTGGAAATGGTTAGAAATAGCGTGTCGAAACCTGGCCGGGCCACTCAGTTGGTTAGAGAGCCATCTGGATCCGCCCAGGTTGCACACACAGCAAACCACCAATGAGTGCATGAATAAGTGGAACAAGTTGATCTCTCCCCTCTCCCCCAAAATCAATAATTTTTTAAAAATTAAAAAAAAAATGTAAGGAGCACATTGAGTACGGTACCTGCACAGGTGGTAGCTCTTAGAGTCTGGGGCCCGCAAGCCACATTTGCTTTCCTAACCTCAAGTCCCCAAGGCTAATGCAGCTTTGCCCACTGGAGATGGACCCTGCTGACCTCATTTGGATGCCCCAAGGGAGCTATCAGGCCACTGATCTTGTTCAGACACCTATGTACTGAGCACCTACTGTGTGCAAGGTTGTTATGCTGCACACTGGGGCCCAAAGATAGAAGTGGTGCAGTCCTTGCCTTTGGAGAGTGCGCATTTGGTCTGAGACAAACAGGAAAATGGATTGTCACAGTACGGTGTCATAGACGGCAGGGTGGAGGGGTGTGCAGCGCTGTCAGAGTCCTGGAGCATCATGTGGGTGTGGGCAGAGGAGGCCTGTGGGGCCTTTCCAGAACTGTGCCATTGAGCTGGGCCCTGAGGGACAACAAGGGTGTTGGCCCTGTTCCTGCGAGAGGCACCGACACAGCTGGACTGCCTTCATGGGCCCTGGGGACAGCAATGGTTGGGCTGCTGTTCCCCAGGGTCCTGTAGTGGCCTGCTCCTCCCTGCCCTCTCACCTGTGGGCCTTTCTCTCTTCCCCGTCAGCAGAGACCCTGGGTGCAAGGGGCACAAGTTTACACACAGCGGCCTGGCCTGCCAGCTGCCCCAGCCCTGCGAGGCAGATGAGGGGCTGGGCGAGGAAGAGGACAGCAGCTCGGAGCGCAGCTCCTGCACCTCGTCCTCTGCCCACCAGAGAGATGGGAAGTTCTGTGACTGCTGCTACTGCGAGTTCTTCGGCCACAATGCGGTGAGTGAGCCTGCCCAGGCCAAAGAGGGCTGGGGGCCCGCCACGGTGAGCCAGAGGGGCACCTGCTCTCCCTGGAGACCCTTGCTCGAGGGGACAGTGACTGCACTGGGGCCCTGTGAGTCTCTGCACCCGCATCTGCTGGCTTGATCCTCCCAGCAGATTGGTGAAGTGGGGATTTTTAAACATTTTGCTACCTTTGCTCTTTCCGTGGTTTCTTTTAAGATTAACTTTTTTTCTTTAGGCGGAAGGACAGGAAATGGCAGAGAGGCAAGCTATGATTCTGAGGAGTTTGTGTGCGTGTGTAATCACAGAGGAGTGAAGGCTTGTGCGTGATGAAGGCAGAGTGGAAGCAAAGGCTCTCAGTTCCCCAGGTGTGAGAGCCAGCCGAGGGACAGGCCGTGGGCACAGACGGCGCCAGGAAGGAGGCACAGAGCAGAGTACAAGCTGTCTCTGGACAGGGGGAGAAAGCAGTTCAGAAGTCTGCTCAGGTGAAGAGGAAGGGCCACCACTAGGGGAGCACAGTTGAGGGCAGAAGAAATGGAAGTGATGATGATGCTAGTCGCCTTTGAGCTAGGGCTGACCCTCATTTTAGAGGTGACAAAATTGAGGCTCACAGACTCGGTGACCTGCCCAAGGTCATAACATCTTCCCGGTGACGACTCCTGGGCTCAAACCTACTTTCCTGGCCCCCAGGCCAGTGCGCCCCCAACGCCCTCCACCCACCACTGCCTTGGCTCCCACCTGGCTGGGATCGAGCCATTTGGCCTCTGGTAGAAAGAACAGCTGTCTCACTCCTCACCACATGTTCACTGCCAGCGGGGGGAGTGCTCAGGCTTCCCAGGCCCAGAGTATAACATCAGCGCCTCCCCTCCCCCAGCCACCCGCCGCCCCGACGAGTCGGAACTATACCGAGATCCGAGAGAAGCTCCGTTCGAGGCTGACCAGGCGGAAGGAGGAGCTGCCTCTGAAGGGGGGCGCCCTGGGCGGGATCCCTGGGGAGCCCGCCGTGGACCACCGAGATGTGGATGAGCTGCTGGAATTCATCAACCGCACGGAGCCCAAAGCCCCCAACAGCGCCAGGGCTGCCAAACGGGCCCGGCACAAGCTGAAAAAGAAGGTGGGTGTGGGGGGAGCCCAGCTCTGCCGCCTCTTCTCCCCAAGGAGTCTCTCACCCCAACCCCCAAGACTTCTGGGGGATGAATGGTGCTGGCTGCCAAGGACTTTGGCTCACTGCTCTGGGGAGTCTGAGTGAGTTTGGGAGGCATCAGGGTCAGGGAGACGGGGGGCCAGTGACTGGAGGATAAATGAGTCCTGGCCTCAGAAGCAGCTTGCTGGATTCCTCCAAGCCCAGGACTTGCTTTAGTCAGTCAGTCAGTCATTTATTCATTCAGAAAACACTGCAAATACTGGGAGCCAAAGCCTTTGTTAAGTTCCCACCTGGAGAAGCCCGGGCCGTGGAGAGACTGAAACTGGACAAGTATGTTAGTATGTGACAAGTCCTGGCCTGAGGGAAGCACCCCCGTCCTGTCTGGGTTTGCTGGCAATGGCCACACTGAGAGGCTGGCTCGGGAGCGAGTGCACAGGTACCAGCAGGGCCTTCCCGGCAGCGGGCATAGCACAGACACAGCAGCTTGGTGCGTCCAGGGCCCACCCAGGAGAGGCAGGACGGACAGTGGAGGCGAGAAAGGGGCTGGCATGCCCTGCTGAAGAGCTTTGACTTGACCCTGCAGCTGAGGGGAGTCACTTTGGGCTTTAGTCAGAGTTAAACTTGGTCGATTCTATGTCCCAGGGTTATTGTGTGGCGACATGGACGGTCACCTGGGAGGGTGATACTCCCGGCCAGAAAGCTGAGAGCCAGGATAAAGATGATTGATGGTGGGGTGGGGCAGGAGCGATGGCTTTTCAGAGGAAGCAGAAGTGATCTGGTGATCTGAAGAAGCTCTGGTGATCTGATTACGGGACAGGGAGATGAAGGAGTTAGGGGTGTACTCCAGGTGTTTGCTTGGGTGACTGGCAGGGTGGCGTGCCTCCACTGAGCAAGGAGGGGATTGGCAGAAGACAGGCATTCAGCTGGGGTGCGTTGCCTCAGCGGCTCGCACAGGACACCCAGGTGGAGGTGTGGGCCTGGGCGGTGCCAACGTGGAAACGTAATTGGAGCCATGGGAGCGATCCAGGTTGAGGCCAGTGAGCCCTTCCCGGGCAGCCCTGATGCCAGGCGAGCCCCAGGGCTTGGTGGCTGGTCCCCTGCCACCTCATTACCTCTTTGCCCTTTGCCCGCCCCCAGCTGCATCTGCGCGGTGCCACACTTGGGAGCCCAGCAGCCTAGGAGACTGGGTCTGACACCCAGCTGGCTCCAGGTCCTGGGTGGTCAAACAGCCCCGGTGCCCTGGAAGGCAGCAGTGGTCCTCCACCTGTGTCCAGCCCAGAGGACAGACCGAGACCTTGCCCTGCACCCTGAAACAGGGGTCCAAAGGGTCCCACCACTGCCTTCAGAAAGTGGTGTGCACTTCGTTCCTCTCACCCAGTATTGTCCGGCAGACATGTCCAGTGGGCAGCAGTGGTCACTCTGGCCCTTCCTAGCCTCTTAAGGCTGTTAGGTCTCAGCCAACACACTTCACTGTTCCCAGACCTGGTGTTCTTTTCCTAAACGTGGGTGTGCTGCACATTCTTTCTCCTTCACCAGTAGTGCCTGCTGTCTTCTCTCCCCTCCTTTTCCCCCTGACAACTTCCTTCTAAGCACAGTTCAGGTGCGTCCTCTTTGCAGCCTCACTCAGGTCACTTCTCCCACTGTACTCCCACTACACCTCGAACATCTCTGTAGTCCACCATTCACCGCACTGCTTCCTTGCTCAGCAACTCACTGCACAGCTACTGTCTTCCCAGCCTGGTGCAGCGGCCAGGGTCCCCCGGAAGCAAGCAGTTGTGTTATCACGCAATAGCCATTACCTGTTTATACGTGAGCCTCCTCCCTGTGTGTCTCCACCGGCTCAGGGCCTTATGACATGGCTCTCTGCCACAACACAGCGCCCCCCAGTGGTCATCCCTCAGAGTGCTCTTCTGTTCCCCCTCCAGGGGGAATAAAGCCCAGTGTCTTTCTGCATCCTCAGCCTATTTTCAGACCTTGACTCTCCCCTCGCTCCTTTGGAACCAACCCCCACCTCTGTCATCTGCAGCCTCCCAGCCACCTCTATCCACTGAAGACTGTCACCAGCCTCTTCCTCCTCTCTCACCAGTACTCTCCACTCCTTGCCCCACTGCCTTTGCATTAATGGCCCCTCAGAAAAACTGCAGCCCTGGGTTTGAACCCGACGCGCCTCTCCCCTTCTACACCTCAAGGAGAGCAGCAAATCAAGTCTGGGCTGCCTGACCTCCTGCTTTCTTGAGCCCCCATATTACCCAGTAGGCCTCTGGAGCGCCCAGGTCTTCCTGCTCCTCTTCCCTTCATTGTGGCCCGTTGGCCAGACCTCCATTCTTCAGCTTCAGGCTTCCCCCTCCTCCCACCTTATTTTTTGGCAAATAACCTCATTTCCTGTTCAGATGAAGCCAGTGGACAGGCACTCTCTTGTCTTCCCAGGCCCCTTGCAAAGTTTTCTTCTCATGGTGAGGACAGCTTCCTGCTTTTCCTAGGAAAGGCCCATGCAGGCCTTTCTCGTCTGTCTGGGCTACCCTTGACTTTGGTCCTGTGCCTGCAGCCTCTCCTCCGAGCTCTTTCCCATCAGCTTCCCCCTGCGCCCTGTTCGTTTTTGAAAGCGAACCGTTCCTTGAGCACACAACCTCTGTCTCACCCCCTTGTCTCTTTCCTCTCGTCACAGCCAAGTTCCTCACAAATGCTTTCTGTGTTCACCGTGTTAGTTTTCCCATCTCGCCAAGGACTCTCTTCCGCCCCAACACCCAGTGCACAGTCTCCTGTGCTATCCTCTGTGTCCACTAGGCAACGTCTTGCATTTTGTGTGTGCTCTCCTTTTCAAATATCTTTTTTTTTTTTTTTTTGGTGCCTCCACCCTCAGTTGGGAGGTGCAGGGAAAAGACAATGGGTTTGCCCGGTACACCACATTTCCCACCTCCTGCTCGGCCCTCTTTTCTGTGAGCTCCTCCTCCTGTGCCTGACCCTCCTGAGGACAACTCCCTGGGAAAGAAAAGCCATCTAGATAGTGTTGCCTCTAGATTTGGTCTGGCTACCTGCTTCCTCTCCACACATCACAGTGATGTCCACTCCTGCTACCAGGCACCTCTTCACAACTTCCACAGATACTAAACTCAGCACATCCAAACTGAGCTTGTTGCCTTTCTCCGAGAGGCCTCTTCCTCCTCCGCCATCTGTTTGGTTGATGCACTGCCATCCACCCAGCTGCCTGAGCCAGAACCTCAGCACCGTCCTGGGAGGAGTGCATTGTGGTCATCGGGAGGGAGCAGCGGGCCTTGGAATTGGACTTCAGTTTGAAACCTGGCTCTGCCACCCTTGCTGTATGACCTTGGGCAAATCACTTAGCCTCCGAGCCTCAGTTTCTTCATCCATAAAATGAGCATAACAGTAGAATCTAACTCAGATTGTTGCGAGAATGAGATGGAGCAATGTGGGAAAAGGTCCAACAGAGTGAGAGTTTGGTCCAAGGAGCTACAGCAGCAGCATAGTAGTTGTCGGGTTGTTTTCATGGCTCATCTCCTCCCCCCACCCCTCACTTAGTGTCCTGGCCCTGCTGCCTCCCAAGGAGCTCAGACCATCCACTTCTCCCCACCCTACGACCACTACTTCAAAGCCTTCAGTGGCTGAACGCTGCCTTCAGACCTGAACCCAGACTCACGCATGGCCTGCAGGGCTCTTCAGGATCTAGCCCCTGCTCTGCTTGCCAGCTTCATCTCAATCTGTGCCTTTTGACCTTCCTGCCCACTCCCATCCCCCAAGAAGAGATCTGGGCTCCAGCCGTACCTGTCAGCGGTTCCCATTCCCTAAAGATTTTGTGTTTTTCCATTTCACAGCTTTCCACTTGCTCTTCTACCCAGAAAGTGCTTGTCTCACTCTCTTCAGGATAACCCACTCACCGTTCAAGCTCAGGGAGATCCTGCCCCTGGGAAGCAGGCCTGATGGCCCAGTCTGGGTCCCCAGAGCATCCTGTGCTTTCTTCCCTATAGCTCTTGCCCCTGTCACTCAGCATTAAAGAGCCTGTTTGCATGTCTGTCTCCCCAGCACAGTCAAGTCAGCATGCAGAGACTGTCCTCAGGGCCTAGCCCAGTGCCTACAAGTCAATGGTCGTGAGACGATTGTCAGGAGTGAAAACGTAAGAACTTCTGCAGATCACAGCTGGGGGTGCTGTCCCAATGTTGCCACTTACAAGCCATGTGACCTTGGGCCAGTTCCATATTCTTTCCAAAGTCAAGTGTCCCCATCTGTAAATTGAGGATAATGAGGCGACAAGGGCCCTTGTGAGGACTGAGTGTGAGACAGCTGGTGGGACATCCCAAGCTCATGGTGCCCAGCAGAAAATGTGTGTCTGTTTTCCCCTTCTCACCACTGAAGTTGCATTCGGTTCTGTATCACCCCGTCCACACACCATTTCAGACACCTTGGTTTAGCCACAGAACTCTCTCCTGCAAATGAAATCCCCCATGGAACTCAGTTTCTAACCACAGCAGAGGTGTTCTGATACAGGGGAGGAGTGAAGAGAAGGGCCTTCCAGTCGTTTATGTATCCCTGTGGTCTCACCGCTCTGCCCGTGGCCTGGAACTCCACGGTGCACAGCTGGACTCGCTGCTCCAGACTGAGCTGCCCCCTCACCTGAGCCGGTGCAGCCTTACGTATTCCCAGGGAAAGGGACACACACTCTCTCAGGTGTGTCCTCATAGCAGCCCTATGAGGTAGAGGCAGGTGGGTTTTCTCCCAAATTTACAAGTGGGGATAGTGATGGTCAGAGAGAGTAAGTGATTTGTCCAAGGCCTCATGGCAATGGTCCTGGTCAGTCGTGGAGCCAGCATTCACGACGAGATGAGAGAATCAAAAGCATGTGTGTTTGCTGGGCCATAAAGTCCCCCTCTTTTAAGTAGACTCTGAGGTTGTGGCGGGCCCTCATTTCTTTCCCCGCTTTCCTTTTCCTGTTTCTCTCCCTTCAGTCCCAGATCAGCTGGAAATACGTGAAATTGTGGGAGGCACCCAGCCCCTGGCACAGTACCACCACCCCTTCCCGTGGGCCTTTGACATCAGTCCCCTGTCCCCTGCAGAAGGCCTGGTGCCGTGAAGTTGGTGGGGTAGGGGTGACTCAGCCCACAGACTTACTCTTTTGGTCTCCAGGTCTCTCTGTCAGCACTGATGAGCAAGGCCCAGCCTTCCAGGCTGCAGCTGGACAAGGGGGCTGCTTTTGTACCTTGTCCTGGGGCCCCTTGTGGCTGCCTGCTGTATGCCAGGGGCACACTTCGGGCGTGGCCTGAATTTCTTGAGGCCTCCTGAGCAGTGAGTGGCCTTCCTGTGGGATGTGGCCCTCTTCAGTGGCACCTGCATGTGGCATCAGGAGGGCGCACGTTCCCAGAGTGGTGGCATCTTCCAGGACAGCCTCACAGTCCCACATTCCTCCCTGGGGGTCCCGAGTGCCAGCACAGCTTTTCCCCTGCAACCTGTATTCCGGAACTGTTGTCCTCATCTTGCCAAGACCACCTGAAATTCAGCCAGTAGGTGGATTACTCAAACCCAGGCCTGGGAGACAAGATTCAAT
This sequence comes from Phyllostomus discolor, assembly GCF_004126475.2. Lineage (NCBI taxonomy): Eukaryota > Metazoa > Chordata > Mammalia > Chiroptera > Phyllostomidae > Phyllostomus > Phyllostomus discolor. The sequence continues at coordinate 3,597,208 of NC_040915.2, read as the reverse complement.
GAGCTGTGTTTCCACCCCCTTGGAGTCCAGCCTTCTTGGGCCCTGGGACCAACACTGGGGCTCTGGATGAACAAGCTGTGAAAACCTTGTCCTCTGGGTGTAACTGCCTCCACCCCCAGGATGTGAACCTGTCTGATTGATTGCTCTTCACCATCACTCCTGCAGGGTGGGCAAGCAGGCAGGATTGTGAGGCCCTGTCTTCAGCCAGTTAGTGGCAGAGCTGGGCCCCAGGCTGGTGTGTTGAGTGTCACATTGTGCCTGGCAGCTGCCAGGCCCCTGCTGAAACTGCCTCTTCTGTTGGCAGGAAAAGGAGAAGGCCCAGTTGGCAGCAGAAGCTCTAAAGCAGGTGAATCGTGGTGTTTCTGGAAGCCGAGAGCTGGCGCCTGCCAGGGAGAAGCTTTTGGAGTGGCCTGACCAGGAGCTGGGTCGGGTCAACGGCTTCCTGAGCAGCCGCCTGCAGGAGATCAAGAACACTGTCAAGGACTCCATCTATGCCAGCTTCAGTGTGTGTGAGCTCGGCGTGGACAGCGATGGCTTCTCTAAGGAGGGGGCTGCTGAGGCAGAGACCCAGGGTCTAGCTCCCTCCAACCTCAATGGCTCCACAGAGCACCAGCCTGACATCAACCTTGACCTGTCCCCTTTGACTTTGGGCTCCCCTCAGAACCACACGTTACAAGCTCCAAGTGAGTCAGCTGCACCGTGGGCAGAAATGAGAGGCCCCCAGCCACCATGGACAGAGTTGCGGGGCCCCCCTCCTGGAATCATCCCCGAGAACGGGCTAGTGAGGAGACTCAGCACCGTGCCCAACCTGTCCCGGGTGATCTGGGTCAGAACACCCAAGCCAGGCAACACCAGTTGTGAGGAGCCCAGCCCAAGGGAAGCTCCTAGTTGCAAGCAGGATCTGCCCGAGCCTGTAGCCTCAAGTGGGAAGCTGCGGAAAGGCAAGAGACAAGGCACCCAGGCCAAGAAGAGTGAGGCGAGTCCAGCCCCCCGGCCCTTGGCCAGCCCGGAGGCTGCCAGTGCCAAGGGCTGGACCTCTAGCCCCAAGCAGCCAGGCAAGGCCCCGGAGCCTCCCAAAGTGGGCAGCTGTGCTGAGGCCATAGAGGGGAGCCAAGGGAGCCGGCCAGGACCAGGCTGGGCTGGCAGCCCCAAAGCCGACAAGGAAAAGGGCAGCTCCTGGCAAAATTGGCCAGGGGAGGCCAAGGCACGGCCTCCGCAACAAGAGTCTGTGCAGCCTCCAGGCCTGGCAAGGCCACAGAGCTTGCCGCAGGGCAAGGGCCGCAGCCGCCGCAGCCGCAGCAAGCAGGAGAAGTCAGCCTCCTCCTTGGGTGAGTGCACCAGGAGCGGCGGCTGGCCCCCACCCCGCCAGCCCTCGGGGTGGAGGGCTGGCCTCGTGTGTGGGCGGTGCTGGCCCCATGGCCCGGACGTGGGCACTGAGCCCTGCTGGCTGTGTCTTCCTAGACGACGTGTTCCTGCCCAAGGACATGGATGGGGTGGAGATGGATGAGACTGATCGGGAGGTGGAGTACTTCAAGAGGTAGGCGTGGGGCCACCCACTGTCCTGCCCACACCCGGACCCTTCAGAAAGGCCTCTCCCTCGGTCCTGAGCCCTTGATGGAGAGCCTCGCCCCGCCTCCCAGGCTCTTTCCCACCAGCCTACCTGGAGCCCACTTGACAGGACAAGGCATCAGAAGGTTCAAGGGACCTCGTGAAGGAGGGGTGTGTGTATCAGATCCTAGGAGCCAGGGCTTCTTCCTGCTTCATTCAGTTTGTCTGATCCCTGTGTTCCCTCTGCTCTTCCTGGACTGAGCTCTGGGGTGGAGGTGCATGGAACAGGCTAGGTGCGGGGAGAGCATCCCCATGGTCCAGTGACCGGTGCTGTTGCAGGAGGAGGGGTGGGACTGGGGGAGGCTGGAAGAGGGACTGCAGAAGGGGCTGAGGGGTGGGGACCAGGCTGAAACTTGAGGAGCAGGTGTGAGCAAAGGGCATTTGTGACAGCGGGGTCAGCACACACAAGGGTCTGAGGTGCAAGAAACACACTGCCCTCGAGGCCAGAAGATGGCCCAGTAGGGCTGGGGTCAAGTGCAGGCTGAGGAGGGGGCAGTGTCACCTTTCCATACACTGTCCCCTGGGTTTGTGGGCGCCCCATTCAGCTTGGCCCCCTGGCCAGTGTAGCCCCCGTACCTGCTGGACCCTCAGCGTCCAGAAGCTGGGGGCTTGTGCAGAACTGACCTGCTCCAGAGGCCAGGACACATGGGTCTGGGAGCGGGGTCCGGGAGTCAGGGACGCAGCCTCTGATGGTGCTTCTCCTGTGTCATCCCCCCAAACCCGGCAGGTTCTGTTTGGATTCTGCAAAGCAAACACGTCAGAAAGTGGCTGTGAACTGGACCAACTTCAGCCTCAAGAAAACCACTCCCAGTGCAGCTCAGTGAGGTAGAGACTCCCAGAAGTCACCTGTGCCCCTCCCAATGCTCTGCCAGCTTCCGTGTCCACCGGACCACTGCACTGTTTGGGGCACAGGGAGCTGGACTGGGGGCTGGGGCCCCGGCCCTGTACATCCCAGTGACAGCAGAGCGGGCTGTGCTCACCGGAGGCACAGGCCTCTGTCCCTTCCTCGCTCCTCCCTCTGCCAGGCCCTCCTATGAGCCCTCCTGCCCATGCTGCTGAGGGGCCTCTTCCTGTGCTGCCACCCATAGGGCACCTCCATCGAGCCTTTGCTTCCCACCTCCCAAAGTGCCCTGCCAACCATGGGCCACAGAGGGCTGCCCCCACCCCTGACTGGTTAGCCTCAGGGTTGAATCTCACTTGCTGGGTTGAAACTCCCTCGCTGGCTCCTCCACACAGGCTTCCAGGGTCAGCCCCGAGGGAGCAGTGAGGCACTGCCAAATTAGGCCAAGGCCTCAGAGGTCCTTTGGGTACAGAGGAGTTGGTGGGCGCTCTCCCTCAACAGGATAGGTTCCATAGGGAAATTGATAGCAAAGCCGCCTCCTGAAAGAAGAGACTTGGTCCCCCACTGGGCTTTGGTCACCTCTCCTGGCCATCTGCACAGTCCCTCTTGGCTGCATTATTCACCAATGATGCTCTGGACTGAGGTCAGGAGCCTGGAGAGGGCCCTGGGCTGAGAACCACAGTGCAGAAGAGAAGGGTGGCTGGCAGGCAGGCTTTGATGCTGTATTCAGGGATGCATCTCAGTCCTGAGTTATGTCACTGGGGTGAGGCCTCTTCTGGTTGGCAACCACACAGTGCCCTTAAGGCAGCAGGACACTGGGGCAGGTAAGCTGAGCCCAGGGACCCCCAGGGGGGTGTCCTTACTTATCTTCCTCCTCTTTGCAATGCTGGGGCAGCAGACCACCAGATCCTTGGCTGAGCCTGCTTTCCCATTGGGGGTCCGGATCCGCCCCTTTGGCTGCTGGTTCAGCTCCCCAGGGACAGCCTTTGGGGCTGAGCTCCTGTGCACCCTGGCACTGCCCTGGAGTGTAGGCTCCCCACAGACTTGCCTCTGCCCTGCTGCTCTGTGGGGCTGGGCTCCCTGACCCTTTGCTAGTCTAAGACATCCCAGTCCACACCCCCAAGAGCTTCTGCCAGCACCAGAGTGCCCTCGCCTGTCTTTTCACCTCCATTGGAGCCAAAGTGGCGGGGACCCCACCTTCATCTGTTACCCCTTCTGAGAAAAGGGGGTACACCTCCTCCCATAGGCCCAATTTCCCTATCATCCAGGAAACCTCTAGCCACATTTTCCCTCTTAGGCTGATCTCTTTCCCAAGGAAGATGCTCCCTCCCCCAAGTTCCCTTGACCTCTACCCTCCCCAGAGCAGGACTGGGAGCAAGTGCTGGAAAAAGCAGTGCTGCTGGCAGACTGGGGCCAGCCAGGCTGTGTGTCCCACCCTACCCCATCCCCAACTCCATATGCCAGAGGTGGGGCTCTTCCTCCACACCTGCCTGGGAAGGGTGTGCTACTGGGAGCCTTGGGGATGGTCCAGCCGCCTGTGAGATCTAGGGTGACATTTCACATGTGGATAGCATGCCAGTGCTGTGGCTATTTCTTGACAAGGTCTTCAATTTCATCCTCTGCTGGAGGCAACTGGGGAAGTCTGTGGGAGCAGAAGTAGGAGGCAACTGCCCCTGCCTCTGCGAGGACCCATGGGGACCCAGAGGCGGCCTGGGAAGGCCATTGCTCACCATGTGGCCACACCTTTCTGTTCCCCAGCCCCTGCCGGGTCCGGCGTCTTCATGGTGTCCCGAGAGGCCCACCTGTCGGCTGAAGGTCCACACTTTCCTCCTCCTCCACATCGCACCCACCTGTCCAAGACCCACTCTGCTCCTGCCATCCCGGACCAACCAGAAGCTGAGTGGATGCCGAGCGAGCCGGGCTGGGGCCCCTCAGGACCTCCACAGAGCCGCCTCCTGGTGCTACCCAGCCTCCACACTCAGAGCCCGGGGGCGGGGCTGGCCTGTGGGCAGGGACTGATGGTACTGCTGGCCCAACACTGCTCTTTTTGTGTTCATTTTTTTGTTTGTTTTTGTTTGTTTTATTTTATTTTTTTAATTCTTTACTTTTGATACTGTGAAGATCTTTCCTGCCGAAAGATAAAGATAAAGCAACATTTGGACACAGTCTGTGTGCGGGTTGTTTGCTGGACGGGGCAGGGGGTGGCGAAGGATGGAATCAGAAGCATGGGGTTGCTTTAGTCACCATGCTGGGCACGTGCTATGTGTCAGTGGTTTGGCAGCATTGTTTCCACTTAATTGCAGCTGTTTAAGTGGGACTGTTAAATGGGACATCTGTAGATGGGACTGAAGATGGACAGGGAAAGCTGTAGTGATTTCAGTCTGGCTGATGAGGGTTAGAGCATGGCCAGTGAGGCTGCAGTCTCTGCCCTCTCCTCCTGTTGGAGGGCCTCAAACGGGAGCAGCCCTCCCCCACATGGTGTCTGTTCCCCCTCTGTAAGACGGTGAATTAGAGGAATGGAACTTGGTCGGTGAGCAGATGTGAGAAGGGGCCTGGGGAACACTTGAGGCCTTGATGGACAGCGCACCTGCAGCCTGGGTGTCCTGGGGTAGTCCGGGGGCGGGGGGGTGGACAGAGTGTTTATAGACTGGATCTGACTTTCCAATGGGAATGAGACAAAGCTTAAGTATTTGAGAGTTAAGAGGAACCGAACCCTTCTGTAAGGTAAAGCAAACTACTGCTCCCTCCCCTAGCAGGTAGGTCTGGTCTGTAAATTCAGATTTTAGTGTAGATTTGCTAAAAATGCCTCACATACATGTGTGTCCCAACTCCTTGTCCCCAGTGGCGTTTTCTCAGCTAAAACCAACACTTGACTTGAGCTCATGTGGGGCGTGATGGAGGTGGTGAACACAGTCACTAGGATTCCTTATGGAGCTGGATCAAAAAACGTTCCCTCTTCCCACCCCACCCCACCCACCCCCTTGGTTGAGCCCCACCATGGGCTGGTTGGCTGGCTGGCAGTGCAGGCTTCCTCTTCTAAAGGGAAACAGCGTTGCAATCCCTGGCCCCTGGCCTTTCCCAATCCCCAAGGAAGTATGGACAATCCCCAGTGAAATATCCAGAAACTCATTACTTGCACCAGCCTCCTGCCCCCGCTGTTGAACTGGCATCGCTAGCTGGAAGACAGGGCACCTGAAAAGTACTGAAAAGCAGTACTTTTCCTACAGATAAGAGACCTGTGAGTGGCATCCCAGGCTCTCCCGTGCCTGGCCGCTGCTCTGCGCTCACTCCAGCCACACCTACAACCTGTCTGTAGTTAGGCGTGGAACCCTCAGATCTCCTGACTTTTGCTCACATACTTCCCTCTTCCCATATTATGCTTCCTTCATAAACTCCTGCTTATCCTTCACTTCCCAGTTGAGAAGCCACTTTTACAATGAGAATCAGTTTGCCCTGCCCTTGTGAGAATTCCAGAAGTGGTACCATGGTTTTTGATACTTCTTAACCTCAAGTCTGGTTTATATTTTTTCTCTCAACAAATCCATAATCTCACAAGCCAGGTTTGTGTCTTGCTCATCTTTTAATCTTCTTCAGCACTGCATGATGCCCAGTCCGTGCTCGTGTTAAATATATAAGGAAAGAAAGGGTGGCACTGACCCATCACTCCCAAACGTACCCGATGACAGATTTACTCCGACAGTCACTGCTCTCGGTCCAGTTTACCTCTCCAACCCTTGCTCTGGCTAACCCCACTCCAGGTGGGCCGAGTGATCTCTTCCTTGGGAATTAGCACTTGCCCGCGGCTAGGTCACACCTGCTGGACTGGAGGCCTTTCCTCCTCTCCTCCCCACTCCCTGCTCTGAGATTCCACACCTCTGAGCTCTGTCACAGCATTGACGGTCATAATCGCTTGATATGTACAGATCTTCGGTTAAAAACCACCGTCAGCAGCATTTTATTTACCCCTCCCTACTCTGAACGTGTCTCACTGACGAGAACACGAGTCAGAGCGGCAGTGCTTGAGTCATTCATTCCACAAACCGCACCCTGCCCCCTCGGCCCTGCGGGGATGGAGACCCTGCCAGGATCCCGACCGGCCGCGTCCCGGAGCTCCTCGGCCACTAGAGGGCGCAGTGTCCGCCGACGGGGCCGCGCGGGGTGACGTCACTCTGTGAGCGAGGCTGAGTACCTGGAGGGATCCGCGGTCTTCTCTGGGGTGCCTGCCCCGCCACTGGGCTTGGCGCATGCTCCAATTTTCTAGCATCCCACAATGCTTTGCCTGATGCTTTCGCCTTCAGCCCGGGCCTCAGCTGCGTGGCCACACAGAAAACCTTAACGCCGCGCCGCCGGACGGAGGTTCGGAGGAAGTTTGTCCCTCGGCGCGACCCGGCACTCAGAGGTCGTTGCTAGGCGCCGACGGCCGCTCCTTCACCTCCGGTTGGATCTCAGAGGTAAGGCGGGGTTTTTTTTTTTTTTTGCCGTGGGGCGCATGCGTACGGAAAAGAATGGAGTCGGAACCCGAGCGGAAGGTGGGAGCAAAACTGGGGTCCGCGCGAGTGGCGAGCCGCAGTGAAGACGGGGAGGGGTGGTGCGCTTGACTCTTGTGTCTCTGCAGCGGGCTCGTGCCGACGAGACGACTGCCGGAGGGAGCCGCTCCGAGGCGGAGGATGAGGACGACGACGACTATGTGCCCTATGTGCCTTTACGACAGCGCCGGCAGCTGCTGGTGAGGGCCTTGGGTCGCAGGAAGAATGAGGGTAGGGGCCGGGGTTTCGCATTGGGATGGCGGGGGGGGTGTCAGCACACGGGAGCGTGACCCCCAGGCACACGAGGCACTAGCGACCTAATCTGAGGGGTAGAGCAGCTCTGCATCTCGGGAGAGAATCCTGGGCGCGATGCCCCGCTCTTTGTTGGGCTGGGCTCGGCTCGGCTCTGAGGGACACTGGTGGAACCTCAGCTCCAGAAGCTGCTGCAGCGAAGACGCAAGGGAGCTGCCGAGGAGGAGCAGCAGGACAGTGGCAGTGACCACCGGGGAGATGAAGACGACATCCCACTGGGCCCTCAGTCCAACGTCAGCCTCCTGGATCAGCACCAGCACCTCAAAGAGAAGGCCGAAGGTGGGATCAGCAGCGGTGGGAGGCTTGGCTTGGTGCATTGCTCTTGCGTCTCTCTGACATTGTCTGCCTTTTTTCTCAGCCCGCAAGGAGTCTGCCAAGGAAAAGCAACTGAAGGAAGAGGAGAAGATCCTGGAGAGTGTGGCCGAGGGCCGAGGTATGGTTGTAGCTAGGGGCAGGGAGGTGGTCGACGGAACTTCCTCCCCCAGCCCCAGGCATGTTATATCTCAAGGGACCTGGCACCAGGGGGGCAGAAGCCAGCCCTGAACCACGTCTCTCTTTGCAGCCCTGATGTCAGTGAAGGAGATGGCTAAGGGTATCACGTACGATGATCCAATTAAAACCAGGTATGCCTTTACAGGCTCAGGAGAAGCAGTTTTCCTACTTAGATCAATGGTTTGTGTCCAAAGATTGGCAGGGGTGTACCAAAGCCAGCTATGCCCAAGGCTTCCCTTGACCCCTGCCCCCTGCTCACAGTTGGACGCCTCCGCGGTATGTCCTGAGCATGTCGGAAGAGCGGCATGAGCGAGTGCGGAAGAAGTACCACATCCTGGTGGAAGGAGATGGTATCCCACCGCCCATCAAGAGCTTCAAGGAAATGAAATTTCCCGCAGGTGCGTGAGGCGTGGGAGAGGCACCATGCTTTGACAGTCAGACACCTGTGAGGTTGTGTCCCGGTTGTGTCCCAGCCCCACTGCACTCCGCCGCTACAGCGTAGGTAATGGGGACGCAGGGATTTGAAGAGGGGCTTCTTTAGGCTCCTTTGTCGGTTGTGCCAGCTGAAGTATTCACTGCCCTGTGTCCTTAGTGATCTTCGCTGGGCAGGTGGAGCTGGCCTTAGACAGACCTGGGTGTGAACCCTAAGGGCTTTGAACAGGCCTGTCTGTCAGTCTTTCTCCTCCTGTCTCCCTTTTTTGGGGGCCTCAGTTTTATCATTTGTAACTTGTGGGAAGCAGTTGCAGTTTCATAAGCTTTGGGACCTGATAAAGGACCTGGGAGACATGTGGATGACGCCAGGTTTGTTTTCTGTAGCCATCTTGAGAGGCCTGAAGAAGAAGGGCATCCACCACCCAACACCTATTCAGATCCAGGGCATCCCCACCATGTGAGTGTGCCCCCAGGGCTCGAGGAGGGTGGCTGAGCCGGAGCAGTCCCGGTGTGCACGCCACCGAGCCTGACTGCAGACCTGGCCTCTGCTGACAGTCTGTCCGGCCGCGACATGATAGGCATCGCCTTCACGGGTTCAGGCAAGACGCTGGTGTTCACTTTGCCCGTCATCATGTTCTGCCTGGAACAAGAGAAGAGGTTGCCTTTCTCCAAGCGCGAAGGGCCCTACGGACTCATCATCTGCCCCTCAGTAAGACAGGCTGGCCCCACAGGACAGGGCACCAAGCAGACTCCCCTGGCTGGTACCAGCCCCTGCCCCTGTTTCTGCAGCGCGAGCTGGCCCGGCAGACCCACGGCATCCTGGAGTACTACTGCCGCCTGCTACAGGAGGACAGCTCGCCACTCCTGCGCTGCGCACTGTGCATCGGGGGCATGTCCGTCAAAGAACAGATGGAGACCATCCGGCAGTGAGCATAAGAGCCCCTCACCCCGGGGCCTCCCCACAGCCCCTGGATAAGCTGATGGAACCTTTGTTTTAGCCACTCTGCAGACCCTGGCAGAGGCCTAGTTCAAAGGAATCCCCAGTCTCACAAAGAGGTCGCTTGGGGTGGGACAGGGGGATGGGGTGAGGGACTGTGGGGACACAGCAGGTGGAACAGAGGCATCAGAGAGGTCAAGGAATTGGGGCATTCCAGGCAGAAGACACAGGTGGGGGCCCAGGGTGTCCCAGAAGGCTATGGTCGTTCATTGTGTGGTCCAGGAAGCAGGCTGGGGCACTTGGGCAGGGCTGGACCTGTGCCCTTGCCACACACAGTGCCATCCCCCAGCAGACACAGCCACTGTTTACTGCCACTGTCAAACACAGTCAGGCCATCCCTGACCGTGTTTGATAGGCATTCCCAGTCTCAGGGAAGATGTGGACACAGAACAATTGGATTCAGCAGACCGGGACAGTGGGCCCTTCCAGGCCTGCAGGGGGAGCTGGGGTAGTGTGGGCCGGGGCCTGTCTGAAGACTCAGGACAGCTCCCTCCTGGGGTAAGGGGAATGACCTGGGAGAAGGGAGAAGGGCTTACCAGGCAGAGGTGACCACATGGGTGGGAAGGGCCTGGGAGCACAGAGAACACTGGTTGAGAAGGCTGCAGCCTGCCCCAGGAGAGACTGCTGAGTGTAGGAAAAGGTGGTGGGGATGATGGAGAGAAGATAGGTGAGGATAGACAGGGAGGAGGCCAGAGGGCACAAGTCTCAGTGACAGCCTTTAGGCGGGGCTGAGCAGGTGGCCCTGACCCCAGGTCCTTCTCTGATCCCCAGTGGTGTGCACATGATGGTGGCCACTCCTGGGCGCCTCATGGACCTCCTGCAGAAAAAGATGGTCAGCCTAGACATCTGTCGCTACCTGGCTCTGGACGAGGCTGACCGCATGATTGACATGGGCTTCGAGGGTGACATCCGCACCATCTTCTCCTACTTTAAGGTGCCTGTCCCTGCCTGGCTGGGGTGCTCCTGCCACCCTTGGGGCTGCCCAACCCCGGTCCCAGCCCCCAAGTGCCCTCAGTCCCAGCTCTCCCCTTCCTCAGGGCCAGCGCCAGACCCTTCTCTTCAGTGCCACCATGCCTAAGAAGATACAGAATTTCGCCAAGAGTGCCCTGGTGAAGCCCGTCACTATCAACGTGGGGCGCGCTGGGGCTGCTAGCCTGGATGTCATACAGGTGGGCGGGTCCTGGTGGGTGGTCCCACCATAGAGGGCAGTCCTGGCCAGGGCCCTTGAAGCTCATCAGAGCAGGGTGGGTGGTCCACCTTATGGGCACTGGGGATTTCATTCAAAACCCCAACCCTTAGCAGGAAACATTCTCAGGGTGCCCAGCCCCTGGTGGCAAGAGACTCGTGATCACCTCCTGGCCAGGGCTGTGAGTGGGACCATGGCTGGTAAGCCTGTCCTCAGGGCCACCTGACTTGGCCCCTGTGGTGGCAGGAGGTGGAATATGTGAAGGAGGAGGCGAAGATGGTGTACTTGCTTGAGTGCCTGCAGAAGACACCCCCACCTGTGAGTGCCTCCGGCCAGGCTGGTGCAGGATCCCCAGGATGATGGGAGGGAGAACGGGGGGGGGGGGGGGGGGGTGCGGGCACACCGAGGAAGGTTAGGGATGCCGGGCAGAGGCCGTCCCCGTGATGGGTTGGCCTCTCTGGACAGGTGCTCATCTTTGCCGAGAAGAAGGCAGATGTGGACGCCATCCATGAGTACCTGCTGCTCAAGGGGGTTGAGGCGGTGGCCATCCATGGGGGCAAAGGTCAGTGGTGCATACGTAGGCATGGACCCTGCTGTAGCGGCCCCTCTCCTAACCCTGTGCCCTGCCCAGCTGGCCACTACTCCCCAAACTCCCACTGTCACGCTGACAGTTCCTGCCTGACCCTCCCCAGACCAGGAGGAGCGGACCAAGGCCATTGAGGCATTCCGAGAGGGCAAGAAGGATGTCCTAGTGGCCACAGACGTGGCCTCCAAGGGCCTGGACTTCCCTGCCATCCAGCACGTCATCAATTACGACATGCCTGAGGAGATCGAGAACTACGGTGGGAGCTCGTGGGGTGGGGGTGCAGGCTGGACCCCAGGCCTGAGCAGTGGGCCAGAGGCTGTTTCCTCTCCCCGCAGTGCACAGAATTGGACGCACTGGACGCTCGGGAAACACAGGCATCGCCACCACCTTCATCAACAAGGCCTGCGGTGAGTCTGCTGCCCGGGCCCCCTCAGCTGTCCCCAAGTCCTTCAGGACCCTGGTTATAGGGCCCAGGGTTGGACCTGATGGTTCCCTGCTGTCCCTGTAGACGAGTCAGTGCTGATGGACCTCAAAGCCCTGCTGCTGGAGGCCAAGCAGAAGGTGCCACCCGTGCTGCAAGTGCTGCACTGTGGGGACGAGTCCATGCTGGACATCGGAGGTAACTGTGGAGCGGGGGGCAGGCATCCAGCGGGGTGGGACAGGCACGCCATGAAACAAGTCCACACCACACATGATGGGGCGGGGTGCGGGGGGCAAGGTCTGGGGCACGGGGCCTGGCCCTGTTGCCATGCTGACCCCTATTTCCCTGCACCCCGTGCCCCAGGCGAGCGCGGCTGTGCCTTCTGTGGGGGCCTGGGCCATCGGATTACCGACTGCCCCAAACTCGAGGCGATGCAGACCAAGCAGGTCAGCAATATCGGCCGCAAGGACTACCTGGCCCACAGCTCCATGGACTTCTAGCCGCTGCTGTCCCTCCTCTCCCGGAGGCCTCCATCCCTGCACGCCAGCTGCCACTGTACATCAGCCCTCTGGACAAGATGCCAGCATCCTCGGCCCAGCTGGCCTGGGCTGGGCCAGGCTGCGCCTGGCTGCCTGCCCTCAGTACCCCTGGGATTAATATCCTTGCTCCCTTCTGCCCATTAAAGCACAAGCTTCTTGAGTCTCAGCCCTAGCCCTGCCTCTGGCCTTTGCCTTGCCTGCCCTGCTTCCTGGCAGCCTCGCCCTCTGACCTCCAGAGCCCTTCTAAGGCAGGGCCGGGGCGTCTCCCACACCCAGCCACCTCTGTTGTGGAAGGAGGCATCTAGCTGGGACCCCCTGCTCCGAGCCAGCTGTAGTTGTACTTGAGGCACCCCCTCAGCAGACAGGAAAATCTTTGGTAAGGTTTTTGGTTCCTCTGGTTCACTGTCACAACCTCTAGCCATACCCCAGCCTCACTCTCCTCAGTAGTGTGATGCTCCTGGGGCCCTTCGGGAGGCCACTTCCTGCCTCAGACCCCTTGCTCCTGGTAGGAACCCTCCTCTGTGTTGGCTGAGGGGCAGCAGCTGACACAGGACTGGCACTGAGGCCACAAGCACTTCCCGGCATGCTCTGTGCCAGGCTCTGCCAGGCCTCTCACAGGTGCATGGGGGAGAGACCTGACGTGGTGAAAGCGGGTGGCAGTCACGAGCAGGTTGGCAAGTGGGCTGGGTATTTCAACGTCTGGCAGGGGTGGGCACGTCGGCAGCAGCTGTGTGCCAGGTGCACCATGTGCAAGGCCACATGCTTATCCCAGCAGGACGGCAGTTGCTCAAGCTGTGTTTGTCATTCGGTGTGTGGCCTGGGGCAGGTTACTTAATATTTCTGAGCCTTGATTTCCTCATCTTTGAAGTGGCAGAGTGCAAAGGTCCGGTGAGAGGCCGCAGCTCGGCCCCATCTGGTCCATGTTGGGCACAAAGCCGGGTGCAGGAGGCCCTTGGAAAGGATTTCCTGCCCGAGAAACTACACCCTCCATACATGACCCCTAAACTGTATTCCTCCACCTGCTTACGCATTTTGTTCCAGCAGTGGTACTGAGTGGGCAGTATGAGGCTGGTTCCAGCCAGAATGCAGATCCATTTCCAAAATGCAGAGCTACAACACTGGTCTCCAGCCAAGCAAAGCAAAAAAAAAAAAAGGGGGGGGGGGTCCCTAGCAAGAAGCAGAGCTTAAAAAGAGCATATGAGTCTCTGGGGACCTGCTGGGGGTGTGCCACCCACACTCATGGGGCCAGGGCTGCGCATAAGGACTGGGGCCCTCGGGCTGGGAGCAGCAGGGGAAGCCTCCCTGAGGAAGGGGCCGTTGTGCCCAGGGAGCACCATGGTGAGGAGTGACTTGGAGGGGTTGGGCTGGGGTCAGGACTCAACACTTTTTGAGTGCTGGGCTGAGGAGCCCAGGCTAGACCTGAGGGCAATGGGGAGCCAGAAGACATTTAGAAAGGGGAGAGGAGGGTGGGCCCAGGTGTGGCAGTGGTTCCCAGGCGACATGCACAGGCTGGCCTTGGGCAGGGCAGTAAGGATGGAGAGAGCGAGTGAGTGTTGGAAACACTTGGAAGTAAGAACAAGCCACCAACCAGGGCTGCAAGTGGGAAAGCAAAGAGTTTGTCAGTCTGGCTGTGGGGGTGCCAGGCCCCTGGTGCCCAACTGCCCCCTGGGGGAAACAGGAAGGGTCAGAGTCAGACTGAGGAGACAGCCTGCAGGTCAGATGTTCACACCCACCTGGCCCAGGTGCAGGTGCCAGTCATGCCCTCAGATGGTCCGAGGCCCCTCAGGCCTGGGTAGGCACCTTGGCCAGCGGGAGCCCTAAGGCAGAAATAGGGGATGCCCCCACCCCCTCGCCTAACGCCACTACTGAAGAAGGGGCTCCCCTCCCCCAGCCACACAGCTGCCTCTCTGGACAGAGGGAGGGGAAGTGGCCAGAAGGGGAAGTGTGAGTTCCCGTCGGCCTGTTGCCAGTCTACTCAGGCCCTCGGGGTGGCGGCCCAGGGACCCGCTGCAGCCATGGAGCCACCAGAGACCCCCGTCAAGGATGGCATCCTCTACCAGCAGCACGTCAAGTTCGGCAAGGTGGGGACCCTGGCTGCCCAGGGTAACTGCTGGGCCTCCACCCCAGCCTCAGCCCCCCTGGGAGAATGGGGATGGGAATGGGGGGATCTAACTCAGGTGCGGGGGAGGGGTGGGACAGAGCCCCATCCTCAGCCTGGGCAGGCAAGCTGAGCCTCCATGCGCCTTGGGGAGCACAGCCTCAGGGATGGGGAAGCTATAAATTAGGAGGGTCCAAGGACCCAAACCTTGGGGCAGGACAAACCTGGAAGGCCGGCTCATGGGACAGCCTTCCACCCACCGGAGGGCCAGCGGCTGAGCTGGAGGAGCCTCCTGAACCTCTGTGGAGCCCCCTACCCCGCAGAAGAGGCCCAGCGCCTCCCGGCCTGTCATGGGACATAGTGGGGGGTTCACCTCTCCCAGGCAGCCAGCCCTGCACCCCCGCAGCTCAGCTGTAGCTGCTGCCCAGGCAGATAAACCGTCTGTTTCCTTTGCTTGACATTATTTGCATGTTTCTTTCCTTGCCATCACCAGAATAAGACCTCCCTCCCACCACAGTCCTAGTCCTGTGGCCCAAGTGACCTTTGGTGGGGAGGGGCACCAATATAACAGCAGTGTCAGGTGATCTGTTCCAGCCACTGGGTCCTTTACAGACATAATCCAGTGGAAGCCTGACCTCACGTTGTCCTGAACCTTTGAGATCCCAGGACATCAGCGCTTATGGGGGTGCCAGTCAGGAGCGGGTGGGGCAGGGTGCTCTTGCCCCTGCTGAGCTGGCTTTGGGGGCCTCCTCCGAGGCCCTGAGGGGCTGGGGGAGGCAGAGGCAAGACTGAGTGGTCAGGGGTGAGTGCTGAGTGACTCCTGCTGAGCCCCGCTGCAGTGAAGGTCTTCACCCCCATCCTCATCTCCCACAGAAGTCCTGGCGGAAGGTGTGGGGTCTTCTGTATGCAGGGGGCCCATCAGGCGTGGCACGGCTGGAGAGCTGGGAGGTCCGCGATGGTGGCCTGGGGCCAGCGGGTGACCGGCCTGCAGGTCCTAACCGACGAGGAGAGCCTCGGGTCATCCGCCTGGCTGATTGCGTGTCCGTGCTGCCGGTCGACTGTGAGAGCTGCCCCCGAGACACTGGGGCCTTCCTGCTCACCACCACCGAACGAAGCCACCTGCTGGCCGCACAGCACCGCCAGGCATGGATGGGTCCCATCTGCCAGCTGGCCTTCCCGGTGAGCACAGGGCGAGCGGGCAGGGCATCTGGGTGCACTGCCTAGTTCATTCCATACTCATATCCCGTCACTCAGTAAGCACCTGTCATGCACCTAGAAGCCTGAAGAACAGCCCAGAAACCACAGAACAAATCTTGGATGGCCATACATGCTACGGAGAAAATGAGAGACTGGGTGGGACCAGGAGTGAACCAGGGCACGTTAGGCAGAATGATGGTCCAACTCCTTGGAGCCCCCACCTCTCAGGAGGGGACAGTAGGCCTGAGTCCTCAAGGACAACCGAGCAGGCACACATCTGAGGATCATGCCTGGACACTCTGGCCCCAGGAGTCCTGAATAGAGGGAGGAGCAGTGAGCAAAGGCCACCCCCCGCCCCCAGGCAGGGAGCAGCTTGGATTGGCTGGAGGGCAAGGACTGGGCGGGCCCAGGAGGAGGCCGAGGCCAGAGGGTTGGAGAGTGGCTGAAACCACCGTGGGCCGCAGGTGGAGTTGGGGTTTTATTCTGAGTGAGAAGAGAGGCCTTTGTGGTTGGAGCTAGGAGACTGAGTTCTCGAGCTCCGCCGGGTCTGTGATGGACGAAAAGTGAGTGAGTCTGGAGGCTCCTCAATACGAGGGAGAGTTGTCCCACGACTCAGCAATCTCAGGAGAACTGAAACACGCGTTTCAACAAAATAGTGCAGGGGCGTTCGGAGCAGACTATTTCCAATGGCCCAGAGGGCTAAACAGTGCGAGTGTCTGGCAGCCGATGGTGGATAACCCAGAGGTGGTCTGTCCACGCTGTGGAGCATTATCCGGCCCGAAAAGGAGTGCGATGCTGACATGCGGCGCTGTGCCGCACCGTGCCGCGCTGCACATGCACCGCGGATGCATTGCAGATTCACTGCAGATGCAGTGTAGATGCAGTGCGCCAAGTGAGAGAGGCCGGCCACAAAAGGCTACCCAGTGCAGGGCTCCATTTACGTGACATACCCAGAGTGGGCAAACCCACAGCAACAGGAAGCAGGCTGGTGTCCCCGGGGACTGGAGGCAGGAGGGAGTGGGGCTTAGATTTGGGTTTCCACATGGAGAGATGGGCAGTTCTGGAACTAGTTAAAGGTGATGGTTGCACATCCTTGTAACTTTCAAAAACCATTGAATTGCACACTTTAAAATGGTCAATTTTTTAAAAAAAAAGGTCAATTTTACTTTGTGTACTTAATTTTTTTTTAATATTTTATTTATTTATTTTTAGAGAGGGAAGGGAGGGAGAGAGAGAGAGACATCAATGTGCGGTTGCTGGGGGCTATGGCCTGCAACCCAGGAATGTACCCTGGCTGGGAATCGAACCTGGGACACTTTGGTTCCCAGCCCGCACTCAATCAATCCACTGAGCTACGCCAGCCAGGGCTCTAATTTTTTAATTTAAAAATTTTAATTTAAAACAGTTTTTAAAGATTTTATTTATTTATTTTTAGAGAGTGGGGAAGAGAGGGAGAGAAACATCAGTGTGTGGTTGCCTCTGGTGCACTCCTCACTGAGGACCTGGCCTGCAACCCAAGCATGTGCCCTGACTGGGGATCGAACCAGCAACTCTGGTTCGTGGGCCCAAACTCAATCCACTGAGCTACACCAGCCAGGTTTTTAAAATTTTTTTTAAAAAAGTAAAGAAAAAATGGAAATTGACAGAAAAGAGACCAGTGAGGAAGCTGCTGGTTTGGCCCTGGCTGAGCTCCCACAGGCCAGGGAGGTGATTGGTGATGGAGGTGCTGGGCACCGGCCAAAGGGTGCGAGGGTGCTCGGGACGGGGAGGGCTGACATGCTGCCAGGAGTGGGTGGCCAGTTGACTCATCCCACCCCTAAAGCTCCTGCCCCTTCACTGTTCCAAGCTGTGCGGGGACACACACGGGCTGGCCTGGTCCCTGGCCCAGTACTGGGTGAGGGGCCATCCGTGTGTGTCCCTGCTTTACTACGGCTTTCAGCACACTGAGGGGGTGGGGGGTGGGGGTTTGCAGGGAGGTGGGGCAAGGTAGGCTCAAAGGGGTGCCCAGGGCTGTGCAGAGTGTCAGGACAGAGCTGGCACTGGCAACCAGGTCCCCGGATGCACTTGCTTGTCAGAGTTCCTAGATGATATCTCTCCCCATGAAAAGGATGCAGGAAGACGTGTGGTGGGGGGACTCTCATCTGTGACCTTGACCTCATTCCCCAGGGCACAGGGGATTGTGCCACCGGAGCAGGGGAGGCAGAGGCTCCCAAGTGGGGCCTGGTCCCCATGGAAGAGAATTCCATCTACTCCTCCTTGCTGGAAGGTGAGTCAGGGAGGTGCAGGGCAAGCCTCAGTGCCACCACACCCAGGGCTGGGACCTCTGGGAGACCATGGCCACTCCCTCTGCTTGCAGTGGACAAGTTTCCAGTGGTGGTGCAGAGGACAGAGGCAGCTACCCGCTGTCACCTGAAGGGGTCCTATGTCCTGCTGCTGAGCCAAGATGCCATCCAGCTGAGTGAACCCGCCAGCCCGCAGGCCCTCTACACCTGGCCCTACCACTTCCTGCGCAAGTTTGGTTCTGACAAGGTGAGGTACTGGGCCTGGCCTAGGGGCTCGAGAGGATGCTGGGAAGCAGGGGACCCCTTGGCCGCTAACTCGCCTGTGTCGCCCATGACCAGGATGTGTTCTCCTTCGAAGCTGGTCGCCGCTGTGACTCAGGCGAGGGCCTCTTTGCCTTCAGCAGCCCCCGAGCTCGAGACCTGTGTGGGATTGTGGCTGCCGCCATCGCTCAACGGAGGGGGCAGCTGCCTGAGCTGGTGGGGCCCCGGCCCTGCCCTCTGCCTCGGGCCACCTCCCTACCCTCGCTGGACCCCCCTGGGGAGCTGCGGGAGTTGCCCCCGGGGCCTGAGCCTTCCAGCTCCCGTCGGGCACGCCTGGCTGAACCTGGGCCACAGAGCCTGCCCCCGCTGCCTGTGGAGGCTGGGCTGTATGCTGCCGTGTGCAAGCGGGCCAGTGGACCCCTTGTCCCCGCAGAGCACCTCTACGAGAATCTGTGTGCGCTGGAAGCCGGCCCTGTACCGCCCGACCTGGGGGACTCTGCAAAGGAGGGCCCCAGCGCCTGCAGTCCCCCGGATAGTCCCATCTACCACAACAGCGAGGACCTGGGCTGGCCCAGCCCAGCCCATGACAGCAGCCTGGAGGCGCAGTACAGGCGGCTGCTGGAGCCGGATCTTAGTGACAATGGTGATGAGGCCGGGGTTTCCGGCCGCCATGGTACTCAAGCAGGCTTCAAGGCCAAGCTGGTGACACTGCTGAGCCGAGAGCGGAGGAAGGGCCCAGCCCCCTGTGACCGGCCCTGAGCACCCACAGCTGTGGCCTGGCATGGGACAAGGGAGCCAGCAAACAATGGACATCTGGGGACACGGCCCTGCGTCCACTCTGGCCTCAGGGACAAGACAGGTGTTGTGAGGAGGCCTCCCAGAGCCCTGCCAGCCCCCAGTGTACAGTGTACAGGTCTCCTGAGAATAAAGCCTCTGGCTCCCCACCTGGTCCGCGCACAGACCCTGCCTCACATGTGTCGCAGCAAACACCAGTGCCCTCTGCTGGGTTCTGGGGACATGGGTGACCTGGACCTGACCTCTGCTCCCAGTGGTCTCAGGTTCACTCCGGCAGGTGGGCAGGACGCAGACAACCAGGGCTCCGTGTGCAGAGTCAGACGGCTGGGCAGAGAAGGAGGGAGGTGCCCTCTTCATGGATTGTGAAGGGCAGGCAGGCCTGTACCAGGCGGGCAGTGAGCCCTGGGGCTCCCAGGCCCAGGGTGGGCGTACTGGGCACAGGGGAGAGGGGAAGAGCGTGGACACAAGAAAGACTGAGGGGAGTTAGTGGCTGAGCATGAGAAGCCCGACTGGTCTGCGACCGTCTTGGTCTCACCCTCAGCAGAGGGACGTTCCAAGCCTGGAGGCCAAATTTGAGGGAGCCCAGCTGGAGACTGGGAGGTCTGAGCTGAAGAGGAGGTGATGGGGTGGGGAGAGGTGCAGGGGGAGGCTGGAGGAGTGGGTGGAAGGGACTTAATGTGTGTGCACACCTGAAAACCCTGCTTCTGCTGAGATGCACGAGTGCGTAGACAGTCTGGGGAAGCCTGGCCTCAGTTTCCTCAACTGTCCAGGCTTAAGGTCAGATTACACAGTAGGTGTGCATTCTTTCATTCTTTTCTGCGTGTTTTACCACATGCCTACTGTGTGCCAGGCACTGGTGACATTGCTGTGTCCCAGGAGCCCCAACCCAGAGGGAGGTAAGCACGTCTCATGAAGACTGTAGTGCCTTCCTTACCATGCCCCCGCCCCATGCTACTTCCTGTCACCACCCCTGGGGCCTCCAAGCACAGGAGAAGCATGCCCTGAAGAACTGGCCTCCTGGCCCCTGACCACAACTCTGCCTCAGCTTCCCACACCCTTGGCACATCCTGAACTTTGTCTTCATGACAGTGATGCTCCAATTGTCACTTCAGAATGACACAACCCTATTTCCATGCATCTGCCTGTGGCCACCTCCTTCCCTCCTTCTGGCCCACTTCTTCCAGTGTGGCAATACACCTCCTCCCCAGCTGCCCAGAACAGGAGTGACCCTTCTGTGTCACTCTCTGCATGGCTGCTGTCCACTCTCCTGTCCTTGTCCCAGTTAGAATCTGTGCTCCATCCTCTTGCACTCCTCTCTTTTTCCATCTTACTTGTCTAGCAAAGCCTCGGGCCTTGGGTGGACCCAACTCTCCTCTGCGCCTGGCAGCTTCCCACAGCCAGAGAAATTCTGTAACCAGGCCGATTGCGCTGTTTCTACCAGAGTGATCTCGAGCCTCACACAGGCAGGCTCTCCACGCTGCCCAGAGAGCCTGCATCCCGGGGTGGCTGGCTTGTCCTCGCTGAGACCTTCACACCGTCTCCCCCTCACTCCCTGCCCATTCTTACCTTGCAGATACCCAGCAGAAGTGAGCACCCTCCACACACCTAAGCCAATATAACATTGAATGTCAACTGTAATTAAATTATAAAAAAATAATTTTAAAAAGTGTTTAGCCCTGGCTGGTGTGGCTCTGTGGACTGAGTGTTGGCCTGTGAATCAAAGGGTCACAGGTTTGATTCCTAGTCAGGGCACATGCCTGGGTTGTAGGCCAGGTCCCCAGTAGGGGGCACTTGAGAGGCAACCACACATTGGTGTTTCTTTCTCTTTCCCTTTCCCTTTCTCTAAAAATAAATAAATAAATATTTTTAAAGAGGTGTCTATTTAGCCTTGACTGGTGTGGTTCAGTGGATTGAGTGCTGGCCTGCAAACGGAAAGGTTGCCGGTTCAATTCCCACTCAGGGCACTTGCCTGGGTTGTGGGGACCAGGTCCCAGCTTGGGGGTGTGCAGAGACAACAGGTTGATGTTTCTCTCTCTTTCTCCCTCCCTTCCCTTCTCTCTAAAAAAAGAAAAGAGGTGAACACCCTCTACCTCACCTACAAGTGCACCAGCATCTGCATCTGTTCCTTCCTGACCTACTTCCTATTCCCAAGCCATGTGCTCTGGTCCCGGCTCCTCTCACCTCACAGTTCGCCAGAGAGTTCAGAGCTGTCTCTTCTCTCTTCAACCCATTAACTCCATCATTTCCATCATTGTCATTTCCAGCCACACATCTGTAAAAGGAACCTGTCCTTGACTTCAAATTCTCCTGCAGCACCTCCCCACTTTTCTCTTCCTCTTCTCAAAAAAAAAAAAAAAGTCTTCAAAAGAATTGATTTCCTCTCATTTCTACTCTCTCACCTCCCATTCTCCTTTCCACCAGCTCCAGCCTCCCAGCGGTGTTCACCATTCCATTCCATTGCTTTTATTGGGGTCACCAACCTCCATGTTCCCCCCCTCCAAAAGCAACCTGGACTCTCTTTGTGATTTGGACTCTCCCAGCTTCTCAGCTGTCCTTGACAGCCCCCCTAGACATGCCATCCTCCTCTGCCCAAGTTCTGCCTGGGGCTCTGGCCTCCGATATGGTGTAGCTCCATCCTGGCTGCACGTGGAGTCCCCTGTGAGTATTTGAAAAATGCCCATGCTGGGGCCCACACCCAGGGGCTGGGGCTTCAGTCTGGCAGGCCATTTCCTCAGTTCCCCAGGCTATTGCAGTGTGTGTCCAGGGTTGAGAAACCTCGGCCCTAAGTGAGCCAGTCCTATCTCTGCATCTCACAGAGCAAAGGCACATCCTCACCACCAACCTCTCCCAGGAGCTCCAGATTTAAGAGTGCAACTGGGTGCTAGCCTCTGGGTGTCTAAAATGCATCTCCAAATGTCATGTACGAAGGGAGGTTGAGGGATAGGTGCTCTGTACAGTGTTGTCCCAGGGTGTCTATGGCTGCAGGGGGCAGCCCTGAAGGACACTGAAGCTGTGGTTGGGGGCTAGGGCAGATTTCAGCCCCACTTGTGGATGCGCCTTCTGATAATAATGTGTTCTCCTGAGCAATCAGGCTGCCTGCTATAGAGCACGCTGAAGGGAGGCTCCCATTAAGAAAGGCTGCAGTGAGCCCTGGCTGGTGTGGCTCAGCGGATTGAGCACCAGCCTGGGAATCAAAGTGTCATTGGTTTGATTCTTAGTCAGGGCACATGCCTGGGTTGTGGGCCAGGTCCCCTGTAAGGGGTGTGTGAGAGGCAAGCACACATTGATGTTTCTTTCCCTCTCTCCCTCCTTCCCTCCCTCACCCTCTCTCTAAAAATAAATAATTAAAATCTTTAAAAAAATTTTTTAAAGGTGGCTGCAGCAGGACCCCTCCTCTCCCCAGTGCATGCCAGGCCTTGCCAGCCGAGCAAACCCCAGCTCACACTGCAGGGCACCCAGAGAGTCAGGGACATGGCCAGAACTAGAACCCAGGACTCTGGGTATCCTGCCCAGCATGCTTTCCTTTAGTAAAAATCTAAGCCTCTTTGTTTCATGGCAGTTGTTCTGAGGTTCCAAGCAGGCTGGAAGAGAAAGTCCCTGGAAACCCCCAGGACTTTGGGAGCCTTGCCCTGGAGCCGGAAGTGTCCTGGCCACCAGGGGGCACTGTGTCCCAGCCCAGGGCCTGTTTCTACCCAGGGGCTGCCTGTGCTGGGAGCTCTGGTGGCTTCCTATAGGCCTGAGCCTTGTGCAACAGGCCCAAGGAACTGGCTGCTGGCGTCCTCTCTGCTGGGGGATTGCCAGGACCCCCAGGCTGCCCTTCCTTTCTTTGTTCATTTGCTGTTTCACTTTCTCAACTCTTCCTTCATCCTCATTGTGGGGGATGGTAGATAAAGACAAAGGAGCCCCTGCTCTCCTGGGACTGACATTCCAATGGGGACAAAGGGCAATGAAGAAACCAACACTTAATATAATGTTGGATGGAAGCGAGTGCCATTGAGGAAAATAAAGCAGGACAAGGACTAGTGCATGATGCAGGTGAGGTTCGGGGGCCGCTGTTTTAGACAACCTGATGAGGGAAGGCCCCTCTGAGGCAACCTCTGAGCAGAGGGACCCGAGCACAGTGAGAGAGCCTGTTGTTGAGATATCTGGGGGGAAATGCTTCAAGCCGAAGGTCCTGAGGCAGTGATGTGCTTGACGCGTTTGAGGAACAGAGTGGCTGGAGCGGAGTGAGTGAGGAGGAGAGTCGTGGGAGGTTGGACCAGTTTATTAATGTCCTGCACATCTTCAGGGCTCTAGTCTTATTTTAGGTGCAACATTTTAGGAACGCCAAAAGCTAAGAGTGATGTGGTATGACTTCTGCTTTAAAAATACCACTTTGTCTGCTGTGAGGAGAACACTTTGGAGCGGACCGGGGTAGCAGCAGAGAGAGGTGTAAGGAGACTATTAAGGTTTCCAGGTCCAAGATGATGACGGCAACACCAGTGGCAGTGGTGGTCAGAGGTGGGACGTATCCTGAAGGTGGCCTTTGCAGAATCTGGGACAGGAAGGATAACTTCATAGTTTTTACTGGGCCAGGATGACGAATGGTGGTGCCATTTACTGAGGTGAGGGAGGACTGAGGGAGGTGAGAAAAATCACAAGTTTAAATTGGGACATGATGACTTGAGGTGTCCAGTAGACATCCAAGTACAGATTGGACAGGTGGTTGGATGTTAGAGTCTGGAGTTCTTGTGGGGGAGGTCATGGCTGGACGTATAATTTGTGAGTCCTTGGCCTGTAGGCGTGATTGAAAGCCACAGGGCAGGACGGGGTCTCAGAGAGTGAGTGGAGAGCAGAAACCTGATGGCCAGGTTGGGAGGCAGGTGAAGAGCCTCCAAAGGAGGCCGAGAAGGAGCAGCAGTGAGGCAGGAGGAGGCACGAAGGCGGGGGAAGTGGGCGTGCACCTGCCATGCTCCTAGGTGGGGTCAGAGGAAAGTGGAGAGAGCACCATGGATTTGATAACCCAGAGGTTATCTGAGAAGCCGAGAAGAGGGAATTCATTCAAAGGACTGGGGAACGACAGCCTGACTGGAGGGGGTTCAAGAAAGAATGGGGGAAAGCAAGTCCAGACAGGACCACAGATAACTCCTTCGAGGAATTTCAGTCTCCAGGGGAGCTGAATAAAAGAGCTGGAGAGGAAAGTGGATTCAGGAGAGGATCTCTTTGAACACTAGACTCTCACAGCACTTTTTGCATGTGAGGGGAATGATGCGGAAGAGGGAAATGCGTTGATGGCGGAGGGGAGAACAGCAGTGGCCATGTCCTAGGAGGAGCTAAGGCATGGACGCCTGTTCCCTCACTTGCACACTCCCCTTCCCACTAAACTTCCCCCTCCGCTTGCACTGGTGGGGGGTGTGGGTGGCTAAGTGGGGACTCGGACACATTCCCAGGGGAGGTGCTGCTCTCTCTGGGTACCAAGACGTAGCCCTTCTCAACAGTATGGGGAACACACTGAGCCATGGCCCCAGGGCAGCGGGCTACTGGCTGCCCCGGTGTCAGGGGGTGGGAGTGAGGGCAGGACCACGAGTCAGGCTCAGGATGCAACCAAGGGTCCCCTTCACTTCCATCAGCTCCTGCATTATTTTCTGCCTTCTGTAGAGTCAGTGTTCTGCAATCCTAGCTTCAAGCTTCCCTGTTCCCCGCTCAACTAATCCCACTTCGATATGTACCCCCCACCAAGTCTCTCCAACTCTGGAGCCACCAACGTCTGAGCATTACGCTAATGGCAGTCCAAACAATGGCAACCCCAGGGTGGCCCTGCAAGGTGAGTTGTTTTATTTTTTTATTCTCTCTGGAGTACATGCTTATTGATTTTAGAGAGAGGAGAAGGGTAGGGGAGAGAGAGAGAGAGAGAGAGAGAGAGAGAGAGAGAGAGAAACATCGATGTGAGAAAGGCATCTATCGGTTGCCTCTCGTATGGTCGGAGGCCGAACCACAACCTAGGAATGTGCTCTCACCGAGAATCGAACCCCAATTTTTCGGTTTATGGGATTACTCTCCAATCAACTCAGCCACACTGCCTAGGGCGAGGCGAGTATTATTGTCCCATTTTTCCGAGATGGAAATTAAGGTTCAGAGGCAATTGTTTCTGAAGGCTGCCTTTTCTTCACTCGCCGGCGGGAGGCACCAGCAGCTGGGCTAGCGGCGTCGGAAAGGCCAGCCCCCGGCCAGGCCCCGCCCCAAGGAAGGGATTCGGGCGGCCCTGTTTTCCAGTGCAAATTGGGACCAGACTTTGTGATTGGGCAAGCGGAAGGATTGGGTGGAGCTTCCCTGTGCAAGGGAGGCCGCCCGTGGGCGGGGCATACATAGGCGTGGTCTCGGGCACCGCCCCTTTCCGCGGGCTCAAAGCGGACGGCTGTTGCGGGGGCGGGGTCAGAACGCTGCGGCAGATCCTAAGGGGGCCCCTTGGAACCTGGCGCCAAGCAGCGCCCCAGCGGGGCAGAGCAGGTACAAGCGATTGCAAGGGGCGTCTGGGACTGAGACAGGCAGGGATCAGGGGGCTGCTAGGGACCACAGAGGGCATTAGGGGTCGTGGCCAGCGCTGAGTACCTCCGGTGGGCCCGGGCTCCTGCCTGTTCTTCGGACCCCGCCTCCGCCTCCGCCTTCCTGGGGCGAAGCCGGCTGTGGCTGGGCGGATTGGCGCCTGCGCTGCTTCCTGCGTGGAGGACTTGGTCGCCGCAACGGGCCCGGGCTGGGGACCGGGGAGAAACTGAGTCACGTCTGGATGGTAGCAGGCCTGTGTGGGAAGCACTACTTCCACTGGGATCCAGGATGAATCGCCTTCCTGCCCAACCTTTGGTGTCCCAACACCCACCGATTTCCCCAGGGGCCGCGCCCCCGCCGCCGCCCCTCCCCCCGCCTGACTAACAGCAGCTTCGACCGGTCCCGGAACGGCTAGGACCCACTCCAGCCGTCTTCTCCACCCCTCCCCCTCATGTCCCAAGCCCCTGGGTGCTCCATCCGCTGGCTTTCTCCACAGTGTCAGCTTACACGCCTTATATAGTCCGAGCAGACTTCAGCCAGAGGCCTGCCTGCCGGGATCTGGGGGCGGGGGAGAGGAGCGCCGGCCCCTGACTCACCCCATCCGTCGGAGACTCAAAGCTGGCTTGGGGGGAGGTCATGCCACTTTAGCTCTGCGGCCCGCTCCTGGATGCAAAAAACCTGAGGCCTGGATGGGAGCTCTCCTCACCCTCCCAGTTCCCGGAGGAGGGAGGTTGCCCGTGTCTCTCTAAAGTGAGATCTGCCAGCCAGCAGCCCAGCCAAGCCTGACAAGGTGCTTGCTTGCCTACCCGTGCCCTGGGTGTGCTCAGCATCTGCCCATGCCTGCCTGGCACCAGTCCAAGGCTGGTGTCCAGAGCTGCACCTACCTTGCACTACCATGTGGGCTACTCACTTTTCTCTTCTCTCAGGAGCAGGCACCATGGATTCCTTCAAGGTGGTGCTGGAGGGACCAGCCCCTTGGGGCTTTCGACTGCAGGGGGGCAAGGACTTCAATGTGCCCCTCTCCATCTCCCGGGTGAGCCTAGGTTGGGGAAGGGGCTCCCCCAGAAGCCTTTGGGTGCTCAGGTCTGAACGAGTGGCGTCGGGAATTGACGGGAGGAGTCTGAGCCAAGGCCAGTAGACCAGGAGGTATTCAGGTCCAGATGTGTGGGTGGCACCTGCCACCAGGACTACTAACTAGGTGAATGCCAGGAGAGGAGTCCCCACCTTGTTCCAGCACTACACTACCAGATGCCATTTCACAAAGCCCCTGGAGCCCCTTCTGAGTCTGTGGAATGTCCATTTTACAGGAGGGTGAGGTCTCTAGGAGGAGTCCAAGCTGCTTGAGGGAGCAATACAATACTCAGAGCCAGGCCCCAGGCAGAGCACTCTGACTGCAAGATCCACTACAGCCTGGTTGCGCCCCAGGAAATAGCCATTATCATCATCCTGTTTTTCCAGATGAGGGAACTCGGGGCTGAGAGGTGGAAGGGCTCCTTCCAAAATTCCATGGCCAAGTAGGGGTTGGAATTCAGGCACTGGGATGGCTGCAGTTTTTGTTGGTTGGGGTGTATTGTTTCTCCAGACAAATGAGGACCTGCATTCCCATCCTCAGGTCCCAATTCAAGATGCAGTGGCCTTTGACCCCAAGTGGGTGTGGAATGGACTCTAGGGCTCTGACTTCAGCCCCTGAAAAGCCTGCCCTGGAAGGGGTGGAGCTGGAGGCTGGCTCCTCCTTGTGGCAGGGGGATTGCCTTATAAGCCCAAGAATGCAGCCCCACACTGTGATGGCCAACTGGAGGCTGGAGTCTGCAGAGCCAAAAATGGCTGGCCTAGGCTCTGACCCCTGAACCCATTAGGTGGGTGTGTGCCTCAGCTGGTGACCACTAGGCCATAGCTCCAGCTGTAGGGTCAGTTGGGGGGTACAGAGAACTAACTGCCTGCCCGAATACAGTGTGGCCACTTGGGCTGGTGCTTCTGACTGAGGTCTTGGGGTTATGAGGGGGTGGGGAATTCCTGTGCCCAGTCGGCCTGTCCAGAAAGGCCCACCCAGGTACCCTGTGGGCAGGCAACTGTTAGCAGGAAGCCCAGAGCAAGCACAGCTTGGTGGGGGCCAGAAGGTTGTCCAGGCACTGCCCAGAGGCTTTGCAGTGGAGTCTGTCTATGAGAGCTGGGCTTGGTGGCCACAGGGAGGCCGTCACAGTTTTTTCCAGGGACTTTACCTCAGTCTCGCCTGGAAACTGCCCTGCTAGCAGGGTAACCAGTGGCAGTAGTCCTCCCCCCCCCCCACCCACTCCTGTACAGTCCTCAAAGCCTTTTCAGCCATGAAAACCTACCCTGTCTCCCCTCCCTGGCAAAGTGCTGGCCAGTGTGGTGGGGAGCCCTAGGCCTTAGCTGGCCTCTGAGTCTCTTTCATTGGTGGGGATGGGCAACCTCGTCGCCTGGGGGATGGACTTTCCAGATGTGGCCTGTTGGGGGCACTCTTGGCTCCCTTGTCAGAGGCTCCAGCATGTGGGTGGGGCCACCAGCTAAGCACAGCTCTGGAATTGGACCTGAGCCCTAGTGGGTGGGTGGGTGGGGTGGTCTTTTATGAGCTGAGCTCCCTCTCCCACTCCCCTGACCCCAGTATGGAGGGAGGCGGGAGGGGCTAGGGCTGGCTGTGGGCCCAGGCCTGGGAGATGAGGTAACGTCTGG
Source organism: Phyllostomus discolor (assembly GCF_004126475.2). Lineage (NCBI taxonomy): Eukaryota > Metazoa > Chordata > Mammalia > Chiroptera > Phyllostomidae > Phyllostomus > Phyllostomus discolor. Next base: position 3,569,422 of record NC_040915.2, on the reverse strand, counting down.
GACTGGGGGGGTTGGGCTGTTCAGTGGGGCCCTCAGGCTGACTCACCCCTCACCCCATGCAGTGTCCAGCCCCCTGGCTTTTTTCCCCTCCTTGGTCCCTCTGGCCTCCTTGCTTCTCTTTCCAGCTCTCTCCACCCCCTTCCTGCCCGCCCAGCTCTCCAGTTTTTCTCTCCACCTCTCTGACCCCTCCCGTATCCCTCTGGTGCTTCCTGTCCTCCTCACTCCCACTCCTAGGAAGGAAGTTGTCCCAACCCCACACCCCTTCTCTGGGAGCCAGCTTCTCCTGCCTGCCCCGAGACCCCCCGGCTCAGGCTCAGCTCACACCTCCCAGGAGCCAGCCCTGTGGGTAGGGAGCGGCTGAACTAGGCTTCCCTTCTCCTGACTCACCGTGACCCTAAGTAAGTCACTTCCCCTCAAGGGCGTCACTTCCCTAAGCCCATTGTGAGGGCCTTGGGCTGAACTAAAAGTGGGATCGGGGTCCAGGCTCCAGACCTGGGTGTCGGGGGGGGGGGGGTCAAGGAGTCTTTCCTGGTGGGCTGACCTCAAAGTTGGGCCCCACACCCAGCAGAGGTAGCCTGGTGAGGTGGAGCCTCAGGATCAAGGTCCTGGCCCTACTTCTTACCAGCTGGGCAAGTTACTCTGTTCTCCGTGTGTGGAATGGGTATAATCTCAGGCTCTGTCCCACAGGGCTGTTGGAGGGTGCAGCGCCAGTGCATGGCGGCACTAGGTGCTCAGTAAATGGGAGCAGTATTCTCACTGTCCAGCAGGGGCAGAAGGAGCCACCCAGTGCCTGACCCTTCCCACTTCCCAAGCATGAAATAGAGCAGTCAAACCCGTCTCCCTCTTCTTGCCCCAGGGCTGGTACCCTCCATGTCTGGTCTTTCTGCCTCCCCACTTTCTACTTCAGCTCACTCCTGAGGAGCCTCATGGGGCTTTGGGCAGCCTGTACCTCCCAACTCCCCAGCCCCCATCTGTGAAGTATCAGTCTCTGGTCTAGCTTCTCCCCACAGAAGCCTCCTCAGTGCCAGGCCCTTGTTGGCCAGCCAGGCAGTCCTGGAGCTTAGGCCACAAACCGCAGCACAACGAGCTGCCCAGCTGGGGCTGTGAGGGCCACCTCTGTCGGGGACCTGAGAAATAACCATACCCCAGGCCTTCCAACTGCTAATGGCAGCTCCTAACCTCAAAGCCCAGTTCTGGCTCCTCTCCCTAGCCTTCGAGGCCCTCATAGATGGACCCTTCCCCCCTGGGTGAGACATGCCATTCCTGTCACCAAGGCCCACTTCTTCCCAGAAGTCATCCCTGATGGTCTCAGCTCACACTGGTGGTGACCATTCCTTCCAGCCTGCTATTGCCCCTCATTTGCAACAGTCACCAGGGATCTCCAAATGGAGCCCAAAGGATTGGGGAGGGAAGGTGAATGGCAATTGAAGGCTTGGGTGACAGTCATTTATAGCCAGGAAGCCATGGTTGACACAGTGGGTGTCTTCAGTTAGGCCTTGTTCCCTGAGAACCTGGAGGTGATGGAGCCTATTCGTGGCTCTCAAGAGGTCCTGGCAGGTCCCTGGAGGTGGTCCCAGCCCAGGATGCTGGGAGCAAAGAGGTCAGTGAGAGAACCCAGGGGTGCTAGAGAGGAACTTGCCACCTGCATAAGCCAGAGGGCATGTCTGTTGGCTGGGACAACCTAGGTAAGAGGCCAATCGGAGCTAAGACACTTGGAGTTTATCCTGAGGGTGGCTGCTTGCTGACGTCATGGCAGTTTCTGGACTGTGGGGAGGGTTGTGGAGGTGAATAAATAAGTTGGGTCATTGTGGAACTCAGGTGAGCCCCACCTCTCCCAGATCGCTTTGATGTCCAACAGCTGTCTGGAACATGCCGGACAACGAAGCCTCTGGGTGCTGAAGCGGGGCGGCTTCAGCAGGCCGACTACTGGTGGCCTCGGTTTGGTCTGCAGTCTGGTGCCCTGGTGACCCTCCTGTCCCCACAGCTCACTCCTGGAGGCAAGGCTGCACAGGCTGGCGTGGCTGTGGGCGACTGGGTGCTCAGTATTGATGGTGAGAACGCTGGAGGCCTCACGCACATCGAAGCCCAGAACAAGATCCGAGCCTGTGGGGAACGCCTCAGCCTGGGTCTCAGCAGGTATATGGGCTCTGGCCCACCTGGCTGGTGGGGTGCCCTTGGGCTTGGCCCTCCGTCACCCCTTCTGGTTCTCTTCCAGGGCCCAGCAGGCTCAGAGCAAACCACAGAAGGTAGGGGATAGTCCTGGGCCATCTAGGCGGTGGTGGGGTGGGATTGGACCCCTGGTTGGCCTGACCTCCCCTCACAGCCGCCTGGGTACTCCCAACCCTGTCTGGGAGTGGGGCATGAAAGCTGGATCCCAGAAGAGTGAGGAGAACTGGGAGTTGGGTCAGGGCTGCCGCACGGTTGGACCATGCACGTCTGCCTGTGTGTCCATGCTGCCTCTGCTGCCTCCACCTGCCTGTGCTGCTCACCCCACTCATGGGTTGAAATCATTGCTCCCAAATGGGCCCCTTAAAACCCGAGTCACCCCCTCCCCAAAAGCTTCATCCAGATGTGTAGGAGCAGGGTTGGAGCACCCCTCTCCTCAGCTCTGGCCTAGGACCCCCACACCCCCGCGGGCCCTGCCCGGCTCTGTCTCTGCCCAGGCCCTGACCCCTGCCGCGGACCCCCCGCGGTACACGTTTGCACCCAGCGCTTCCCTCAACAAGACGGCGCGGCCCTTCGGGGCGCCCCCGCCCGCTGACAACGCCCCGCAGCAGAATGGGTACGTGGTCCTGCCTGCCCACTGCTCACCGCCCACGCCCTGTCCATCAGCTGCTGCTCTGTCCGCTGTGCGCCTCAGCCCGGCTGGCACCGTGCGGCAGCGGCCCCTGGTGGCCAGAGTGGGACCTTCAGGTTCAGGGCCTCTCCTGGGGGGCGGGGGTGGGGTGGGGTGGCTCCTGTCCAGGCTGTGCCCTCCTGGAGCTCTGAGCCAGCCAGCGCCGGGCCCTGGCATCCCAGGGTTGGGGTGTAGTTTGGGGCCCACTGAGCCCCAGACACTCAGTGCAGCCTTGCCCCCTGCCACTCTGACTCTTGCCATCTTTCTTCCCATATGTCTGTCTCTTTTTCCCTTTATCTGTCCCATCTGTCTATTTCCTTCACAGGTGCAGACCCCTGACAAGTCAGTGAGCCCCCTCTGCTCGTTCCTCTCTTCCTTCCTGTTGGCACTCTGGGCAGCGGCCCCTCCCCACCCCAGCTCCTCACCCCATTTGCCCTCCTGCCTCTCACTCATCGACTCCCTCATCCACCCAGCCTTGCCCTTCCCCATCTCCCATCTCCCATCTCCCATAGCCCACAAGTACGAACTCCAGGGAGGGGCTGCCCCCGCTGCCCACCCCTAGCATGAGGTTCTGAGCCACACCCTCCCCACAGACAGCCGCTCCGACCGCTGGTCCCAGACGCCAGCAAGCAGCGGCTGATGGAGGACACGGAGGACTGGCGGCCGCGGCCTGGAACGGGCCAGTCCCGTTCCTTCCGCATCCTCGCCCACCTCACAGGCACCGAGTTCAGTAAGTGGTGGCCCAGGGCAGGGCAGACTCGCCTCCTGGCCCCCAGCCTGAGCCTGGGCTCAGCCAGGTCTCAAGGCTGGGGTAGCCCTCTGTCTTCTCTTGGTCAATGCCTGCCTCTGCCTTCCCAGTGCAAGACCCGGATGAAGAGCACCTAAAGAAGTCAAGGTAAGAAGGCTGGCACCAGCCCCTTTCTCATCCCTGCCTTCCCATTCCAGCCACCACCCTGTGTCTGCTCCTGGAGCCCCAGCCAGAGCTCTCCGTTCTCCTTCCTTCTTTCCTTCCTTCCTCCCTGTCATCTCTCCTTCCACTTCCTCCTCCTTCTCTCTGCCCCTCAGGGAAAAGTATGTCCTGGAGCTGCAGAGCCCACGCTATACCCGCCTCCGGGACTGGCACCACCAGCGCTCTGCCCACGTGCTCAACGTGCAGTCGTAGCCCGATGCTGGCCGGCCAGCTGTCCTCTCTGCCTCTTTCTCTCTCTGTTCCTCCTGCCCAAGGCACAACCCTTGGTGCCTCCAGCTTTTGCCTCCTAGACCCACTCCTTTCCCGCCCCTGGACTGAATCTCCTGCTGGCCTGGCCCTGGCTGCACGCCTGGCACACAGCCTGGCTTCGTCTGCCACTGCCTTCCCTCTTTGCCCTCTGGTCCTGCCGTCTGCCAGGTCTGTGTCAGCTTGGGCACAGAAATAAACACTCTCGGTCCTGCTGTCTCTGCCTGTCTTCTGTCTTTGTGGGCTCAGTTTACGTTTTGGGAATGGGGGTATTAGATGGTTTACACCCAGTGTGGGCCCTGCCGGCCTGGCTCTCGGTGGGAGGTGGTAGCTGACAAAGGGGGCCATGCTGTCAGAGCTGGGTCTCAGGGTCAAGAGAGTTCCGAGAGCTGCCCTGGAAGCAAGAGCCCTGTTCCACCCACCAGCCCTGTGCACCAGACCAGCCCGCTGGAGCCTGGCTACACCCATCCCCACCCCGATGGAACCTGGAGTCCAGCCCAACAGCTGTCATGTACCCAGGCATCCCCCGGGGGGCCAGTAGGACTAAGGTTGGGGGGGGTCTTATTAGGAGACCCAGCCATACAGTGCCTTGAATGGCAGATCTTGCAGCCAGGTGCCCAGGACAGAAGCCCCAGTCCCAGCCTCAGCTACACCCCAGGAACCCTGGCCTGGTGAGAGAGAGTGGGCTGGAGCCTTGGGAAGGGTGGGTAGCCTCCAGCAGCATGGGGGTGGTGGGCCCCTCCAAGCTGCCCTGGGCTCTATCCCCTGTCTTTTGGGGTCCCTGGGCACCCCCTGGAGCCACTTTCCTTGGCTCTGGCAGGCCCTATCACCCCCAGCCCCACCAGCCGCCCACCCTGGGCTGTGGACCCTGCGTTTGCTGAGCGCTATGCCCCGGACAAGACGAGCACAGTGCTGACCCGGCACAGCCAGCCTGCCACACCCACGCCTCTGCAGAACCGCACCTCCATTGTGCAGGCAGCTGCTGGAGGGGGCACGGGAGCGGGCGGTGGCAGCAATGGCAAGACTCCTGTGTGCCACCAGTGCCACAAGGTCATCCGGTGGGTGGCCCTGTTCCTTTCCTACCCTGGTTTTTTCCTGTCCTGATGTCTGGTCTTAGTGTCTTCTGATCACTGCCCCCCTACTCCCAATCTGTCTCCCCACTCAGCTGCTGCTGCACAAGGATAAGGTTTCAGTTCCCATTTGGAGTGGGGGGAGGGACCTGGCCTGGGTCCTCAGATTCTGAATCCTGCCTCATATTCCCCTCCCCACATCAGCCTCTATCAATGTTTGCCCCCGTGAAACAGAGGAAGTGCCCACGATGCATCAGAGTGGCTCCCATAGACTTGCTGCTTCCGGTCAAAGAAGGGCTCGCCCTCTGCCTCTCCCTCCCACTAGCTCTGCTAAGCCTCTGCTCTCAGCAGACTGGTCAGGGGCCCCTCCATTTCTGTACTGCTCCCTGGGGTCCAGTAGGGCCATAAAATACCTACAGAGTCCATGTGCCAGACCAGAGAGGCTTCCTAGGTCTCTGCTCTACCCCTGCTCTGGACTCCCAGCAGCTCCGATGCTCTGCAGACCATGTCCATTTACCCGGGGCTTCTGGGCCCCTGCCCAGGCCAGGTGGAACAGGCAGCAGGACAGGGTGGCGCCAGGGTCAGCTCAAGTACCCACTGGTCTTCAGGACTCTCGGACACTGGGCCCTCTTTCCTCTGGGGCCCCAGTTCCCCCGGTTCATCACACCGGGCCCAAGTCCGCAGCCCTGCAGTGTAGCCCTGCTTCCTGTTCCAGCACCACCCCACTCCCTCATCTGCTGTAAAGTGATGCAGCTTCATTATTGTCTCATGTCCCAGGCCTCTTTCCTCTCTACTTTGGGGAAACTTCCCCTCAGGCTTCAGAATAGGCATCAAGTAAACCCTCTTGGGCTCGGGCAAGGAGCCCCACCTCATTTGTATCCACTCCCTCTCACCACCCTCACCTGCCCCCAGGGGCCGCTACCTGGTGGCGCTGGGCCACGCGTACCACCCCGAGGAGTTTGTGTGCAGCCAGTGCGGGACAGTCCTGGAAGAGGGCGGCTTCTTCGAGGAGAAGGGGGCCATCTTCTGTCCACCCTGCTATGACATGCGCTATGCGCCTAGCTGTGCCAAGTGCAAGAAAAAGATCACAGGCGTGAGTAGGGTCTGTGAGCGGGGGGTGGGCAGGCGAGTCCTAGCCTGTCGGCATGGAGGGGCCAGGGGGGCTAGGAAGTAGGTCTGTTTTGGGTAGATGTGTGCCCAGCAAAAAGTGGCGCTTCCATCGCTGGATGGAAGAATGGGTGTCACCGGTCTTCGTCATTCTAGTGACAGGGTCACATGGACACTACCTGCATGTGGGCATCCAGCTTCACCGTCCTACTGTGAAGTCAGTTTGGTTGCTCCCTTCTTATAGATGAGGGAGTTTTGCCCACCATCACAGCTGTTTCCCTGCCAGCCTAGGCCACACCCCACTGAGCTCTTCTGGAAAATGGGCTGGACCCCAGGTACTCCCTTGAGCAGGGCATCTGGATTTGCTTTCTATCGATCAAGACCCTGCTATTCTGCCTACATCACACCGCACTCTTGTCCTGCTTGCCCCAACCCCACAAGTCCTGAGTGGGCGGGTTCATCGCCCTGGTCACAGCTGAGGAGCGAGGTTCAAAGCACAGGCTGGTTCCTGGGTCCTGGAGTGAGCTTCCATAGCAAACCCTGCTTCTGCCCAGCCTGGGCCAGTGGTTCCACATGCAGAGTGGCCCTGCGGCCTCAGCTTCCCCTTTTGCAGGGACTGCAGGCCCTGACAGACCCTAGAGAACGCTCTCATCCTCCGTGGTTGGACGGGAGGCTGACCCCCCGCCTGTCGTGGGCTCTGTGCCCTGCCTGCTTCCCGAGCTGGAGACCACCTGTCCTCTGAGCTCAGGGTGGAGAACGGGGAGATGCGGGGTGATGGCATTGTTTCAGCTGAGTTGGAAGGACGTTCTGGGGGGTCAGGCGACTCATTAGAAAGAACCCGTCCTGACCTGGGGGCCATCTGGGACCCCATGCTCTCAAGGCTCCCCACTCCCCACCAGTCCCCTCACCCTGGTAATCCGCTCCAGGTGCTGTGCCCTCTCACCTCGGGGCTTTGCACACGCTGCCCTCTGCTAGGGATACTCTAGTGCCCGCTTCCCTTCATTCCTTCTCATCGGGGACTCGAACACCATTTCCTCAGGAGCACCTACCTGGATGTCCGCCCTTCCCACCAGGCCAGATACCCCACAGTGGACTTGCTACCCCTCAGTCTTTCTGTCCCAGGTGTTCCCAGGCAGTAACGTAGGCTGAGACCAGGGCTGTTTTGTTCACACATTGTGCTGTGCCCAGGCATGGGCGGTGGTCAGTAAACCCTTGAAGGAGTGGATGGAAGTGGCCTCTGAGTTGGACTTAACACGTGTAGGAATTAGCTTGGAGAAGGAGCAGGGACAGTGCTGTGGGTGGAAGGAAGAACTTGTGTCATGAGGCAGCACCTGGGAAGGTGTCAGGAGTTGGGAACTGGGGATGGCTGAGGCCCAGTGTGCCTCAGCCAGCCTCCTCAGATGGGCGACAACTGCAGAGAGGGGACTGAGGCTGTTGGGGCCAGGGCTGTGGGGGTGGGAGAGGCAGACAAGTGTGGGGGTAAGGTGAATGTTAATAAGTGGTGCACAGGCCCTCGTGCATCCCTGAGGAAGGCGGGCTCCTGCCACACGCCTGCCGGCCCAGCCCCGGGCCCTGCACGCTCCTGCCGGAGCCCCGTCCTGCCACAGGCGCTGGGAAGAGCCGTCTTTGGCATCAGCCAGGTGTGGGTGCAAAACCCAGTTCTGCCGTCTGTTGGGGCACGTTGCTTTCTCTGGGCCTCCCTGACCTTGAGGTGGCAGTCAGCCCAGCCAGGTGGCCGTGAGGTGGGTGTGACACAGACATTGTGGGCAGCACAGGGGCCGCCCGAGAGCTTGATGCTGTCCGCACTTAGATCTGCCTCAGTTCACACGCTTCCATTTTTATTTATTTACTTTGTTTTTTTTTTAATTCCATTAGTTGATTTTAGAGAGAGAAACATCGATTTGTTGTTCCATTTATCTGTGCATTCATGGGTTGATTCTTTTTTTCTTTTTTTTTAAGATTTTTACTTAGTTTTAGAGGGAGAAATGGAGAGAAAAAGAGAGGGAGAGAAACATCAATGTGTAGTTGCCTCTCGCACACCCCCAAATGGGTATCCAGCCCGCAACCCAGGCATGTGCCCTGACTGGGAATTGAACCAGTGACCTTTCAGCTCTCAGGCCAGCACTCAATCCACTGAGCCACACCAGCCAGGGTTCATTGGTTGATTCTTGTATGTGCCCTGTCCAGGGATCAAACCCTCCACCCTGGTGAGTCACAATGATGCTCTAACCAACTGAGTTACCTGGCCAGGCACATACTTCCATTTTAAATAAATGGGCAACATTTAAAAGTCCAACTTCACCTTTAGCACATAGATTTCAACCTGGGCCTTACAGGCATTCTAGAATGAACTGTTCGGCGCCGCCCCTCCAGGCGGAACAGGTGCTACCCATGCCACTGTCCCCACGGTGCCCTGTTGTGTGCCCCACCTGGCCCTGGCAGGCCCTGGCTCTGGGACTCCCAGCTCCAAATGCGGGCTGATCCTCACAGCAACCCTGCCGAGGCTGGCACCAGGTTCCCAGTTCCCAAGGGAAGGAACTGAGTGTCAAGGAGAAGCTGATGGGCCCTGTCTGGTGTGGCTCAGTGGTTGAGCGCTGGCCTGGGAATCAAAGGGTCACTGGTTCGATTCCCAGTCTAGGGTACGTGCCTGGGTTGTGGGCCAGCTCCCCAGTAGGGGGTGTGAGAGAGGCACATTGATGTTTCTCTCCCTCTCTTTCTCCCTTCCCCTCTCTAAAAAATAAAATAATATCTTTAAAAAAGAAAATGAGAAGCTGATGGCCAAGTTACCAGTTCAGAAGCAAGGTTCAACCCACCAGTCTGATCCCCCTCGGGGCTGCACACTGCCCTCTGCCCCAGATCTGAGTGCTGCAGCCCTGGTTGGCGAGAGTATCCTGGGGTGCCCCGCCGTGAGTCCCCGCTTCCCCCCCAGTGCAGCCTCACCCCACCCACAGCTCTTGTTGACAGGCACCAGTGGTCCAGACGCTGGTGGGACACATCAGCAAATAGAACAGCTGGAGTCACACGCACTCTGGACCTTACATTTGAGCAGGGAGAGGTGGGGGGGAGGCAGATGGTAAGCAATAGATAGAACAGGTAAATTACCTGGTAGTGTATCTTAGTAAGCAAGCAAAGTGGTCATGGAAAAAAGGAAACGCAGGGTTGAAGGCAATCGAGAGTGGTGATGGGAAGGCAGGTAGGAGTGTGAACCAGTTCTGTCAGAGTGGGTCTCCTGGAGGAGGTGACATCCGAGCAGAAACGGTGAGGGCTGAGCCTTGCAGATATTGGGCAGAGAGGACAGCAGGTGTGAAGCCCCAACGTGGCACGCCTGACCACAGGCGAGAGGCTCTGACAGGAGCAGAGGGACAGAGGCCAGACCTGCCGCTCTGGGCCCTTTGCAGGCTACAGCTTTTGCTCAGAGATGTGGAACAGGCAGGGATTCGAACAGCAGGGATGGACCTGGCTCAGGCTGACCTCAGTCTGTGGGAGCACAGGGAGGCCGTGGAGGCCGGTTTTATGGGTCACCCAGATCAGAGATGTCAAGGCTCACACCCCTCGTCAGGGAGGCTGTGAGAAGTGGTCAGAATCTGGATGCATCTCAAAGGTAGACCCAACAGGGTTTCCTGGTGGGCCTGATGTGGGGTGGGAGAGAAGGGGATTTGTGCAGGTGGAAGGTGGAGTGGTGGAAAATGGGGGTGGGGACAGCTGTGGGAGGAGCAGGTTTGGGGTGTGGAGATTTTGAACGTGTCTAGTCAGAGGCATAGTGGACATCACCTGGAGACCTCAGGGTTGGAGACAGGCAGTGGGAGAGTGGGTGTGCAGAGGTAACAGTTACCTCGGGAAGGAAGTGGGCCCAAGGCCAGCTCCCCTGTGTCCCACGCTCTGGACAGGAGTGAGCTGAGCCACCAGGTGACTGTCGCCTCCTCCCAGGAAATCATGCATGCCCTGAAGATGACCTGGCATGTTCATTGCTTCACGTGCGCCGCCTGCAAGACACCCATTCGGAACAGGGCCTTCTACATGGAAGAAGGGGCGCCCTACTGTGAGCGAGGTACAAAGGGGCGTGGCCAGGTGGAAGGGGCGGGGCTGAGGCAGGCGAGAACCCGGCTCCTCCTTCCTCTCCCCCTTCACCCATCCCAGACTATGAGAAGATGTTTGGCACAAAATGCCGAGGCTGTGACTTCAAGATAGACGCTGGCGACCGCTTCCTGGAGGCCCTGGGCTTCAGCTGGCATGACACATGCTTCGTGTGCGCTGTGAGTACCCCTCAGACTCGGGTCAGCCCCCAGCACCCTGTGCTTCGCCAGCCTCCCTCCCAGCGCCTGCCTCTGGGATTTATCAGAGATTGAGAAGGGGCCTCTCCTGCCACCCCCAACCCCAAATGACTGGACCGTGGCTGTCCCCAGGTATGTCAGATCAACCTGGAAGGAAAGACTTTCTACTCCAAGAAGGACAAGCCCCTTTGCAAGAGCCATGCCTTCTCCCACGTGTGACCCTTCCAGCCCACTGCTGCCATGCTCTGCCCAGCGGAGGGGCCACTGTTCCTGGAGTCATCCCACCAGATTTCTGGGTAGGGCTGACAAAGGTCACCCCAATCCTATCTCCTGGCCGAGCTTGGGGTTCCCCGGGCCCTGCCTCACTGTCGTTGTCTCCCCCACTATCCCCCCCCAACCGCACAGAGTGCGGGCCCCCCAGCCCTGTTCACACCCAGAGCCACAATAAACCTATATCCAGCTGTGTGTTGTCTGCACCTTCCTGCTGTGCACGTGGAGTGCTGGGATTTGGGGTTTGGGGCACGGAGCAGGCAGGGTGAGCTGGGTGTCCTAGGGCAGACCATCCTCATGGTCCCTGTGATGGGGATGTGCAGGGTTCTTGGTGAGTGGGGGGAGAGCAATGGGGTTCCATGTGTCAGGCCCAGGCACCCACAGGAGTAGGGTGAGCCTGATCCAGCCTGGTGTGGAAGTCACCAGAGTTAAGACAGATCCACAGAGATGGGACCCAGAGGCGCCATCTGCCGTCCATCTGCTGGACAGCTGTGGCCAAGAAAGGGGGAGCTGGAGAAGGAGACCCCAGGTCCTGGGAGGCCACAGTGGCAGACTGAGGGGCTAGGAGTGCCTCCTGAGGGCACAGTGGGGGTTGGGGGTGTGGTTTGGGACACAGAAGTGTTTGAAGTAATGAAGCAACCAGGTTCGACTTGTAGAAGGAGCCCTGGCCCTGAGCAGGTGAACAGGAGGCTGGGAGGACGGCTGGGGGTCAGGGGAAGAGAGGTGCAGAAAGCAACACAGCAGAGGTGGAGGTGGGACCCAGTGCCAGTTCCTGGGAGCCTACAGTGGAGCCCCAGGGGGTTCGGGCTGAGGAGAGGAAGGCAGGCGAGTCTGATGGGCACCTAGACTCTATTAACCATTGCTTACATCACCTCCTGCGACCCTCCCAGCAACCCTGCAAAGCGTCTGCAGTTGCTCTTGTTTTTTAGATGAAAGGTTAGGAGACCTGACCCAGTTCGCACAGCCACCGAGCCACGATCCAGGCTAGAAGCCAGGCTGGAGCTCTTTGCTCTGCCCTGGGAGGGGCTGGCACTGAGCACCACTCACCAGTGAGTGCCCCCTGGGAAGGTGGCTTCTGCCTGGCACCTTGACACCTGGAGACTCAGGTGTTGGCCCCAACTGTAGGAACTCTTGGTTCTCACTGGTGCCCTCTGCCACCCTGGGGGGATTGTCGCCGGCCTGTCCCAAGCCTGGATGGAGAGAGACAGGAGCGGGCCCCAACTAGACCAGGACAACTCAGGCCTGTTGTGTTCTCTTGAGGACCCTGGGAAATGTGTGCTGGGCTCCCTGTGTTGTTTTCACGGTGTCTCATTGGAGCCTGGGCCGGTGCCTGGCGCAGAGTGGATGACTGAGGAGTGCTTGTTGAAAGACTGAATGAGGTGCCTGTGGAACAAACAGGAGACAAATCAGGGCATGGCTGAAGATTCAAGTCTGGATTCACCTCGGATTCCGTTTGAGCTTGGGACAGGTCCGGAGCAGTCACCCCAGAGGCATGTAACCAATGCCCGTGGAAGGCTGGGAGCTGCACCCAGCCAGGTCAACACCGAGAGAAAGCAGGTGGGATGTGGTTTTCTTTCAACCTAGACATCTCTGGCATATTAAACAGTATCTTTCACTTCCATGGTGAAATGTACTCTCTCTTACCTCTCTTGAACCATGAAGCCCTCGGTCCACCCCTGGTTTCCATGGATACGAGCCAGTGTGATCACAAGGGTGGATGGTGAGTGCTGCTGGAGTCCTGGGGGAGCCTTCTCCAGGTAGGCGCCCTCGGCTGCAACCGCAGCCACAGCCAAGGGCGGCCACGTGGTGATTCGGAGCTGTGACCAGGTCTGCTGCTTTGTCAACAGCGTCCAGAGATTTGAACTTGAACATGAAATCTGGTATTTTAATGACGGCAACTAAGATTTCTTTTTCAATCTTGTTAAAAAAATAATAATAGCCCTGGCTAGTGTGGCTGAGGGGATTGAGCACTGGCCTGCAACCTGAAAGGTCGCTGGTTCGATTCCCAGTTAGGGCACATGCCTGGGTTGCGGGCCAGGTCCCCAGGTGGAGGCATGTGAGAGGCAACCAATTGATGTATCACTTGTACATCGATGTTTCTTTCCTCCTCTTTTTCCCTCCCTTCCTCACTCTCTAAAAAGAAATAAAATCTAAAAAAGGAAATAAATAAAAATAAAAAATAATAGATGTGGGCCAAATCCAGTGTGAGAGCAACTAGCCCCACACCCCCAGATAGGAAGCGCCAGCATCACCTCTGGGCAAAGGAGGCAGGAGCGCAGAGGACAACAGCTGGGCCCTGGGGGCCGGGGCGTGCAGGCTGGGGCCGGGCAAGAGTGTTTCCAGAAACTGCCGACAGACAGTGTCCACCAGGCAGATAAGGCCAGGAGCCCCGTGGCATTTCGAAACAAGGTGACATTTGCCAGATCAGTTTAGCAGAGAGCTGGGCGGCAGCCAGGGTTACAGGAACAAGAGGCAGTGTGGTGGGGATGTGGAAGGAGAGTGCGGACGGGAGTGCAGACAGCACTCTCAGGTCAGGCTGCGTGGCCAGGAGGACCGGCAGCCCCCCACTCGGCTGAGCACCAAGAGGTGTGGAGAGTCCTCTCCGCACCAAGGGAAGGTGGCCAAAGGTGGGCAGATGTAAGGGGACAGTAAAGAGCAGAGAGCTGGGGGCTGAACCTCAGAAAGAGGAGCTCCCCTGGATGGAAGTAGAAACAAGCACCAGGCCCCTGCTCTGAACAGGCCACCCGCCAGGACGCACAGAGCAACTGCTGATACACATTTCATTTAATCTTTGGAACACACTCAAGACATCTCCTTAAAGGCATGTTTCAAGTGAGGGACCTAAGACTCAAGAAGGGGAAGTGGCCTGTCTAGGGCTGCCCAGCCAGAATGCCCCAGCTCTGCTGCTCCAAGGATCAAAGACCGGGGTGCTCCTCACTGCCCTTCCGGGCTGCCCCCCTGGCCACAGAGCTGCAGGGATCACGGCTGTGGGAGAGAAGCCACAGTGACTGGGAACTATCCTTGTGTGTGGCAGGGGAAGCCATTAGCGCCCTTGGAAAGTGCAGTCCCCCCAGCTGAGGGGGCAGAGCCCATGGCAGGGGACTGATTGGGCAACTGGAGAGACAGCCAGCAAGAGACAGGCTTTTTCCAGCTCAGAGCGGCTGGAGCTCATTTGAAGTCAGAGAGACACAGTGCAGGGTGAGAAGCTGCTTTGCCAGAGTGCAGAGAACAGAGGCAGGAACGGATGATTCTGGTCCTGCCTCCTCAGTGCCGTGTGGCCTTGGAACACACGTGGGTACACGCACCCCTGTGGGCCCCTCCGTGCAGCCCTGCTGTGACGGAGCTGAGCCTGAGGCACACAGGGAGCGGCAGCCGCGCAGAGTTTACAGCCCACTGTGAGAGGAGGTGGAGGTGGAGGTGGAGGTGGGGCCCCGCCCCAACTGGGGGCTGGGGGTGCCAGGGTTCCAGGGCTCTGGTGGGACAAGAAGGTGCCTCCCAGGAGCCTGGTGAGAATACGGGAGGCTGGGGCCAGCCCCAGGAGGTTGTGCAGTGGGGTCATTGCACAGTGCTCTGGGAGGGCCCCAGGACCAGTCTGGGTCTCCCGCTCAAAGCCTGGGGGACTAGAAGGTCAGCTCACCTATTTCCCTTGCCACCGACAACAGTGACCACTGCTTGGGGTCGATGAGAAAGGACTCTTCCAGCTGCCGTTCAAACTGGTTGAACTAGAAACAGAGAATTTCTCTCACTTAATGGAAAAGGTTCAGATACAGCGGGATCTGGCCTGAAGGGTGTTGTCAGCAGTCTCTACTCTCCCCAGATCTCTCCGAGCTTGTTCTGGCCTCATTCTCCCGAGGCTCTCCCCATCGGCAGCGGCACAGGCACCCCCAGCTAGCTCCGGCCTCAGGCTGCCCGCTCAGCGGCCCTGGTGGAGACTTTCTTAATGACTCCAGCTAAGGTCCCTGGCTGATGCCCGTTGCACTGACTTGGATCATGTGTCCATCCCCGCAGCAGTCCCTGGGTCTGACCAGCTGGCCCGGACATGTTCCAGTCTGGAGCCTGAAGTGGAAAATCATCCAGAAGACAGGGGCAGGGATTGTGGGAGAGAGATGGACTTTTCAACAGCATGACTGCTGCCGGACCCTGAGCCAGAACCAGCCGGATCAGGACCAGAACAGAGACTGCTTCCCACCCACTCCCCGGAGCCGTCTGATCACGCCCACCCCCGCCCCGCCCTCACGGCGCGCCACCTCTGCAGTTCCGGGAGGAGGCCATGGATTGCCTCACTGAGCAGGCATGCAAGGCATTTTCCTTTTATCTGGGGAGGGTCCCCCCCTAGTACCCCCATCCATCCCGCCCTGTCCTTTAGAACGCCCTGGTGTCTGCACGCAGCACCCAGGCCATCCAGGCCATCTTGCTGCCCCCTGAGGTGCATCTCACCTGTACATTCTCTTACCGAAATCCTGATGGCATGCTGGAGTTGTCAGCCTTTTTCTTCAGTCTCCGGGTCCCAGGACATTTTCTGGGATGCCCTAACTATTGACGTCTACTGCACTGCACACTTGTGCTCCACACCCAGGACCCCACCCCCCTGACTTCTTCCTTACACCCTGCCACTAGCAGCAGCCTGAGGAGCTACATCGGACTGATTTCCAGGCCAGGCCAGGCCAGGCCAGCCTCAGCATGCGGAAGGGGAAGTGAAGAGGGCCTGCGGCATGCTGTAGTGATGAGAGAGGGACACACGTGGGTTCCCATCCAGACTTCATCACTCACCAGCTGCGTGCCTCAGGGCCAGTCGCTGCTCCTCTCTGAGCCTCACGTTTCCCATCTCTAAAACTGTAATCACAGCCAACATGTCAATGGCACCTACTATGTGCAGTTGCCCTTTTAAGCACTTTCCAGAGACTGTTTAAAATCCTCAACGATGCCCTGGCTGGTGTGGCTCAGTGGATTGAGCTCCTGCTTGTGAGCCAAAGGATTGCTGGTTCTATTCCCAGTCAGGGCACATGCCTGGGTTGCAGACCAGGCCCCCAGAAGGGGGTGCATGAGAAGCACACACTGATGTTTCTCTCCCTCTCTTTCTCCCTCCATTCCCCTCTGTCTAAAAACAAATAAAATCTTTTTTAAAAAATCAAACGAAACCCTGAAACAAGCTCCATGTGGTAGGTGCTGTCATTATCATCCTCGATGGCACAGGAAAGGTCAAGCAACAAGTATAAGGCCACTTGGTTAGCAAGGTCTGGGCAGCAATTGGCTGGTCAGTTGCCCAGCTAATGGGAAGTGGCTGGCTCCGTGTCAGGACCCACACCTGAGAAGAAGGAAGGGGCACTTTGTTTTAAATCTTCACCTGAGGATGTTTATTAATTTTTAGAGAGAGAGAGGGAAATACCGATGTGAGAGAGAAACATGGATTGGTTGCCCCCCGTATGCACCTGACCAGGATCGAGCCTGCACACTTAGGGTGTAGGGGACGATGCTCCAACCAGCTGAGCCACCAGGCCGGAGCAGAGGGGACACTTTTGAAGGTGTACTTGGTAGGAGCTTCCAGAGGCAGAATGAGGGCAGAGAAAGATCCTTCAGCCAGTGCTGGAAAAAGTCCTGAGACCCACTGTCAGCCTTGAGCCTACCCTGAGAGCTGTGGGGAGTACAGGGCAGGAAGGGGGGTGAGGTGGAGGGGGCAAGGCTGTGAGGAGGGAAAGAGGAGCTCTCAGTTTCCAAGGCTCCCATCAGTCACATTTTATCCTCACAGCCTGTTATCAAAAAGAAAATTCAGCAAGGGAAAGCACTGTAGCTAAGGTCACACAGCAAGTGACTGGCTTCTGATCTGAATCCTCCAGTTTTGTTGTCTTTTTCACCCCAGGGACCCACAAGCCATTGGGCCAGCACGCCAGTATGTGTGTGGGGAGCTCACCCCCTGGGGATAGGGCGAGACCGGCATGCTAGCAACTGAAACGGTGGTCGGTGCTGCTGGGTTACCCTGCGGGAGGCCCTTCAGCAGAACTCCAAGGCTGGGTGGGTGGGTTTCAGGGCGGGAAGGAGGAAGGCTCTCAGAGGGAGTGATCGGTAGCCACCCCACTCGCACAGGTCCACGAAGCTGAGGACTAGATGTGGCCACTGAGTGTGGAGACACATCACAGACACACATTCTCGGAGGAAGGTGATGTGGAGGGAGAAGGGTGAGGAGACCAGGTGGGCTCCAACACAGGCAAGCAGGTGGCCATCTTCCTCGCACCAATGGGGGCCTCACTGGGCTACAATATCTTTGTAACTTTTTTGTAAATCTAAAACTATTCTAAAATTAGAGATTTACTTAGTAGCCCTGGCTGGGTAACTCGGTTAGAGCATTGTCCCAATATACCAAGGTGGTGGATTCAATCTTTGGTGAGGGCACACACAGGAAGGAACCAATGAGTTCGTAAATAAGTGGGGCAACAAATTGATGTTTCTCTCTCTCTCTTTCCCTTCCACTCTCTCTCAAGTCCATTAAAATAATAAAATTAGGAGTTTACTTGGAAATACAGGTGACAGAGGTGAAAGTGGGTGTGGCTGGAGAGTATTTGTAGGGGGATGAGGAGATGCAGGAATCTGAGGAAGGGAAAGCACCGTGCACGACTCCTGTGGGTGGACGTGGAATTGAGTGAGTAGGAGGCTGGGAAGGGAGCCAGGGAGGGGGCTGGGGGGGGGGTGGAATTCTGAGCTGGGACAAGTCAAAGGAAGCAGGACCTGGGGCCCAAGGTCCCCCTACCTATTTTTCCCACACCTCTTTAGCCTTGCTGTGGTGTATTCTCGCTCCCCCCAAATCCTTCTGACCCTGCCTGGACCTTGTTTCAACTGGGGGCTGTGGAGAAACTTCCAGGGCCAGAGGCCCATGGGCACAGTGGGTACAGAGAACCCCCACAGGCAGGCATCTGCGAAATGTTTTTAATTTTAAGAGGGTTGCTCTACTCCAAAGCGCTGGGAACCACTGCTGGAGATCAGCACACACACTATTCTCTTTCTCCTCTTGGCCAACTCAGAATTCGAAGACCCAGCTGAATCACCTCCTCCACCTCCCTGACTGGACTAGGCCGTTGCTCAGGTTCCATCACTTCCCCTGGGAAGATGAGGTGCGAAAGGCTTCTGAGAACTGGGGAGGGTTGCAGGGACCCACTTCAGCAAGGACTAGCGACGCTTCAGGAGGTCCTGCCTGTTGTGCCTACTCGCTGCAGGAGACTCCGCTAGGGCCCCAGTGATCCCTGGGCTCAGAACTTTGGGAAATAAAGGTGTCAGGAGGCTGGTCCTAGGGTGTCCCTGGAGTGGTCCTGCCCTGGGAGTCTGGGCTGAGATGTTGCCACTGGGAGGAAGTCTGCATAGGATCATCCGGGAGGCCTGAGGCTTGGGAGACAAGGCAGAGGGTTTCCTAGGCCTGTCCTATCTGAGAGGGCCCAGGAGGCAGCTGGTAGGGGGGTGCTCAGCCTAGGGGTGGGGCAGGGGTGGTGGAGGAGGGTGGCAGTGCTGGGGTAATGATCTGGGTTGGGGCTGGGAATGGTCAAGGAGGGGGGGTGGAGAGGTGTGTTTGGGAACTGGGATCGGCATGGCAACAGGATAGGCTGGACTAAGGAGGGTGCAGCTAGGGATGGAGTGTTGTGAATTGGAGGGGGGGGAGTTGCCTGCCAAAGCATGGGGTTGGGAATGGGGCTGGACTTGGGGTTCGGACACAGATGGCAATGGACAGTGCCAAGGTGGGTGGGGGGAGTAGGAAGGGGCCTTTCAGAGGAGGGGATGGGCCGCTGATGTGCCACGGGGTGGAGGGGGTGGTGCTGATCTGTGCATTGGGTTGGGATGGACCAGGGATGGGGATAGGCGGTGAGGCGGGCCGGGGTAGAGATAAATTAAACAGGGAATGGGGCTGGGCCGGGTTCAAATGAAGTGGATTTGGGATTGGGACTGGGAACTGATAAGGAGAATGAAGCTGGACCTACAGAGGGTTGGTGAGGTTGGGGACGCGGCTGGGTTTGGGGCTGAGGAAGGTGAGCGCCTAAGCTGGGGCCATGGTAGGTGAAGTTTGGGAACCCGGGTGGGACCCGCCTCGGGAGTGGAGGGACGCATCGGCGCGGGCCAAGGGGCTACGGATAAGGGGCGCGGGGGCACCCGGGGCAGGCCGGGAAGGGGGGGCGGACCTCCCCCTGGGCCGGGCCCGGGCGGCGCTAGGACCGAGCGCGGAGGGACGAGCCGGGCGGAGCCAGCGCCCCCCGCCCCCCGCCGGCCGGCTCCCCTCCCCCGGCCGCTGGCTCGCTCTGCTCGCTTCGCCGCAGAGGCTCCGAGGCAGCGGTGGCGGTGACTCCCTCCTTCCATCCCTCCTCCTCTGTCCGTCTGTGCGTCTGTCCGTTCGGCCTCGGTCCGGCCCGCAGCATGGCCGGCGTCAGCTTCAGCGGCCACCGCCTGGAGCTGCTGGCGGCGTACGAGGAGGTGATCCGAGAGGAGAGCGCGGCCGACTGGTGAGCCCCCGCCCCCGCCCCTCGGCCCCTTTGTCCCCGCGCCGCCGCTGCCGCCGCCGCGCCTTTGTTTCCACCCGGCCCGCCACCCGGCTGCCGGGAAGGGAGGGGACGACCCCGAAATGGTGCAGCGACCGAGGAGGACCGGGAGGGGCTGCCTTTGTGCGCGCCGGGGGAGGGGCCGGGCGGGCCGGGCGGGGCGCTGCCGGCCGCGAGCGCCCGGAGGCCGCCCCAGGCACGCTGTGAGAGCGGTGGCCGGGCGCGGTCTGGAGGGATGCGGGGTCCGGACGTGTGACCCCGGGCCGCATTGCCCTGCAGGAGCCCATCCCCCGTCTCGGCCCCGGGGGACAGGTGTGCACGGGGCGACCAAGGGCACCTTCGCTACCTTTCAGCGGGCGCGGACCGGGCGGGGACGGGGCGGGGACCCAGCTAACGGAGCCAGCTCAGCGTGCCCGGCCCAGCCTGGACAACCGGCCACAGCACAAAGGAACGCTAGGGCGGGGGAGGAGCGGAGAGGGCTGGGGGCCCGGACGCCCCGCCCACCGGGGGGCCTCTCGGAGTTGGGGTGTGATGCAAAGATGTTCATTGCCACATGGCTGCCGCCCAGTGACTCCTGTTCATCTCGCGGCCGCGGAGGAGGGAGGGATCGAGGGGATTTCAGGGACTGGGCAGCTGGGCTGGGAGATGCCCAGGGGCCGAACTCCGGCCTGGAGGACCAGCTGGGGACCCTGGGAGGAGGCCCGCGCCCACACAAGCCTGGAGAGAGCTCCCAGGAAGGGATGAGGGGCAGAGTAGATCTTCTGAGCCCTTGGCCCCATCGCCCAGTGCAAGGGGCTCTCCGCTCCCTGGCTGGGGAGGAGCTGGGCTGCCGGTACCCCCTTCCACAGCTGTGGTCTCCCCTTGAGCTCTGGGAGGGGTGGGCCTCTTTGCTCTGGGGCTGGAATCTCCAGGGTGGTAGGAAAGCCAGGGGGTTCCCCACTGCCCCATTCAGGAATCATTTTCCCCAAAACACCCCTGTCTTGGGGCAGGTGCTCCTTCCATTTCCAGACCTCTAGTTTCCGGGGCAGGCAGGAAACTGAGGCACAGAGTGAAGGCATGCCCAAGGGACCTCCTTTGGGCTGGCCTTATGCAAGTAAGGGAGGGCACTGTGGTAGGGACACTGACCTGGGGGCTGGAGGAGGGGACAAATGGCCAGGCGTCCATGCCATAGTACTGCAGCACTGGCGGGCAGCCAGGTCTGCCTGGAGGGATGGACGCGAGAGACGGGCTCCCATGTTCTGCAGGTCAGTCACAGGAGAGGCCGGCACAGGTTAAGTGGGCCGGTGGCCACCCATTGTCCCCGCCCTGCCCCAGGGGCTGAGATCATGGGAAGAGTTCGGGCAGGTGGCCAGCTTGGCCTGGTGGAGGAACTGGCCTTGGGCTATGATGTCCCCTGCCTGGACAGGGGCCACCGTCCAGCTCAGAGTGCCCCACTTGCCCTCAGTTGAGAAGTGCTGTCTACCGCCACACCATTGCCCCTGATCTCCTAAAAGCAGATCCCCGGAGGCCCAGTTCGGGGCCACACCACCACCGCTGGCCCACCTCATGCTCAGCAGAGGCCTGGGCTCCCATCTCTGTGCCGTATCCATGTGGCCAAAGCTAGTTATTAATCTCTGGCGTGCGTCACCCCCCATCTGGGTTGTGTGTGGGACACACACAGATGCAGGCACGCACCCTCGCACATGCACACATTTGTTTTCAGTCCCAAGGGCCCAGATAGCGTCTTGGGAAAAGGGTGTGAAGATCACATCCTGCAGTGGGGACATGAGTGCTCACAGCCACCCGCTCGGCCCAGGGGCAGACCCTGCACTCAGAGGCCGGAGAGGGGTGTCCTGGGTAAAACTGCTGCCCGGCTGGAAGGGCTTGTCATTACCCTCCCCCCTGAGTGGTGATGGTGGGGGAGCTCAGTCCCCAGAGGGGCCAGTACAGGCTACTTCCTGGCGGGGCCTCTGAAACCGACCACAGCCCAGTTACTGGGAACAGGTGAGCCAGGAAGTCAGTGTAGTGAGAGAGCTAGTGCTGCCCTGAGTGTGACATGAATCACTGTGTGACCACACTAGAGCCTGCTCCTCTCAGGTCCTCTTGAAAAGCAGAAGAGGGAGTTGGGCTCAGCGGGATGAGGGACAGCCAGGGCTGTCCTAGCCATGACTTCCTCAGTGGGCCTCTCCAGGGGTCCGCCTGCCCTCAGCCTCTCGCCTGAGCTGACTGACCCCAGCACCTCCCTGGACCTGGGCCGTTCCAGCTGCCGCCTCACTCTGGTCCAGTTTCTCTGGCCTCGATGGTTCCTCAGAGTTTGAGTCAGTATCACAAACACCTACTGCTGTGCGGACCAGGGCTGGTTGTGAAGTATGTCTGTTGTTGACTTGAGTCAGACTTCCTGCCTTCCCCAAGCCCAGGGCAGTGTCTGTCTCCAGGGCTTGGAGCTTGTGAGATTGTACATCCCTCCCCCTCCCTCACTTCTCCTGTGTCCTGCCCAGGCCGCCCTGACGTGATTGAGAAGCACTGGCTGAGTGAGATCTGGGGCGGGCGCAGAAGCCTCTGCCCAGCCCTGCTGGGCTGTGGGACATGGTCTGGGGCGCAGAGCACAGCTTCCCGTAGAGCTGCCATCGGGGCCCTGAGGGGTTTCTGCCCCGGGTGGGCATGGGGTGGGGGACAGCTCTGGCCTTTCTGTGAAGGGAACCACAGATGTAAGAGCCTCGAGGGCGGGCAGTGTCAGAGCTGTGCTTGGCGCCAGGGAGCGGTCCAGTCTGTGGCGCCAGTGGAGAGGTCCAGCTGGAAGGGCAGGTGTACGGCGCACAGCTGAAGGCCTGCTGAAGGCTTTGACCTTAGCTGTGGTTTCTGCCAGGTCAGGGCGGGGGCCACGGCCAGGAAGGTGGCGGAGGTGGGAAGGCCAGAGCTGAAGGGGGAGGGGGCAGGGCAGATGTTCCTGGGAGCAGCAAGGGCCCTCGCAGCCTCTGGGGGGGCTGGCGCTCATTCCTGGGGCAAGCGTCGTCTGAAGCATTGGTTGGGACCAGGGCCTTGGAGTTCTGCCTCAGTTTCTCATCCGTGGAGTTGGGAGGGACAGACCCTGCTTCTCTGAGGGCCCTTTGTTCCCAGCGGTGGTTTAGGGCAGCTGGACAGGTGGTGGGACAGCTGTTCTGGGGAGCAGCTGCCAGCGCTGGGGCCTGGGCAACAGTTGGACCAAGAGCTCCCCGCCTCACAGCCCACCTGTGTCCCTTTCAGGCGGGAGGGATTCTGGGAATTTGTGTGTGTGTGTGTGTGTGTGTGTGTGTGTGTGTGTGTTCCTAGCACTGGCTTGGGCTGACCCACAGGGGCTGGGCTGGGCCTTCCTTCTCTCCCTCCTTCGTGCTTCCTCCTCCTTCTCTCTCTTCCCTTGTCCTTTTTCTCTCCCTTCCCTTTCTCTCTTCTTCCTTCATTTCCTCTTCACCCCTTCGTTTCCCTCCTTTCTCTTGTCTTCTCTTCCTCCTCTCCCTGTTTCTCTCACTGACTCTCTCCCTTCCTCTTCTCCACCGCCCCTCCTTGCCCCAGGCCTGTCCTCTCAAGGAGGGGTCCTCGGGAGCGCACATCTCGGCCTTCCCTGCCATGAAATGGATGCTGTGGCACTGCAGCCTGGGGAGAAGAAGCTAGGAAGGAGGAGGGAGGAGGCAGGCTGCTAGGTCAGCTTTCCGGTGACGCCGAGGCTGAAGGAAAGGCTGACACTCTCGGCTGACACTCTCAGGAGGCCAGGCCAGGGTCCCAGCTGGGGCCAAGGTGGTCGAGAGGCTGGGAGGCCAGGAGACTGAAATCACCCGTGGGCCGCCACCGTCTGGGCAAGAGTGGCCTGGGGGACCTCATCCACCTTTCAGAGAGGCTGAGATGAAGACTGAGGGTGTGTCCCTGGGGTCCTTTGTGTTCTGGAGCCTGTAGTTGGGGTGGGCCAGTCATGTGCCAGTTGCCAGGTTGCCATGGTTACAATGGGATGCCCTGATCAGAGTGAGCACCAGGTTCTCTCTTCTCTTTTCCCCGCTGTGAGGGGAGGGGTGATGGGTACCCAGACGCATGCCTGGCAACAGCCAATGGGGGACTATCAGTGTGGTAGCCAGGGAACAGTAACCAAGGAACTGTCGCCTTGGAATCTCCATCTCACACCCGCTTGCTGGGCTGTAGGCTGCCAGGGCCAGGGCTCGGAGGACGAGGCACATGGGCAGTGGTTTCTTCCCCAGCTGACCCAGGCCCCCTCTACCAGCGCCCCCCTACTGAAATGGCGCCTAGCCCATTGTTTGGCAGTGGTGCTGGGCCAGAACCCCCTTCCCCTCCTGCCTGTTCTGTGACCCTCCTCCTCCTCCCTAGAGCTGTCCCCACCCAAAATTGGCAGTTCTGAGAGCCACCCCTCCCTCTCCCCAGGGCTCTGTACACATATGAGGATGGCTCAGATGACCTCAAGCTTGCAGCGTCAGGAGGTAAGAATCCAAGCCGTTTTTCTTTTTTGCTTTCTCCCGCCCCGTCCTCTGGGTGTTTTCTTCCCCACCCATCTGGCTCCAGGCTGCCTCCTGGTGTGCATCCAGTGACCCATGCTTGTCTGGCAGGTGTCCTTCCTGGTCATCCTTGTGCTCTCCAGGGTGAGGAGGCAGGGGGCCTTGTTTTCTGCTTGATTATGAGAAGACAGCCTCAGACAGGGAGAGTGACTTACCCAAAGTCACACAGCTAGGGAGGAGGGGCCGGGCAGGGATGGCCCAGATCACCCCCACTTTCTCTGGGGCAAAAGCTTTGTTTTCCCCCATTGGGACTGTACCTCAGGAGACATGAGGGTGTGTGAAGAACGAGCGTGTCCTCATCTCTACCCCAAATCACGTCCTGGGGAGTCACAGGCAGAGCTGGGGCCTGCCTGCCACTCTTTCTCACCCCAGCACAGAACTCCGGGCCTGCAGGTCCCGGAGTGCCCGTGGAGCCCACACGAAGAATCTTTCTTCGGGTTCCAGGCCCTTGTGGGGTAATGGTTAGGAGACGGGAGTCCTGACTCCCTCCTGATTCCCCCAGACGGGGGCTTGCAGGAGCTCTCGGGCCACTTTGAGAACCAGAAGGTGATGTACGGCTTCTGCAGCGTCAAAGACTCCCAGGCTGCTCTGCCAAAATACGTGCTCATCAACTGGGTATGCTGCTGTGGGCTGGGGAAGGGGGCAGAGGGCCCAGAACAGTTACCCACCGACACCACTAGAGAGGACACCCCTGCACCTGTGGGAAGAGAGCCAGGGGTCTTGGGCTACCACTGCCCCCTCTTGTCCTTTCCCAACCCTGCCTGTGCTGGGTGCTTTGCAGGTCGGCGAGGATGTGCCTGATGCCCGCAAATGTGCTTGTGCCAGCCATGTGGCTAAGGTGGCTGAATTCTTCCAGGTGCGAGTGGGGGCAGGGGCCAGCCATCCAGGGTCTGTTTGCTGGTGGTGGTGACAGGAGGGAGCCATGCTGCCTGAACACACCTTCTCGCTGCAGGGTGTCGACGTGATTGTGAATGCCAGCAGTGTGGAAGACATCGACGCGGGCGCCATTGGGCAGCGGCTTTCCAATGGGCTGGCGAGGCTCTCCAGCCCGGTGCTGCACCGACTGCGGCTGCGCGAGGATGAGAACACGGAGCCGGTGGTCAGTGTGGATGGATCTGGGGCCCTCGGGCCCTGCCCGGGGCTCACCTGCCCTGCTCCTGTCTTTCCTCAGCCTTTTCGGGTGGGAGCTCCCGGAGCACCTGGCCCGCTGTCCTAGCTCATGCCAGGCTGCTTAACTCTGCAGGGCACCACCTATCAGAAGACTGATGCCGCTGTGGAGATGAAGCGGATCAACCGAGAGCAGTTCTGGGAGCAGGCCAAGGTGCGGGCCTGACCCCGGCTTGCAGGCTGAGCTGGCCCAACCCCATGGCATGGCCCCTGGGCTTCTCTCCCCACACCTCTCCACGCACAGTGGGTTCCATCCTCTGGGCTCCCCCAGCTGAAGACAGCCTTCTGCCCAGGGGTTCAACCTGTTTTCCCAGAAACCATGTTTCCCCAGTCTTGGGTTGGGGACGGACGGGCTGGAGGGGAAGGGGGCCCCCCTGTCGGCTCAGGGCCTACACTGCCTTGGCATGGGTGGTTGCAGAAGGAGGAAGAGCTGAGGAAGGAGGAGGAGCGGAAGAAAGCCCTGGACGAGAGACTCAGGTTTGAGCAAGAGCGGATGGAGCAGGAGCGGCAGGAGCAGGAGGAGCGGGAGCGGCGCTACCGAGAGCGGGAACAGCAGATTGAGGAGCACAGGTGCGTGCTCCCACCCTACTGCAAGGCCCTGCCCCACCCCACCCCTGCCCCTGCTCCCCTCCCCCTGCAGGTCTGCCTGGGACCTTGTGGAGGGGTGCAGGCCTGCTGATGCCCGCTTCTTGTTTCAGAAGGAAACAGCAGACTTTAGAAGCCGAGGAGGCCAAGAGGCGGTTGAAGGAGCAGTCTATCTTTGTGAGTGCTTAGCCGGGGAGACCAGGGGCTTGGGGCCAGTGTGGGGCATTCTGGGTACTATTACATGAGCTGTCATGGAGTGTCAGCCCTGCCACGTGATCACGGGGGGATCTGGCTCCTGGCTGTGTAGAAAGACCTCCCTGGGGAATCTTACACTCTAGACTGAAAGAAAAACCTCTGTTGGCCCAGGCCCTCATTGAGTAGGTTCTCCTGTCACC
The DNA here is from genome assembly GCF_004126475.2 of Phyllostomus discolor. Taxonomy (NCBI): domain Eukaryota; kingdom Metazoa; phylum Chordata; class Mammalia; order Chiroptera; family Phyllostomidae; genus Phyllostomus; species Phyllostomus discolor. Next base: position 3,543,481 of record NC_040915.2, on the reverse strand, counting down.
TCCTGGCAAGGCCTGAGGGGCTCAGGTGGACTGCTCCTGCTTCCTGCACTCAGGGGCTCAAGACCTGCCCCCACGCTAGTGCTGCAGAGCCACACCAGTGCATCTGGGCCTGCGTGCTGGGCATCTGGCACACGGCGTGTGTGGTGTCTGCTTCAGAGCAGCCCCTTTGTTCTGGGGGTGCTGTCTGGACCTCCAAATACTGGGGTGTTGTGTAGGGTCTGTGGACTGGCCCTTTGAAAATGATGGTGGACTCACACCCTTGTGCTTTGAACAAAGACCATTCGGTGGTGAGGCACAGTTCAGGACTGGAGGTGGGTGGTGCTTGTCTGGATTGGGACTGTTATGAGCAGGTGTTGGGCCTTAGGGACCTTACGGAGCCTCAGGGCCACACCCATAGGAGATGGGTCGGGAGAAAGCAGGATACCCTGCAGGCATTGGCAGTAAGTGGCGGTCATAGATGACTCTAGTCTTGTCAGCCTCTGGGTGGTGGAGGCGAAGGGCAGTTGGTAAACTCCAGCCTCACTCACTCAGCAAAGCTTTGCTACCACCTGCTTGCCATGTGCCCGGTGTGAGAAATATGGTGGAGAAGATGAAATTAACTGGTGAGCTTAATCGTGTACCATCTTAGCCTTTTGCGGACATAGTTCAGCAGCATTAAGTACACTCGTGTCGTACAGATGACGCCACTGTTTTTCTCTCAGGCTTCTCCATCGTCCCGTAACTGAAACTCTACAGGCACACAACACAGACTCCCCATCCTCCCCTCTTCCTCGGACCCTGGCAGTCTCCTTGCTGCCTCTGTGAATTTGACTTTTCGCGGTGTCTCCTGGGCGGAATCATACAGAGTTGTTCCTTTGGTGACTGGCTGATTTCACTCAGCATGTGTTCCAGGTTCATTGTGTGTCAGGCTGTCCCCTTCTTCTGTAAAGCTGATAACCTTCCACTGCATCTGTACGCCACACTGACTTGCCCGTTCACAAGGGCCTAGGGAGGTCGTGTTGCAGTAGGCAGGGACAGGGTGCCCACAAGAGCTGGTGAGAATCACATTTATGGGAAGGCAGGAGCCTGACTGGAGCCCAGTGGGCTGAGGAGCGGGGAGTACGGGAAGACAGAGCGAGGTCAGAGGAGTTTAGACTTCATTCCAGAAGATGGGAAGTTGTAGTTGGAGGGACAACCCTCTTGAAGGGGGATACTTGGAAGGGCCATTGTAATGCACCCCAACAGAAAGTTTAAATTTTAGGTGTGTGCTCGAAAACAAAGGAGCCCTGTTACTGCACCCTGCCTGCCGTGTTTTCTTCTCCCAGCTCAGTCCTGCCTGCCCCATTTGCCATCGGGGCAGCAGGGGATGCCGTTAAGTGAATTCAACTGAGTGGACGTGTGCCGATTCAGCCTCATGCTGTCCATTCACACGCAGATCTAGTTCTCATCCCGTGTTGCCGACTAAGAGTGGGGGGACATGATCCCCAAGACAGGAGGGTTCTGACACAGTGTGTGCCTAGAACAGCTTGTGGGGACCCAGAGAAGGAAACAGCCTGAATGGGGTGGGGGTCAGGCATTTGAGGGGAGACCCCTCTCCCCTGCCAAGTGTATGTGGTGTGCATGTTCCAGGTATGGAAACTGTCATGCTGGTGACTTCAGGTCTATATCTCAAGGTGTGCGGGCAGGTCAGTGTAGGAAGGGGCTGCTGGGGAGAGGCTAGGTCACTCGGGGTGGGGAATGTGGGCCAACCCAGGGGCGGGGGTGGCAGTGAGGGAGCAGCAGTCTCATGATGCTGAGACCCAGGCAGCAGTGAAGTGGGGCTCAGTTGGCTGGGTGCTGGGGTAGGAAGTTCCAGAAAAGTTGGCTGCAAAGCAGGGAGGGCGCCTGGATGGCTCTGGGGTGAAGCAGCAGGAGGCGCTGAGCTGGGCGCCCAGGTGCCTGTCCAGGCTGGAGACGAGGTACCTGGCTGAGGGCCTTGTGGATGGCGAGGAGCTGCTGTGCGACAGAGGTGCCATCTGCGAGCCCTTCCTGCCAGACTGTGGAGCAAACATGGTCTCTGAGGAAGCAAGAGCTCCTGGGGCAAGGGTGGTGCCCAGGACACTGCCTTTGGTTTCCAGGGTGACCAGCAGGATGAAGAGGAAGAGACCCAGATGAAGAAGTCAGAATCAGAGGTGGAGGTGAGAGCTGGGGGGACAGGGCAGGTGAGTCCAGTGGGGCTGCCTTGGCCGGGCCCTGATTCCCTCCTCATGCCCCCAGGAGGCAGCGGCCATTATCGCCCAGCGGCCTGACAACCCACGGGAGTTCTTCAAGCAGCAGGAACGAGTCGCATCAGCCTCTGCGGGCAGCTGTGATGTGCCCTCACCCTTCGGCCACCGACCAGGTAGTCCCAGGTCCCCCCCGACCTGACTGTCACTCCTCAGGTTTTGGCCCCAAGCCTCTTTGGCGCTCTTTTTTGGAAGGGAGGCCTTGCCCAGGGACCTCGGAGAAGACAAGGTTGTTCGTCACGTGTGCTTACCCCTTGCCTCCTGGGACCGGGAAGGCTCGCAGAGGGCGGTTGGTGCGCACGTTTGGCTGAATGGGGGCAGTGCTAGAGGCCCCCCGGGCAGCTCTGGCTTCAGCTAAGGCACTCCTGACTGTAGAGAGCGGACCTGCTGGGGTTGAGCCAGCCCCTGCCTGAGGACTATGCTGCATGTGAGGTGGGCTGGCACCCTGGCCCTGGAGCCTGCACCCAGTCTCTCTGTCGGGGTTCTCCTTGCAGCTTCCCCCTGCCGGAAGCACCCTTCTGCTCCCTGTTGGCTGGTCTGAGTGTTTGGCCCTGCGCGTGCTTGGCCTGTGCTGGGGCTGCAGGGGTGGGGCTGGCCACGCCGGGTGTGTGCTTTGCCAAGGCTGGCTGCAGTGGGTGGGCTCCCTGCTGTGCGTGGCTGGTGCTGGTGGGTGTCACCGGACAGCTTGAGGCTGCAGCCCAGCTTGGCTGTATGTGCACCCTGGCCGAAGGCAGCTTGGACACCCAGGGCCAGATGTGGGGGCGGGTGAGGCCTCAGGGTGGGGGTGGGGGAGACTGACCCTCTCTTGTCCTCTGTCTCTCTCTCTCTGTCTGTCTCTCTCGGCAGGTCGTCCGTACTGCCCTTTCATAAAGGCATCGGACAGTGGGCCTTCCTCCTCCTCCTCTTCCTCCTCCTCCCCTCCACGGACTCCCTTTCCCTATATCACCTGTCACCGCACCCCAAACCTCTCTTCCTCCCTCCCATGTAGGTAGCAGCCTCGGCAGGGGGGTAAGGAGGGCCCCGCTTCCCAGCAGCACCCCTGCCCTCACTCCCCAGCCTGACTGCTGCTCTCTGGTGTCTGTCCCCAGAGCAGGTACTGCCTGCCTCTTTCCCTGGCCCCGAAGGGGCACTGGCCCCCAGGGTCCTGGCTTACAGGGTCTGGAGTTGTGGTCTGGCCCCTGTGGGGCCTGGGGAGCTCCCAGCCCCCACCCAGACTCCAGAGAAGAGATGCTGGCCAGGCCCCAAGGTGTACAGTCCTGTGCTCACCTGGCTTCCCGGCCCTCACTGACCAGTGTGGGGGTTTGTTCCACAGGCAGCCACCTGGACAGCCACCGGAGGATGGCGCCCACACCCATCCCCACCCGGAGCCCATCTGACTCTAGCACAGCCTCCACCCCTGTCTCTGAGCAGATCGAACGGGCCCTGGATGAGGTCACGTCCTCGCAGCCACCACCACTGCCACCCCCACCCCCACCAACCCAAGGTGAGTGAGGGGCCCCAGCCCTATGAGGCCTCTCACCAGTCTCTGTGCTGGGAACCCCCAGTGGCCATGGTAACAACTCCCCAGGGACCTGAGCCACCCAGACTGCACTGCCCTGGAGGTGGCTGTGGCAGGGAGGAGCCCTGCTGTGGCAGTAAGATCTGCCCTCTGAGCCTCAGTGTCTCTCGTGGAGTGGGAATCGGGCCTTCCTCCCAAGACTGCTGAGTGGCGTACAGACACTAGGTAAAGGGGCATCGGGGCCCAGGGGCACTTTGCATGGAGCTGTTGGGGGAGGCCTTCCTTCCGGGAGGTCGCCAGCTCTCCAGTGCACAGGCAGGGTCAGTAGGGTGGCTGCACAGGGCCTTCTCTGGTGGAGCTGGTCACCTCTGTCTCCTCCGTGTGTGCTGTAACAGGGACCCAGGAGCCTGGCCCCTGCCTGGACAGTGAAGTGACCATCAAGGAGGCCAGCGAAGCAGCCCCTCAGGCCTGGGCTAGCCTGGTGGAGGAGCCCCCTCAGGCACCGGAGCCTCCCCAGGGGCAAGGCAGCCCCATAGAGGACTTCATATTCATGGCAGCTCCTGAGCAGGCCATCCTGGCTGCCCCACTAGAGCCTGCCATAGCTGACCCCACTGCAGCCGACACCTTGGCAGCTGCTGCTGTCGAAACCAACATTGCTGCTGCTAACACCGCTGTTGCCAACACCTCCACCCCTGCCCCCGCTAGCCTCATAGACCTATGGCCTGGCCATGGGGATGGCACCTCCACACCCCAGGCTGAGCCTAGGTCCCCCACAGCACCATTAGGTGCTGAGGTCACTCTGGCAGAGGTGCCCCTGCTGGATGAGGGGGCTCAGGAACCAGTGCCGCCAACAGGTGAAGTCTGTGCCAACCTCCTCAATTTTGATGAGCTGCCTGAGCCACCAGCCACCTTCTGTGACCCAGAGGCAGAAGTAGAAGGGGAGCCCCTGGCTGCCCCTCAGGCCCCAACTCTGCCTTCTGCTCTGGAGGAGCTGGATCAGGAGCCGGAGCCAGAGCCTGAGCCCCACCTGCTGACCAATGGTGAGACGACCCAGAAGGAAGGGACTCAGGTAGGTCAGGACAGCCTGGTGGGAGGGTTGGAAGTCGGTGGAGCTGGGGGGCTAACCCTGTGTTTCAGGCTTGCAGCCTTACCCTCCTCTGTGACCCACATTATTAGGGGGAAGCTTTATTCCATTCCCCTTCCCAGGGCCCACTCTGCTTTTGTTCCCAAGGCAGGTATCTGTTTCCTTGGCAACCATGGAATCACTGGTTGCCTGGGCAACGGGCTCAGGGCCTGGTAGGTCAGCTTTGGTCTTGCTGGGTGGGGCCACAGTGACCTGATGCTTTTCTCCTACAGGCCAGTGAGGGGTACTTCAGCCAATCACAGGAGGAGGAGTTCACCCAATCAGAAGATCTGTGTGCAAAGGCTCCGCCTCCAGTGTTCTACAATAAGCCTCCAGGTATTGTGGATATGGATGATGGGTCGGAATTAGAGTGAGGTCCTGTGTTCCTGTATGGGCAGGTACCATCCCCCCCTACAGAGTTGGCACAGTTCTCGGGTTGGGGGACACAGCCTTGGATCTGCCAGCCATCTTCTTAACTCCCCTCCCTTTCCAACACCATAGAAATCGACATCACCTGCTGGGATGCAGACCCAGTCCCGGAAGAAGAGGAGGGCTTCGAGGGTGGTGATTAGCAGTGGCGCCCGCCCTCAGGCTGCCCTTGCCAAGGCCACCCACCTGCTCCGGCCTCTGGCCAAACGGCCCGCCGCGCCTGCACTCGAAGCAGCTCCGCCTGGCACCCACTCTGGATTCCGGCCCTGGCCGGGGACTTGGCCGCTTCCCCACCCACAGGGCCTGACTTTTACAGCTTTTCTTTGTTTTTGTTTTTGTTTTTGTTTTTTTAAAGTTGATAGGAGACTTGTACAGTTGACTGGTTTTCCTCCCGTTGGTAGTTGAAATGCTGTTGCATATTCCACCCCCCTCTCTGCCCGGTCCAGATTGTAGCGCTTAGTCCTCCCTGCTCACTCAGCTGGCCGGGGTGGAGGCCTCACCCTGCTTGGGGCCTGGCAAGGGGGGAGCTTCGGTGGGAAAATGCCCCCCCACCTCTTTTCCTAGTTTTATGTTTCTTGGAAAAATATCACTTTGTATTCTCTGTCCAGGGCTTCAGATATTTTGCACGAATTTGAAAACATGGCAATAAATGGCTCGCCGGCTCTGGCTCCCTGGGACCCCCTCCCCGCCCTTCTCTTTACCTGGCCCAAAGAAAGTAGCAGGCCCAGCTGGGGCCCCTCAGCTTCCCATCCCTTTCCTGCCCCCTCCTGCTGGGCGGGTCCCAGGCTGGAGGCCTTAGGCGTCATTCAGGTCAGGGCTTTGGGTGGGGCCCCGGGGCTTGGTGGCCCCTCCCCAACTCTTCCCTATTTGCTTGGGTTCCTTTTTCACATTCAGTAACTGTTTTTTGGAAAGCACAAACTTCTGTAACGGGTCGTGCTCATGTCTGTTAATAAAGAAATCCAGATCCCTTTGGGCCTCCTGGGGTGGATCTGGGGCGGGCCGCGGGTGGGGCCCTGCCCCCCGCATTTATTCCGACCTCCAAGGCCACAGGGGCGCTCTCACCGTGATCTCATGGGCAGGGAAGGTGGGGTGTAGTTAGAAGCAGGCTGACTTCAGGTTTAGTTCCGCATCCTCCAGCCACTTAGCAGCTGAAAAGTGCGTTCAGGTTTCGCTTGTCAAGGCCCAGGCACCCCTGGTGACCACAAGCTTGGGCACAGTAGTGGGTATCCCCTCCACTTGTTACCAAACCGAATCACACACCTTTATTATCCTCAAAGTGTAACAAACGGGGTAAGAAATCCCTCCCACCCTCCACCCCCCCGCAGTCCAAGGGAAGCATTTAAAAGGCCCCGCAGTCAGGCCAGGAGTCCGCTAGTGGGGCCCGAGTCGCCGGGTGCCCCTCTATACGGCTGTAGTCCTCCCGAACAAGGGGATGGAGACCGGCAGGCGCCAAGCCCCGTGTTCCAGCGGCTCGCGGCTGCTGAGCTCCGAGTCGGTCCAGCTGGGGAAGACCCGGCGGCCGCGGTCCGCCTGCAGGCAGAGTGCAGGGCAGGGCGCTGCGGGCCGCGGGGCGCTGGGCAGGTGCAGCGCCGACGTGTAGCCTCGGTCCAGGTAGAGCGGCTTATAGCTGGGCGGCGGCTGCTCCTGTTTCTCCGCGCTGTCGCGGCGGCTCAGAAAGGGCGTGACGATCTTGCGATAGAGGCCGCGCGTGTCCGTGAGCACCTCGCTGTAGGGCGGTGGCGGCTCAGCCATCAGCACTGCCTCTTCGTAGCAGGGTGGCTTGGACATGTCCGATTCCGCTGCAGGGCGGGAAACGGTCCGAAAGCGTGAGGCCACCCATCCCAGAATCCCGCAGAAACTTTGGCCAGCCGCCAAAGGCAGGCCCAGCCTGCTCCTTCCGAGGTTGGAGGAGTTTGCCCCGGGGAAACCGGCGGGTGCGTCAGTGACGAGCCCGCCGGCGGCCGAGGCCCCGCCCACCCCGGTAGCCTCCAACGTAAGTCGGCACTTACCTTGGCGCGGGTAGCTCCAGGGACGCGGCGGCACGGAGAGGTGCGGCGGCGGCGGGTGCGGCAGCGCGTGATGGTGTGCGTGGGGATGCGGGTGTGGCTGCGCGGGCCCGTGATGCAGCATCGGGTGCACGTGCACATGCTGGTGCGCGTGCGCTGGCGCTTCAAGGCGGCCGCGGTGAGGTGGTGGCGGCGGCGCGAGGCCTGGGGGGCTTCCAGCCAGGCTGCCCTCGAGCTCGAGGGGCTCCAGCTCCAGGGCGCGTAGATTCTGCTCACGGAGTCGCTCCTCCTGGCGCCGTTTGAGGCGGCGGCGCAGGAAGCTGCAGAAGCAGCACAGTAAGACGATGAGCCCCCAGATGAGCCAGAAACCAGCGAAGCACGTTAGGAACGTGTAGGTACCCTGGGACATAACCATGGCGGCGGCGCGGGCGGCGGGTCCTCGGCTGCTTCACTGGACACTGGGCTCCTCCACGTGGCCCCAGGCCCGCGCCACGCTCCCAGGCACCGCCAACATCACTTGGGGACCTGCGGCCGGGGGCTGCCCGCTGCGGGGCTCAAGTCGTGCGCGCACCGGCGGGGGACAGCAACAGCAACGGTGCCCGCTCTTTTCCATGGCGCCGGCGGGCGCGCGGGCGGGCCTCACCCGGGACCGCGCAGGACCTATGGGACAGACACAGGGCGCGGTGAAGGTGCGCTGCAGTTCAGACGACTTCCCTGCCCACTCCTGTGCCCTGCGCAGCCCCGGGAAAGCCTCCTCTGCTGGAACCCCCGCACTCACCGGGGCCCCAGTGACGTCACGGAAGATGGTGACGTCACACCCCGAGGTTTCCCCGGTTGGGTTTTCCCGAATCTGAGATTCAGCCAAGGCCGGGGAGCCGAGGGAATTCCAGGCCGGCCGGCAGGGGGCGCGAGAAGGCCAGATTCAGCCTCTGAGTAAGGGAGATTGGCTACCCGCATCTCCAGGACACAGCTCCGAGAGGGTTTCATGGCCCGCTGGTGGACCCCCGCCAGAACGTTGAAGAGAAGCCTCGGTGCGGTTGCTTGGCTGCGGGGAAAGGGTGGCTCACCTACAGCCCTGCAAGCAGCCACCGGAGCCCAGCTTCAGCCCTACCCGTGTGTTTAGCAGCCCCTGGCCCTCTTGGTTTTGTACCCGCTCTCACCCTGGCTGCCCAACAAAGCCTGGAATAGCCCAGCCTGCACCGCGGCCTCCCAGTTGTCACCACTCTTGTAGCGGGGTCGGGGGGGGGGGGGGGTAGTGATTCCCGCTGCTACGGCACTCCACCTGCCCATCAACCCAGCGTGGGCTGTTCCCTCTCCTCCAGGCGCCTCCACCCGCCTGCCTGATCCCCATTTCCTCTCCTCCTACCCCCAGTAGCTGTGCTTTGCCCTACCCTTCTAGCTCCAGGAAGTCGGGTCGCTTCCCCTCAATTCTTTTCCCTTTCTACAGAGGGGAGGAAAAGTAGCTCGTCTTTGGAACCACCTGGCCCCACATCACTCCAGATGGGCACTTATCGTTCTGACTCCCCTCCACAGACAGGATTGAGAGGGGAGCCTGGCATCCTAAGAGGAATGTAGGAGGGAACCCTGACTGTGGAGTGACAGGTGGCAGGCGACTGTTCACCACCCCCACAGAACAGAAATGAGCCCTTCCTGAATGCCTTGTACCCAGGGGTTTTCATATGCAACCCTTTAGGGTAACTGGAATTATTCCTATTTTACAGAGAAGGAGGGGGTGGAGCAATTAGCTGTGTAGATGGCAGGTGGCGGATGCTGTAGTTTCAATCCAAGCCTGGCCACAAAACCCAGCCCCAGGGGGTGGAGGGAGAGGGCTGTGCCTGAGCTACTTTGTGGGCCTCTTCCAGGAGTTCCATGGACACCCCTATCCTCAGTGTGTCCAATGTACACACTTTCAGCTCTGGGGGCCACGGTGGGCCGGAGCCCCCAAGCTCAGGGGGAGCCAGGCCACAAGCCACCCCAGATGGCTCCTGTCTAACTCCACAGCTGCCTTGTGCCATGTGTCAGTTGGTGCCTGTGCCAGTCCCTTTCTCCTGGGCGGGGGAACCAGAACAGACAATGGCAGGAACAATAGCTCCACCCACCCCCTGTACAACCCTGCCTGAGGCTGCCATGGTGACACAGCCCGGATAAAAACTCCATGCTGCCAGTCACTGGGAGTTAATTAAATCTGTTGCTCTCCTCATCCTGAGCCCACAGGAATTTTCAGGAATGCTCTGAGGAAGTTGGCACTAACTAGGAGGCTCCTTGGCCTGCAAAGCAAGAACAACTCTGGGTCAGAAAAAGGCGCTTCTGGGGCTGGAAGTGATGTTTGGCTGAAGAAGAAATAGACATACCTGCTGAGGACCTTGTCCTAGGCCCTTGCCAAATAGAATCTTGTGTGATCATCCACACCACTTTCTCACTGAGGGGTCCCTCTGATACATGAGAAGACCAGCTCAGAGAAGGAAATTAATTTGCCCCAGGTCACACAGTTAGTAAAGGGGGGTGGGCTACAATTTAGCCTGAGTCTGCATCCAGAGCCCATCAAAACCCCTTCCCCTACCTGACAGCTGAGCTGTACATGAAAAGCCTGGTGCATGTGAGCCGAGGGACAGTAGGCAAACTGGCCAGCTTGTAGCCGAAGCATGCCTTCCTGTTCCTTCCCACTAATGCCCTGGCCCTTCTGGCCACCAGCTCCAGAGTGGGAACAGGCTACAGGTGGAGGAAACATGGGGTGGCAGCCCCCTGTTAACTAGGAATAAAGGACAGAGGCTGACTGTGCCCTTAGGGGCCCAGTGCAGCTGGCTGGGCATTAGGCTGTGTCAGGCCACACCCAAGACCAGCTGAATGCCACTGGGGCCCCTCAGCCAGGAGGCAGGAACTACTGCTGCATTTTACCCACTAGGTCACTCTGTGTCGGAGAAGAGATGTCTTGCAGCTGAGCTGGCCCCCAGACCCCACACTGGCGCCAACACCCAGTCTGAATGGGCGGGGCCCTGCCCGAGGCCTGCCTCCTGCCCAGCATCTGGCCGCACTGGAGTCAAGCCGTCCATCCCATCTAACCCACAGCAGGCGCGCTATCCGCCCCCATCAGGACGTTTGTCCAGACCCTGCCACATTGGCTCCCTGACCAGGCCAAGCTGCTCAAGGGCTCCCCAAGCAGCATCCCTTTGCTCCTTGGGCCGCTGTCATGCTTTGGCAACCCCTGCTATAGCCTCCTGTCCACAGCCTCTCACCTTCCCCAGCCCCTCCTGACTGTTCACGGTGACCACCTGCCCCGTGTCTGCCTCCAGCCGTGCCAGGTGTGGTGCCCGCAGATGGACTCCTCCTTAAGTCTGCCGTCTTATGTTGTTTTCTGTTTGTTCCCCCTTTCTTTTCTTACCTTCTCCCAGGTTATTTGAATGTGTTTTAGGATTCCATCTTGACATGTCTGTAGAGTTTGTGAGCATATTGCTTTGTACCATTTTCTAAGGCCACGTACTCCTTGGCAGCACAGCAGGGGATGAAAGCAAGGCCCAGGGCAGTAGGTTTCTTAAACTCTATGTTGCCTCAGTCCCCCTTCAATGACCATGGTGGATATTGAGCTAATCTGTGCAAAAGGCTTGGAGAGGCTCAACAAACAAGAGTGCTTCTGGAGGCTTCTGAGCTGGGGATGCAGAGGTATGTGGGTGCCCAAGGTGCTCCCTACCCCAGGGCTGAGCACTGCAGGTCATCCTGCAGGCATCCTGAGGACCGTCAGTGTTTGTCCCATTTCACAGAGAATGCTTGGCTCCAGGAGGTGAAATGACACCCAGGGTCACCTAGATCTCTCTTTCTGGGCCTGGTGCACTCCTGCAGGCACCTGCCACATTGCCTCTCCACGTGAAGAACCCCAGTTCCCCAACCTCAGGCCCCAAAGATCTGCTACTGGGTCCTTTATCTCAGCAAAGGACCCACCAGTGACCCCATCAATCAAATCCCGTCTCTCTGCTCAGTGCAGCGTGCCTTCATCTAACCACTTCCTTTGGTCCCCCTGCCACTGCCTTGGCTGGCAACCTGCACATCTCACCTGTGCCCCTATTACCATGGCCACCACCACTCTCTCTACTTCTGTGCTGGGTTCCTGCTGGGTTCCACCCACTCTCCACATTGCCCATTTTCCCCGGGGCCCCTCTGGCCTGAACCCCCCAGCGACTCCCCACTGCCTCAGGGCCCAGCCCAGCTCTCTATCTCAGGTCAGCGGGAGCTTCTAGAACTGGAGTGAGCGACAGAGCCGCGTGGAGGACTTGTTAAGACAGAGTTCTGGGCTCCACTCCCAGGTCTGGGATGGGGCCTGAGTGTTTGCATTTCTAATAAATTCCCAGCCCGTGCTGCTGTTGCTGGTCCAGAAAGCAGATGGTAAGAGCAAGCCGCTGATCTGGATCACAGCCTCTGGGACGAGTCCCTGCCAAGGCCTCTCCAGCCTTCCCTCTCAGGGCTCCATGGTTCATCCCTCCTGGAGTTCAGCCTCCAGTTCCACTTTCTCGGGGTATAGGGGGGGCCTGCCACACAGCTTTGCTGCTCTTGCCCCAGCAGTCACTACTCAGCCTCGAGGCCTTGCCTGTCACCTGCCTGGACAAGTCAGCCCTGAGCCACCTCACCCCACCTCCACCCCTGGCCCGCTGGCTGGGAAGCCCGGTGATGTCACACTGCTCTGTAGTGGCCTGTACTCGGCACCAGAGTCTGCGTCTGTCCTGATCACCTGGCACACCGTAGCTCAAAAACCATTTGTTGAAGGAGTGACTGGAGGTGTCCAATTACCCCTTAGCTATAGGGACAAGGAACACCTCAAGAGCTAGGTCTGATCCAATTAGTTCCTGGGAAATGTTGGCCATTTATCAGAAAGTCACTGAGAGGGGAGCCACCACCCAGCTCCAGGCCCTGGCGGGCTGTTCTGTACACTTGGCCTGAGCCACAAAGCCGAGAAGCGATGGCAGGGTGTTCTGTAAGCAAGCCGAGGGCCACAAGTCTACGTGAATGAAAGGAAAAGACCCCATACAGGCACTGGCCAGGGTCTGTGGTGTGGGCAGGGGAGACCCCAAGCAACTGGGGCTCTGGGTCATGAGATTTGCTGCCCATGGGCCAGAGCTACTGGTCAAGTGAAGTGACAGGGACTCAGACCAGGGGACAGAGGAGGGAGGGGAGTGTGTGTGAGAAGTGAGGGTGGGGTGGAAGACAGTGGCTTCGGGGGACAGGGACAGGAAGGAGAGGGTAAACAGTGACAGGAGGAGACTTGACCTGGGCGGTGAACACACAGCACACGTAACAGATGATGTGCTGTAGAACTGCACTCCTGAAACCTGTGATTTTATTAAGCAATGTCACCCCAATAAAGTCAATTAAAAACAAAGAAAAATAAATGATTAAATAAATAAATAAATGGTTTATAGTAAAAGAAAAAGAAAAGAAAGTGGCTGCTGCCCTGGCCAGGTAGCTCAGTTGGTTAGAGCATCACCCAGTACGCCAAGGTTGCAGGTTTGATACCCGGTCACAGTGCACATGAGAATCAACCGATGATGCATTGACAAGTAGAACAGCAAAAATCGATGTGTCTCCCTCTCTCTCCCTCCCTTTCTCTCTCTCCAAAACCAATAAGCAAATTAAAAAAATTTAAAAGACCCTGGTTGATGTAGCTCAGTGGACTGAGCATGGGCTGCCAACCAAATGGTCACTGGTTCAATTCCCAGTCAGGGCACATGCCTGGGTTGCAGGCCAGGTCCCTAGTGGGGGGCATTTGAGAGGCAATCACACATTGATGCTTCTCTCCCTCTTTCTCCTTCCCTTCATCCCTCTTTAAAAATAAATACACAAATTCTTTTAAAAAATTTTAAAAAGAAGAAAGTGGCTGCTAACCCATCCTGTGTGCCCTGCGCACACCAGGATCCCGCTGGCTTCTGTACATTCACTATCTCGGTGACACCCAGGAGGTGGCTGCTGCCATCCCCACCTCACAGACAAGGAGCTGGAGCTGGCTCAGGCCCACATGGGAACTCCCAGGTGACTGCGAAGTCCACTGTCCTAGCAAGAAGGGCATTTCAGGAAGGCACTGGGGGCATTTTTACACTCCTCCCTCACCAAGACAGATGAACTCAGGCCAGAGGGATGATGGGAACTGTGCCAGCTGCCAAAGTCATCCAGGCGTGGAGCTGGCCAGAGCCTCCTTCATCAAAAAGTCACTGAGAGGGGAGCCACCACCCAGCTCCAGGCCCTGGCAGGCTGTTCTGTACACTTGGCCTGAGCTACAAGGCCGAGAAGCGATGGCAGGGTGTTCTGTAAGCAAGCCGAGGGCCACACGTCTACGTGAATGAAAGGAAAAGACCCCATGCAGGCACTGGCCAGGGTCTGTGGTGTGGGCAGGGGAGACCCCAAGCAGCTGGGGCTCTGGGTCATGAGATTTGCTGCCCATGGGGCCAGAGCTACTGGTCAAGTGAAGTGACAGGGACTCAGACCAGGGGACAGAGGAGGGAGGGAGGAGCCCAGGATCCTAGGGCTTGGGGAGCTGTAAACAGGGCGACAGAGACTGGGCCCCTGAGGCTTGTGGGCGCAGAGGCCTTATATGGGTCTGCACCTAATGTACTCAGATCTGTGTCTCCACAGGGGCTGGCCACACCATGAGTGTGAAGAGGGGGACGAGGATCCCCTCTCCTGAGGAGCAGCCGGGTCTAACACACAGAGCACTAACGGGGGGGAGCCCTGGGTTCAAATTCCATGTCTGCCCCGCTCCACCCTGCTGGGGCTGGGCGACCCCATCCTAGCTCCTCCGGAGTCTGAATTGAAGGCCCTTGGCCTGTCAGACAGCAATGGCGACGCCCGCCTGGCTGCGTGAGGCAGGAGAACTGATGAGGGAGGTGAAACTCACTCCAAGACCAGGATGCACAGCTGCATTCGACCCATCAAATGCCAGCATCCTGCAGCCTTGAGAGGTCTGGAAGCCAGACCGTGGCACCATATCTGCCTGTGCCAGGGGTGGTCTGGCAAAAAGTGCCACCACCACTAGGCTGTGGACCAGGGGTCCTCGCCTCATGACCAGCAGGCTGGACACGGTTTATGGGTGTGTTTTTTGGCTCACAATCAATTTTTAAAAATTAATTAGTTGCCAACATTTAGAAACCAGGAGTTTTTACATAAAAGCCTGGATTTCTGGCTCGTTGTGGAAACCAGGCAGCCTGGTTACACCTCATCCCTGTTCTCACCAGGCGAGTGGCAATAGCTGAGCAGCATCTCAGCACCCCTCACCTCATCCCATTGCTCCCTGCACCCTGGAGGCACTGGGTCTCCAACCACCGAGCTAGACTGAGTACCCACAGGGGCCAGCCCCGAACGGGTTACTCTTTGATAAATTCTTCCTCCCACAGCCAGGCTGCAAGCTGATCAGGCCACAAACTAAGGCTTAGGCCCCTGGGGTTTCCCAGGGGACTAAGGTGGACCTCACTGCTAGGTCTTCCCCGGAGATGGAAAATGGAGGGAGTGAGGGAGGGAGCCAGCCCAGCAGCAGACGGAACACCTGAAGAAGCAAGAATATGGCTGATGGGTCTGGAAAAAGGAAAGGTGTACCAAGGCCAGAAGGATGGCATTTGCTCCCTGGCAGTGGACAAGAGAAGGTTAAGAATGCCCCTCTCGAAAGCTCTACAGTTCTCTCCTGCCCGGCTCACAAGAGATGTGTAATAGGCAGAGGGGCTGTGCCATCAGAATGGGCATTGGAAACCTCGTTCCAGTGACTGGCTCTGTGACCTTGGGCAAGTCACCGCTCCCCTGAGCAGCAGGACTTTTCACTTCTACAGTGGACATGCAAACTTACCTTGAGTCACTGTTGTAAGGATTGGGAAGGGCGGGGGCGGAGCCCTCACCCCAGGTCTCACACAGAGCGGGAGCAGAAGGAAAGGGGCCTGTGAACAGTCCCAAAAGCACTGCTGTCTGTGGGGTGGGGACTCGGGCCTGGTTTAGGGCACCAGCCATCCATGGGCTTCTATGCCAAGGTCTTAAATGCCCAGGATAATGGTCACCTCTGGTGCCCAGGACACCTCCCTAGATGGGAAAGGAATGCCAAGGGTGGTGGCTGTGGGCTGTGGTCTGTGGTTGGGGCCTGTGGTCAGTAGGGGCTGGCATCTGCTGAGTCAGGCCCAGGAGAGCTGACTGGAGGGATGGCTCTCTCCCCAGCACACTGCTTCTGAGGGGAGGTTGGGAGGGAAGCCAGAGGTCATTTCCTCTGACCCACTGCCATCCTCCCAAAGGAGCTCCCCTGGAGGTCAGGGCATCTCCATGTGGCATTGGCCTGCCGGCCAACCTGCATGTCTGCCACCCAGCACAGTCTGGGCTTTGTGCTCAGACAAGAAAGGGACACTTGTGATTGAGACAAAGGGCCGGGGCACTCCCATCTGGCCCGAGGTTCAGCTTCCCCGGGTCAGCAGTGTCCTTTCCTCTGCCCCTGCCCACACTGTTCCCATCCCTCCCGGGAGAATGGCGGCTTGGAACGCGGAGCAGAGGCCCACCACCAGCCCGAGCCGCCGCGTTCGGCAGGGCATGTGCCCTGCCGTGAGGACGAGGGATGCGAGCTTTTTTCCTCTCCCCCGGTAAAGAACATCGTCTCTGCAGCACCCAATTCGGGGTTGGGCCATTTCAAAGGCAAGTGATAGCGGTGGCGGTGGGGGAGGAAGGGTGGTCAGGCACAGACCCCGGACCCAGTCTCCATGCCACATTCCTGCCACAGCAGGCCAGGGCGGCCCCACGTTTACAGCCCTCCCAGGAGCCCTGCTGCGACGACTGCAGCCACGTGGGAGCCAGATCGTGCCCACCGGGAAATCGCCCCCAACTCCCACCATCAACCGGCTGTGGAGGGAGGCACCCCCAGATGAGCCAGAGGGCCCAAGCTACTTCAATTGCGAGAGGAGTCCCTGCGTCCCCTATCCCCCAGAGCCCTGGGGCTGCAGCCCCGCGTGGGGTGGGGTGGGGGGAGGGGTGGGAGGGAGCGTCGCCGCCCCGCAGCCGCGTTGCCGGGGAGTGCAACCCCGTTGCTGTGGCAACCGTTTCCAAGCGAACCGGTGGCTGCTCGCGCCCTGCTCCTTCTCCCTCGCTCACTGGCGCCTTTCCTCTCTCTCTGCCTCCCTCCCTCCCTGCGGTGGGGCTTGGGGGAGGGGCTCCCCCCGCCGGGGCGGGGGGCCGGGGCGGCGACCCAGGTCCGGGGTACAGATCCGCTCGCGGGAAGGGGCCGACCCGGGAACTGTCTTCCGCCCTCACTCCGTGTCCACCAGCTCGCTGCCGCCGCCGCGGTACTCACGGGCCCAGGCATCCTCCTCCAGCTCGTCCTCCTGGCTCCGGGAGAGTGGCGCGGGGCCCTCGGACAGAGCCCCAGGCCGGGGCAGGTGAAGGTTGCCCCGGGGAGCTGACTGTGGCAGCGAAGGCGGCTCGGAACGAGGGGCTGGAGCCACCAGGGCGCGCGCACGGGCGCGTTCACGGCGCGTCCTGAGCCCGGCGTGCGCGCGCGCGGCCGCCAGCAGAGGGCCCCAGCCCCCCGCGCCTCGCAGCGGAGGAGACAGTTCCGTGAGCCAAAGACAGAGGACCCACACCCACCTGCCGCGCCGGGTTCCCTTTGCACAGGGAATGCGCTCGGCACGCCTCACCCTTTCTGGCAATAGACTGTCTGGGCTAGGCACACTCAGGCAAACCCAGTGTACACAATCGGCCGAGCACACGGATGCTCCGCCAAGCAGCTGAACTCCAGACCCCCGTGCTCCCCCCGCCCCCCCCCCCGCCCCCCCAGCCGGGAAAGCACAAAAGTCCCGGCTTTGGTCGCATGCTGACAGGGACTGCACTCATGCAGTGGGCAGGGTTGGAGCAGGCAGGTACCCAAGTGTGGCGCCAGCTCAGGAATCCATGGCCTCCTCCCAACTAGTCTCCTCCCACTGTGTCCCCAGCAAGCCTACATCACCACACACTTACTTAGAAGTAGCAGGAGGAGGAGAACCATATCGCTGGCCTCCACAGACCCTACTCATCCCCAGCAACAGAAGTGAGCTCTAGCGAGGCCCCACTGCCTAGGCTGAGCCTGAGCCTGGCTGTCTGCCAGCCTCTGAACTGGGTTCTCTGTTTCATGGGGGAATATCATTGCAGCCCAGGGATGTCATCGTGGTGGACTGTACTCGCGATGCACAGTGGGTAGGTTTCCAGCCCGGTTATTCAGACTCCTTGGGGTTGGACTCTGGCTCAGCAGGGCAGACATGGCTGTAGCATCTTCCTTTTGGGAGTTGTGCTCCGATGGGAATGCGGTCTGCGACTAAGACCCTGGAGCTGTCCCAGTCTGGTTCTTCCAGTCTATCAGCCCCGACCTTTTTTTTAACAAATATTTTCTAATTTGCAACCAAGGACCCCTAACAGGCCCAGGTCACACAGCTCTATGTATGGGAGGCATATGCGTGCACAGTGGGTGTGAGCCCTGCCCCACCTAACTGCATGGACTGAGAGTGGGGGGTTTCCCAAAGGAAACTTGGGGTGCTTCTGTACTTGCTGGGCAGACCCCTTCCACATAAGGCCCCACATCCTTAACACAGCTTGCAAAGCCCTGCTTGGCTTATCTCACTGACCTCCACTCCAGCTACTCCTTTTCCATCTGCCTCCCCACCACATCCCACACCATCCTAGACCACTAGAGGCCCTGACTACCCAGACACATCCAGTCCTGTGCCCTGGGGGGTCACCAACCCTGACTCCTTTGTGGCCAAAGGGGCTCCCCTCACTAGCCCCATGGCAGTCCCAGCCCTGCCAGCTTTTAGATGGTCTCTGTCACACTGCTCACACTGGGTCCCACTGCTCCTGTGCCTGCCTACCTGGCTGAGCCCCTCACTGGCAGGGGCCCTGTCCCCAAATTCCCAGCTCCCACCTCAGAGCTGGATGGCAGGGAGGGGAGTTCAGGGAAGGCTTGTTGAGAGGCGATTCTGGGAGTTTCCTCTGCAGAAATGGCAGTGAGCTGTAGGGTGAAGTGAACCCTAGTAAAGTGTCCTCAATGTTTCCCTAGCCCAAGCAGGAGGTCTGGACCCATTGCAGGTGGTATGCCCCTGGGTCCTTCCTGTCCACCTAGCACTCACTCACACCTGCCCAGGGCTGGGCTCTTAGCCACTGTATGCTGACACCTCCCAACTGCCCTCCCCTCAGAGCTGTAGTAGAGGGGCAAACACATCTTCGGCCCCAACCTCAGGGGCAAGATCCACTTCATCTTCGGTGGACTTCCTCCACCCCGCAACAGCAGCCCACCAGCTGGAAGACCCAGCAAGGCCCTTTCTGTGCCGTTCGCCTCATTAACAGAAGAGGTGGTGCACACTCCACTCACCACACAGAGCTGGGAGAGAACAGGCTAAGTGGGTACTTGGAGCCTTCTGGCCACCCCTGAAAACTGTCAGCTTGGCAGCCAGCACCCACTCCCCTGGGTAGACGGGAGTCCTGTCTATGACCTGGGGGCCAAGGGGTGGGGAGACTGGCTGCTCCAGTGGTTTCTCAGAGCTGCTTTGAGGGGCTGGGTGTCACCCTCATCTTCCCACACATGGGAGGGGCCTGAACAAAGCCAGTTTGAAGAGTGACCAGGCTGGGACTCCAACTTGTAACATCAAAGCTCATGTGGCCTCTATGGCACGTGGTACCCAGCACAGAGGCAGAAATAAACCCTCATGGTGGTTCCTGGGCATCCCAAAGGTGCCCATACAGCTGGTCTCCACGTGCCTCTGGTACATCCTGACTCCCAGCACCATCGCCCCATTTTTGCTTGGGCCCACCTCCTGCTCCAGGGGCAGAGCAGTGGCCCTGGGCCAGGCACCTAGTAGGTGAGACAGACTGGGCAGGTGTTTCTAACAGCAGCTCCCACCTCACTCCCCAGGCTGTTCCAAACCCACGGTGGAAGGCCAGGCCACCATGGCCTCCAAGGGGGCACTGCTGGCTGAGCCTACCTCTGGAGCACAGAGCCAGACCCCAAGCCTCTGCCCTCACCCCATTTACAATAGAAAGCTGAGAAACCAGGTGTGAGCTCAAAGGCCACCGAGGCTGGGCAGCCTGGAGAGGCTAGCCCAAGGTCAGCCAAGGGGGCCCCTGGGCCTTGCTGGAAGGGCTGCCCCCAGCAGGCCCACCTCTAACCCCCTCCAGCTTCCAGCAGGGCAAGGGAAGCAGGAAGACCCTGGGGGCACCAGGAGAAAGAAAGAGGCAGGCAGGGGCTGCTGGACAGGTTTGTGCTCAGGCTGTATTCACAGATACGTGGCAGCTCACATCAGACAAAATGAGTAATAAAAACTGGCTTTAAATGTGGAAAAACCAGGGTCTTGTAACCCCATGCGACCCCGACACTGGGACCAGGACAACCATCAGATATGGAAGGGCTGGGCAGTCTAGGGTGTGGGTACATGGCCTCAGCCAACCCCCTTCACACATCTCCAACGCACGCACACGCGCGCACACACACACACACACACACACACACACACGGACATAGGGAGGGGCGGATTATTGCTGGCCACACGTGTCTATTGTCATGAGGGAAGTCTGGAATGTTTGAGGGTTGGCCAGAGAAAACCTCCGCACCTGGGAGGGGGTGTTTCTGCAAGAGGGTGTCCAGGAAAGGGCCCAGCGTGATATGAGGCACCCTGGGAGCTGGAAGGCAGAGGCAGACCTGCCTGGGACAGCCTGGGCAGTGGACTGGTGGGCCCCAGGGTCAGCCCAGTCTCTGGTCACACTTTGGCATAGGCCCCAGACCCAGCTCTGACCTGTGCTGAGAAGGGCCTGTATGGGGCCCCGGAGGTGGTGGCCTGAGCCCAGGGCAGGAGGGTGGGCATGAGTCTTGCTCTCACTCGGAGGTCGGCGGTGGTGAGCACAGTGCTTGGGCACCCAGGGGCCCAAGGAGCCGGGAGTTTGGCAGTGGCCCCTCTGCCAGCTCCAGCGTGGGTCTTTAGGGTGCTCGAGGCGCTATATACATTCGTACAAATACATAAATACGGAAAGCCCCGAGCTCCACAGACAAGAGCTGAAGGGACGGACGCACCTTTGTCCCCGGGACAGCCTAGGCCTTGCCACACTCAGCCAGAACAGGGGCTGAGGGGCCAAGGACACTGGGGACAGCTCCAGTTGTGTTCCCCAGGCCAAGCCTTGAGTGGACAATGGGGAGGACCACTGTGCAAAACTGTAAACAGCACTCGGAGTAGCTGCTACCGCCAACCACCGCTGGGGGCCTCAGGCTCAGGGCTAGAGGCGGGTGGGGAGCTCTTCGTCACTGTCGCTGCAGTTCCCACAGCAATCCTGGAGAGCGGGGAAGACACGGAGGGAGAGAGGCAGAGCATGCAGTGTTAGCCACCACTGCCATCACTGGGTGGCCCTGCCAGGACAGGCCAGGAGCTGCCCAGGGCCATGCTCTGGGGAGGGGACCCCCCACGAGGGGCCTGGATATCAGTGCAGAGGCTGCCAACCACAGGCTGAGATAAGGGGGACCAGGGGGAACCCAGGCTGTCAGGGCAGGGCCCCATCCAGCCACTCTCCCCTGGGGCTGGTGGAGGCAGGGCACGGGGAGACAGATGCTAAGCAAGGCTAGCAGCTTGAAGGTGCTGGGGTGCAGGGAATGGAAGCAGTGGGTTGTGGGGGGAGCGGGCACCGGACTTCTTTCTCCCACATCTCGCCTCTGCCATGGAAGGGCTGCCCGTGGCTCCCCGAGGCCAGGCAGAAGGCCAACCCACGGGGAGCCTACACTGCTCACCTCTGGAAAGAGAAAAGAGGCCATGAGCCCAGCCAGGGGCAGGGGACAGGTGGGAGTGAGGCCAGAGACCCTGGGCACCTCTGGCACAGCTGGAGGAGGCCCACTCGCAGCACATGCGGGCACTGGCTGGCCTCCTACCCACCGTCCCCTGGGGCAAGGCTGGGGGCCCAGGTGGGACACTACTGGGGGTTACCTGGCGGCTGAAGAGTCTCTGCAGTAGTCCCTTCTTGGGGGGTGCAGGTGGCTGGCCTCTCCAGTCCAGGTCTGGGGGAACTGAGCCGTCCAGCCCGAAGACATTCAGCTCTTGGAAGCACTCAGTTTCCACCATCTGCCATAGGACAGGCGGCTGTGTGAGAACTGCCCCCAAGGCCACCCCCTGGAGCCCCCACCCCCACCCCCACCCTATGGGCAAGCCCCACCTCATTCTGCCAGGGGATAGGCACGCTGCCCGTGGCAAACTTCTGGTAGAAGTCCTGGTCGGTGGGCTCCAGCTCCACACCCTTCACCGTGGAGAACTGTTCGATGTCCAGGACATCCTTACAGTAAATGGCCTGGGGCTGGGGGGACAAAGGCTGTGCAGTCAGGCAGGAGCACCAGCCCTGCTCGGGAGGAGAGCTCAGCCTTGAGAGTCGTTCTAGTTGCTCCAGCCTTGCCTGGTCACAGATCTCTGGTTCGGAGTCAGAAACCAATGACACGTGTGTCTCCTAAGCACGGCAGTCCCTTCCCTTAGAGGCTCAGTTTCCCCTCTGTAAACTGGGGATCATTTTCCCTCACTCACCCACCCCAGCCAGCAGCCTCTAGCACCAGGTGGAACCACTATTCAGCATCCCCTCCATCCACTCAGTGGTCTGGGTGAACAGCCGGGGAGGTGAGCACAGGCTGAACCTCAGCAGGCACTTTCAGCAGGGCCCGGAGCTGCGGGGTCTTCTGTCCTGGACTGTTCAGCAGGTTGCTCCATCCCCTCATGCTCCACAGCCAACCAGGGGATTAAACCCTCCCAGCTCCCCAGCACCCTGCTGAGAGCCCACCTCACTCCAGAAAGCCACTTTCTATTTCATCGCTACATTGTCTTCTACACTTGATCTCAGACAAAAAGCGATACACTGTCTTCTAAATCCTACTGTGAAGGGTGTCAATTAAAACTTCATCACATAAAATAGTGCAGCTGATGCCCTGGCTGGTGTGGCCCAGTGGCTTGGGTGTTGTCCTGAAAACCAGATCACTGGTTCAGTTCCAGGTCAGGGCATGTGCCTGGGTTACCTGCCACGTTCCCAGTGGGCAGGGAGGGGAGGGGAGGGGTGTCTCAGGAGACCACCCATCAATGTGTCTCACACATCGGTACTTCTCTCCCTTTCCTTCCCTGCTTTCTAAAAATAAATAAAAATCTTTGAAGAGAGTAGTCCAGCTGCTCTGGACAAGTCTGCCTATTCCCCAGCCATCCCATATGAGCCGGCAAGTCCACTCCTAGGTATATACATACCCGAGAGAAAAGAAAACCTGTGTCCCCACAAAAACCTGTATGTGCATGTCATTTGTAACAGCCAAAGAAGGAAACAACCCTAATGCCCACCAACCAATGAAAACAAACAAAAACGGGGAAAGTTCACACACTGGAATACTGTTCGGTTATAAAAAAGAACCGCTATAGGCTACAATCCTGATGAACCTTGAAAACATTATGCAAACTGGAAGACGCCAGTCACGAAGGGCCTAGCTTCGTGTATGTGAAATGTCCGAACAGGCAAATATCGAGAGACAGGAAAATCCGTGGTTGCCAGGGCAAGGGGAGACGGAACGACTGCCAATGGGAACAGGGCCTGGGAGGGAAGGGGGAGCGAGCATGCTCTTGGATGGTGGCAAGGGCCGCTAAAAGCCACTCAATCATACTTCAAAATGAGTGAATTGTACGGTATGTGAATTAAATCACAATAAAGCTGTTAAAATTATATTTTCACCTGCTACTTCTAAAAAGTAAAACTCCAAGACACAGGTTTTCTAACTGTGAAAGCCTGCTCCGGGCAGTGGACAGTTTCAAGGTTAAAGGAGATGATGTGTGCGCATGCGCGTGCCGTGTGCGGGATGGGCAGTGCAGCACCGCGCTGGCTCAGCTCCACTCCCACAGCAGTACCCACATCTCGGGGTGCCAGTGAGGCCAACATGACACAGCGCTTCAGAGGCGGCAGCCTGTTAGCGGGTCCCTCACTTCCACTGATCTCTATGATCCACAGCCCACACCTCACATTCCCGCTCACTGTTCCCCAAAGGCCCCCGTCTCACCTAAAGATGCATCTGTCACACTGACCCCTCGTGGCCACATCATCTCTCGACGCTGGTCCCTGCCTCAGGACCTCACTGTCCAGCAGTTCCTTCTCCTGGGACTGCTCACACCCCAAATCTTGGCTGGGTTCTCTCCTTCACATATTTTAGGCTTTTGCTTAACTGTCAGCTCCTCCAAGACCATCCTAACACCCGCTCCCTCCCCACCGTCGTTCCTCATCTTCCTAGCCTGCTTCACTTTTCACCGCTGCACCTCACATTATCCAAAATGTTTCCACTTAGTGGTTTATGCTGGTGTGTTCTCCCACCAAAGCATGAAGGCAGGACTGGGCCCTGTGGACCTCATTATCTCTGAGGTCTGGCCCCTCTGATGTTTGTTGAATGAATGAGCAATCACATATGTGGTTGACAGCTAGCAACCTGGCCTGCCTCCCCAGCATTCCTAGTGAACAGGGAACCCAGTCCTCTCACACATGGGAGGGGGAGCAAGCACATGACCTAACCTTGGCCACTCAGAATCTTCCCTGCGACTTTATACAGAAAAGCCTGAATTGAGTGGGAGGATCGTCAACAGGCTGAAGCAAAGCCAATGTGCCCTGACACCCTGATGTTAGTCCTGCTCTGGCACTTTCTGGCCAAATGAACCAACAAACTCCACGTTGGGAGGACTGAGTTGGGTTTCTGCCACTTGGATTCTGATAACTTGAGGCTATTCTTGCCTACAGAATTCCCAACCCACCACGATGCTCAGTAAATGCGTGAGACTCTACAAGAGGAAGGGTTCAGCACACAGGTGGGAGGCCAGCACCTCCAGGTTCCACCAGCCCGAAGCTCTTCCCCCTGCTGTTAGGAGCATCTCGGTTTTCCTTTGGGGGACCAGTCTTCCCCACTGGCATTGTTTCAGGCAGGCACGTAATCTGGGTATGGCCACCCAGGGCCTCTGGACAACCTGAAGCAATGCACATCAGCCTTCACCTTTTTTCCTCCTTTTTTGAAAGCGTTGGGCAAGAGATGCTCTTTATCTACTGGGTGGCGGAGCTGGTAGGATGTGGGTTTGAGCTGCTGGGCCCCAGTGCCACACCCGGGGGAGAGCTGCCTGCAAGGAAACACCACACAGCGACCAGTACTCGGGGAGGGAGAGAAGAGAGAATTCCTACAACACAGGTGGAGCCCAGATGTGGCTTTTCATTTCTGGGAGCCCAGGGCATTATGTTTTGTTGGCTAAGCCATTTAAGGTGGGTTTTCTCACATTCAAACTGAAGTTGTCCTGACCCCAAGAGTCCCCAGCCCCCACCCTGGCTTGGTCCTGCTTTCAGATGCACCCCACTCACGTCAGGCTTGAAGGGCGGCTCCAGCATGCCAGCTCCCAGACGCTTGAAGTTCAGTTTCTTAAAGAGGGGGTGCTCCTTCACCTCACGGGCACTGCCTCCACGACATCCCAGCCGCTCGGCAGGGTCCTTGCAGAGGAGCTGTAGCAGGGGAGGGGGGTCAGGGTGGCCTCGGCAGAAGCGCCCCTGGCCCGGCCCAGGCTTCCCGCCGGCTGCCGTACCTGGGAGCAGAGAGAGCGGGCCTGCGGGGAAAAGCGATCGGAGTACTCCTCAGGCACTTCCTTCACCAGCCGCTCCACCTCCTCCCGCTTAATCTTCTTTTTCCTCTGCTGGAAGGGCGACTGGCCAGCGATCATCTCGTATAGGAGGCAGCCGAGCGCCCACCAGTCTGGGCTGAACGTGTACCGCTCATTTTTCACCACCTCTGGAGCTGGGCGGGTGGCACAGGAGTCGGGGTGAGTGGGAGACAGGGGGACCCCAGGAGCGCCCAGCACGAGTCAAGGCTCAAACACCATCCAGCCAGGCCGGCACCAGCAGTGGCCTGGTGGGGACTGTGGTGAGGAGGTGAGCACACACCTCATCGAGGGGAGCTGACGTGACCCGGCAGGGGCTGGGTCTTCTAACTGTTCAAAGTCAGAAATCCACATTTTAATGTGAAGCTGTCTGGCTTATTCACTCTTGGCAACAAATTCTAATTGTTTTAAAAAATCATTTGAAGCATAATCAAGATAATTTTTTAAAAAACAAAAAAACAATAATTTTGTCTTTACATAATTGATTGGCTGGGTGGCTCAGTGGGTTGGAAAAAGTGGCGGGTTCGACCCCCCATCAGGGAGGCAACCACCCAACGTTCCCCATTAGATGTTTCTCTCTCTCTCTTAAATCAATAAATACATCCTTGGATAAAGATTAAAAAACTTAGAAGTTAAAAATAATCTTGCCCCAGCTAGTGCGGCTCAGTGGATTGAGTACCAGCCTGCAAACCAAGGGGTCACCAGTTTGATTCCTAGTCGGGGCACATGCCTGGGTTGCAGGCCAGGTCCCCCCAAGTGGGGATGCATGACGGGCGGCCACACATTGATGTTTCTTTCCCTTTCTTTCTCCCTCCCCTCCCCTCCCCTCTGTCTAAAGTCTTTAAAAAAACTTTTTTTGCTCAAAACACAAATGAGGCCCGTGCGGCCACCAGGCTGTAACCTGTGGACTGTCACGGAAGAGAGGAGGAAAGTCATCTGCTAGATGCCTACACTGCCTGTGGGGCAGGGACCTTGCCCCTGCTGCCTCTCCACCTTTGAGGCCACCCTGGCACCAGGTGTGATGGTCACAATCAGGGACAGTGAGGTGGGGAAGTGAAATGTCAGGCCCGAGCACGCACCACCAGCAGGGTCAGGGCAGAAACCACCCACAGCCGGGGATGTGTTCGGATCCGTGTCACGGTCCTGGAGGGAAACCTGGGGCCTCGTCTTGGCCCCGCCCCACAGGGACACTCCCACTGAGGGTGGGTAGGTCAGGGGAGTGGAGAGCTAGGGCCAAAGTCACAGTTTGAGTCCCCACACTGGTGTCTCCCGAGAGCCCCGCTAACAGGAGCTCAGTGAGCATTCGGTGAGTGAGTGAAATGGCTTGGCACATTGTGTGGGGCCTTGAGCCATGACCTCCTGACCGGCAAAAGAGGGACAATAGCTCTTCCTAGTCCCTGAGACACAGGAGACTCCCAAACAGAAGTGGGGGGACTCACCCATATAGCCCACGGTGCCCACGCGGCCTTTGATGGTCTGGCCCTCAGGCACGTGCACAGCCAGCCCCAGGTCGGAGATTCGGATGTGACCTGAATGTGGAGGGGAAATCGGGGAGCCCGGTAAGCAGGTGGGCAGGACCCCACCCCGCTCCACCCTACCTCTGTGGTCCCCCTACCCACCATGGTCATCCAGTAGAATGTTCTCTGGCTTCAGGTCCCTGTGGGGAGAGAAGGCAGAGTCAGACGCTGCTCAGGTGCCAGGCAGCCAGGCAGGGCCACCCCCTCTCAGCCTGGTTGCCTCCTGGGTGGAGATGTGCAGTAAGGTGCAGCAGTCATTTGCTGCCAGGGTGGCAGATCACCCTGCCCTCCCCCTGTATCAGCCCCGGCCCGAGGGGGCAGATGAAGAATGGAACCAGGACCCTAGGACTCACTAGGCAAGTGGAAGGCATCTGTACCCACCCCCCCAGGGCAGCTCCCCAGGTATCACCAGTACCCTTGCTCACCCCAGTTTCGAGGACCTCCTCCTGGTTCTCCCCACAGCTCTTTGGTGGCTGCCTCTATCTTTCCTGTCTGTCAAATGGGGCTGCTCACTCGTCCCTTTCAGGGCTACTAGGAGGCCCCAAGGTAATCACCACCAATGACAGTAACAGGCAGAGCCCTCACTGCTGAGCCCTGCACACCCAGCTCCTGGCTCCAGTGTCTCTTATTGAATTATTTCATTTGGTCCCTATGACAATCTGCCAGGTGGGAATTACAGCCTCTGCTTTCCAGGAGAGGAAGTGGTATTGGGAGCAGGAAGCAAACTGGCACAAAGTCATGGCGTGGGGGGTGGGGAGGGTGACTCCAGGCTCACACCCATCTCAGCCAGACCCCAGAGCCTGCCTGGAGTGGGCAAGTGTGGGGCCTCCAGCCAGCACGCCACTGGGTTCAGAGGGGCTTGTGGCTGCCCCAGCACACCTGTGCTCTCCCACCACGTCCCCTCGCGCCCGGCGGCGGCAGAGCCGCACACCTGTACACGATGCGCTCCCGATGCAGGTCCTCCAGGCCGCAGCAGATCTCCGCAGTGTAGAAGACGGCCCGCGCCTCTGAGAAGCCAGCCTGGCCCATGTGGTAGATGTGGAACTTAAGATCGCCTCCGTTCATCAGCGTCAGCACCAGGCATAGTGCGTCCTTGGTCTCATAGGCGTAGGCCAAGCTCACCTGTGGCCAAGGGGACCCGAGTCCTCAGGCAGAGCCACAGGCCACCTGGTGGTGGGGCTGGTGCCAGTTACCCCCAAAATCCTGTTTAGTGCCACTATGGGGAGGCCCAGCCTGCTTCCCGGGCCTGGTGTCAACACCCCAAGCCTGCCCTTCTCTGACATCTCCAAGAGTGGGAGGTGGTGCCCGGAGGGGATGAAGGGTGGGGTGGGGGGAAGAGACCTCAGCCCAGTGTGTGGGAGGGCTGCTGCATGGCCAAGGGGTGGGTGGGGTCTCCTGTCTGTACTTACTACAAACCTACTGTTCACTTTCTCCAGGATCTGCTTCTCGTTGAGAGCCATGGCCTCCCCCTTCCGCTTCTTGATCCGCTTCTTCTCCAGTTTTTTGCAGGCGTACATCTTGCCTGTTGCCCGCACCTGGCAGGCGCACACCTGCAGCCAGGGTAGATGGGGCCCATGGAAACCAGCTGTGCTCTTGTTGGGTGTATGGGGGCTCAGGGTCGGGGAGGGGCTTCTCTAGGACCCATCCTACCCAGCCCACACACTCTGCAGGGGTCTGACCTGCCACTCACCTCCCCAAAGCCACCTTTGCCCAGGACTCGGTACTGCCTGAAGGTGTTTTTGGTCACTGGCTGCCTGTGGGCACGGGTTTGGGAAGCAAATGGCTGAGCAGGGGTCCACATGGCAGCCCCAACTGCCTGGCCTGCCCCAGCCTAGCCTTCGAGGAGCTCACCTTTCCAGCCACTTCCACTGCAGGAAACGGTTGAAGTAGATGCTGTCGAGGTAGTCGGCAAAAGGGGCGACGCTCAGGTACTCGTGAGTCAGCCTGCAGAGAAGGTCCGGCCCACTCACTGGTCAGCCCGACACCCCAGGTTGTCAGCTTGATGGACCAGGCCCCCCATTACATGCATGCTCAGCCCAAAAGGCGGCATCCTCAGCCAACCCTCCTGCTAACCCACCTAGGACACCTGTGCTGAAGCAGAGGATGCCACAGAGAGGGGAGGCAATCTGCCCAAGGTCACACAGCAGGGGCAAGGCTGGGATGAGAGGCTGAGCCCCTCCACCAGCAGCTGAGCTGTTCACAGTCTGCAGGGCCCATAGAAGTGCCCTCCTCAAGGTGCAGTTTTGGGCCTGCAGGAGGGAGCGGCTTACCGGGTGAGCTCCTGGAAGAGGTCTTTGCAGGGCCCCTGCTCTAGCCGCTGCGCACAGTTGGTCACCATCTGCTGGGGGATCTCAGGGATGAGGTCAGGACCCTGGGGACAGGTCACAGACAGGTCAGTGAAGGGGGGCCCCTTGGCCAGCTGCCCAGTCCTAGGGCAGAGACGGCATATATCTCAGGCCTGCCTGTACTGGGGGTGGCTGCAGGCCAGGGGTGTGTCAGCCTGTCTGGTTGTTGAACTCGGTTCCTGCCTCTCCCCTGGAAGCTGGGAGAAGCAGAGCTGCCGGCAGGCTGCCCGGCCCGCCTCGCAGGCTCTGTGTCCACAGTGCTGCCTGGTGGGCCTGGGGCATCTGTGTCCAGGTGGCAGTCATTCCTCTCCCCGCCACCCAGCTCTGCCCGCTGCCGTCACCCCTCCATCACTGCTCACTCACCGTGTGGCTCAGAAAATTCTGCATTAGCTGCTGCCCACATGCCTTCCTCTTCTCATCAGGGGTCACTTCATACTCAGCCTGCAGGGTGGGAGGTGGAGAGGCTTGAGGTCTGGGAGAAGTACCAGGTGTGGGGAGCCAGGGCACACAGGCCTGGGACCTCCGTCCACCCTGGGCTGCACTCACCACCCCATCCAGGAAGGCAATGCAGTGGGTCAGCTCAGGCCTCGTCGCACAGAACTCTCGGAACAGCAGGCGCCCGATGGGCTGCCGCTCGCACAGGCTGTGGTAGTCACGCTCTGCAGGCAGAGGTGGGATCTGCTGGGTTCCCGGACCTGGAGCCTGCCGGCGGCGGGGCGCTCCGGTCCACACCACCAGGCCCTGGGCCCCCGAGACAGCACCCTGCGCTGTAGCACAGTGCCCTTTATCTCCTTCAGAACCCTCGCCACAGCCCTGAGCCAGGTACCCTGCTACATTGTAGCTTGGGACTGAGGCCCAGAAAGGCTCAGAGATTACTCCAAGCTCACGCAAGCAGGAACATAGCTCCAAAACCAGGCCCCTCACCTCCCCCACGGTCTCCCGGTTCACACCACTTGCATTTGTCACAGTGCTGGGGTTGGGTGTGGTCTGAGGTTCCGGCCAGGCCTGGGCTGGGCCCACACCTGTTGCCTGCCTGGTGAAAGTATGGGAGGAAGCTGTGGCTTCCGGCGAGCTCTAGGCTAGGCCTCCTTCCCAGGCGATGGAAACAGCCACGATCTACTTGCCCAGGTGCGGGTTATCAAGGGAGACTGGGCAACCTCGATGCTGATCAGTCTTGGGGCCTCAGCCAGGATAAGCAGGAACTGGGTTCTGGTCAAGGGTTTGATGCGCCCCCAGGGCTGAACTGGGTGGGGCTGAGCACAGGCCTGGGGCTCCCAACACCTCCGATCCATGGGCTGGCTCCAGCCCCTACTGCTCCCTCTG
The DNA here is from genome assembly GCF_004126475.2 of Phyllostomus discolor. Taxonomy (NCBI): domain Eukaryota; kingdom Metazoa; phylum Chordata; class Mammalia; order Chiroptera; family Phyllostomidae; genus Phyllostomus; species Phyllostomus discolor. The sequence continues at coordinate 3,513,367 of NC_040915.2, read as the reverse complement.
TTCCCTAGGCTCTGCTCCTCTCAGACTGCTCCAAATGTGACACTGTCCTGCTCCCTGTAGTCACCCACCCGCTCCCTGCTGTCCCTTTTGCATTCTGCCCTCCACCCATCACAAGCCCAGGAACTGAAACCGGACTGGGTGGCGCAGCCTCAGCCTGCCCCCGGACCCCTAACCTTGCCGCTCTGCCCCAGGGTGAGGTCTCAGGGGAGGCTCCCTGGTACCAGCAGGTCCTCCTCGCCTCAGCACCCGGTCCCCACCCAGGCCTCACCGAGGCTGAGCCGCAGCTCCTCGCACTGGCTGATGTGGGGGAACTGCAGCATCTGTCGCCATTTCTTGCTTTTGCCTTTGCGATTCCCACTGCCACCTGTGGGAGCAAGCAGGCAGGTGCTGAGTCTGGCCACCACACCTCCCCTCCACCCTCAGTACGGTCCAGAGGCCTCAGGGCCCAGCCCAGGCACGGCTTACTCCCTCCCTCCAGGCGGCACCCGGGCCTTCCTTCCACAGGCTCCAACATACCCTCCCTGGGTTCCAGGACACAGGACACACATGCTCCCCTATGCCCTCCTGCTAGGGGTCCCTGGGCTGCAAGAACCGAGAAGATAGTGCGGCCAGGCCACTGGGGGAAGGGTGGGGTTTTGAGGCAGCCTCGATCAGCCTGCTGGTTCCTAGCAGGTCGGGTTTCCCAGGCAAAGAAGGTAGAAAAGAACATGACAATGGAGGGACCTGTGTAAGTCAACACCTAGAAGGGAGAGATTCTAGGACGTATGGGACATGCCTGAGAGCTGCCAGAGCCAGAGAATAGCCTGAGTCACTGGGCCCTGCGTCAGGGCTATCACACACTCAGATAAGGTGGTAGTGGGCGGGGGGGGGGGGGGGGGGGGTTGTTGGCACTCAGAATGTATACCCCTGAACACATGGGCTTCCCTGGCCCTGATACCTGCCTCATTTTACCCAGTTGACCGCTCAACTGCAGCTGCTGAGACCAAGGTAGCAGCCCAAATGCCTACTACAAAGCCAGACATGTACAGTGAATGTGGACCAGATGGGCGACAACAGGGACAGGTGGGGAGTGCGGTGAATGGAACCAGGCCTGCCCGTTCTGACAGGGGGAGCTGCAACACAACTTCAGCTGTGGCTCGGTTGCTGCTAAGCAAGAAGGCTGGCTCAGTGTGGCCAGCTCTTCTGATTTCTTAAAAACCGCTAGGAATCCAAACTGTTATGTGAAATACTGATTCCTATTTTTTAAAAACTCCCACTGCAGCCAAATAAAACATGTGCAGAGAGCTAGCCAGATGTGACCAATGGGCCATGAGGCTGAGAATGGTGGAAGGGGCCTGAGCCTCAGAGTCACAGACTGGCTGGAATCTCCAGTTCACACTCTGGGCCCATCACTTTCCCACTGTAAGCCTCAACTTCTCCATGTGTACTTCGGGTCCAAAGCCACCTCCAGCGGTGTTGTGAGGGTGACTGGCAGAGCCTGTGTCCAGCACCCAGTAGGGCTGTGGCAACAACGGGTGGCCCCCAAATCCAACTGCTCAATGGCAATCTCAAGCTACCACTGTCCCTTGCCTGGTCTCAGTTGCCCCTCTGGTTTGCCCAGCCTTGTTTCCATCTGGCCTTGCTAAAGGCAAGTGTTGCAGAGGCAAGGGGCTGCCTCCTAGGGAGGGAGCAGGGCTGGGTCCCTTGATGTGCTTCCTGACCCAAGCTGCCCAGAGGAGGAAGTGTCGTTGCAGGGCACCCATTGGGAAACCCACTAGCTGCCCTCCTGCAGCCTGCGCCCAGCACATCCCACAGTCATTGCTCCACTGTGAGTAAGCAACAGACCCCCAACCCCGCCAGGCCTCCCCAGAAGGGGAACTCCTCCCCTACCCCCACAGGTCCCTCCCCCAACCCTCCATCCGCCTGCCTCCCCCATCTCCCCCATCGGTTACTTCCTCCTCCCCCTCCTCCCAGCCACATTAAGGCAGCAGCAGAGTCACATGCAAATATCCTGTTCTGGAACTGCCACCAGAGTCAGTGGGGCTCCTCCCCAGCATAGATGGTCCCCTTGCTGTGCCTCTGGGCACCTGAAAAAGGAAGGGCTATACAAGGGCTCACACCCCCAGGGCCATCCCATTTCACCCCACAGCAGCTCTGCCTGACTTGCCCAATTTCATAAGAAAACAGACACCCTGAAGTGAACCAAGTTGTCTAAGACCACAAACCTGGAAGTACCAGAGGAAGGATTTGAACCCTCGTCTGAACACATACACCAAGGGTTCTCAAACCACTTAGGGCCTCAGATCACTTGGCAAGCTGGCAAAGGCCTGGCCCCAAGCTGCTGGCCAGCTCATGAAGGGATTCTGATGCAGCCAGTCCATGGGCCAGGGTTTAGACTCGGGGACAATCAGGATTTCCCTTAGTTTTCATGTCCTGTCCCCAAACACAGCACAAAAAGGTTACTAAAGTTCATAGAGAAGAGATGTGTGTAGAGCCAGGCAGGTGGGAAGGGCAGAGCCAGGTGGGGTGAAGGCTCCCCAGGGGAGGTACAGGTCCTCAGACTGGCCATACCCCTTTATGCCTCACCCGAACTCTGGCCAGGCAAGGCAGCGCTCTCAGCAAGACTGAGGCCTGAACTGGCCACATCCCTGGGAGGAAGGCCTGGCCAGGCTCTCCTCACCCCTCCTCCCTGGCTTGCTGGATGACAAGGCAGAACAGAATCGGCAGATGCCCCCAGAGGCTGGGAGGAAGGCCCGGTCCCGGATTCGATAAGGGGGACACAAGATAAGGAAGGCTCTGGGCACTGAGGACCCAGCTGGCCATGCCCATGGCCAGGCAGCACCTTCCTGGGGTCAATGCCCCATGGGCAGGCAGAAGGTACCAGACGCTGGGCCAGCTGGGGTCTCTTCTGGGTTTCCTATGGGCTGTGTAGGGAGCATCTTGTGTCCTACACCTGGGTCAGCCACAGACTTCCTATGTGACCTGGGGGACAGTCCCTGCAAAGTGATGCAAAAAGATGAAGCAGAAGACTCTTTCAGCCTGGAAGCCCAGCAAAGAGGGGAAAAACTGTCATGACCTCCCTGACTTAGAGTTCCAGAAAGAAGGGTCTTGTTCACTGCAGGTCACCCGCACCCCGGACAGGACACAGCACAGAGTGGGTGTCTGGTGATTAAGTTACCAAGGTGGACAATAGCAGGTGAGGGGCAGACCTATGGCCAAGCGATGAGGATCAGGTCTGGCCCTTCTGTGTCCCCAAGGACACTCTAGAGCAGATGCCTACTAACATCTGGGGTGGCAGCCGTGAGGAGCTCCCTGTGCCAGGCCTTGCACGTACAGCCCAGCCAGCCCAGCAAGCTCTCTTCTCTCAACGCTGCCTCGCTCATTTCTGCGCCTGTCTCCCCCACTAGACTGTGTGCTTCCTGAAGGCAAAATTCGTGACCCATTCACCTCTGTCCCCAGTGTCATGAAGCCCTGAGCAAGTGGCAGTCACGTTGGTACCATATGTGACCAGCAGTTTCCCCAAGTCGGATATTCCTTCATTCATTCTCCAAACCTTTACCCTGTACGCACTTTGTGCGGGTCCAGGCTGTGCGCCGGGGCCTGGGACCGGGGCACGTGGGGGTAAGCTGCCCCTTCTAGAGGCATCTTCTCACCTCTCTCCTGGGAGAGGCCTCAGAGCAGGTCTCCTGGGTCTCAGGTCCCACCCTTCCCTCTTCCGTTCTGTCGGTTCACCAGACCAGCTCATTCACCCCTTCATTCTAGTCCGCCGCGAGGGCGGCGGCCTGACCCCCGCCCCTTCCTGGGCCCGGGCTCCAGCGGGCAGGTGCGGAGGAGGACGCCGGGCCGGAAGGACTAGTGTCTGCAAGGGGTGCGGGGCGCTGGGCGCGCTGCCCTAGGGGATGGGGTGGCGGGGTCTCCCCGCGGAGCTCAGAGGCCGCGCGTCCGCGCTCTTCGCACCCAGCCGCCCTCCCGGACGTCTCACCTTCCCGGGCCTTGAGAAGCACCGTGTTCGCTACGATGTTTTCGAGCTCCATGGGCTGCGGCGCCTCAGGGCCGCGCCGCCGGCCGGGATCGCGCGCGGGAGCCGGGGCCGGATGGCGATCGGCGCGGCTCGGCTCGGCTCGGCTCGCAGTGACCGCGCCGCGGCCTCCCGGGCCTCCGGGCCGCCGCCGCCCGCAGCGCACTCTCTGCCCCCTCCCGGGGGCCACCCTGTTGCCGGCCCGCCCCACCCCACCCTCTGTTTACTTTACTTGGCCAATAATCGGGCGGGCACTCCCCGCGCCGTCTTCCCATTAGACAAGCTCTTCATCTTCCCCCGCCCCCGGAGCCAGGGATTCGCTCAAAAGAGTAGAGAGGTGGGATTTAGTACGTTACCTCTTCCTGGTTGGTTTGTGGTGGAGTTCGGCCCCTAGGTTCGAATTTCTGGGCCTTAGTAGGTTACCGAACTGCCAATTAGGGCCGAGCCCTCAGTTGGGACACGGAGGTGTGTTCTCTGGGTCTCGCCCGGGAGGCCGGATATTCAGTCGTGCTCAGCAGTGCACTCAGATTGGGCCACCAGATAGGGGTGTGGCCCGGGTCCCTTTGGCTCGCCTAGGTTTTTCTAGGGTTTGTAGGGAGGGGTACACTTAGAATCCTGGGCCTCTGTGGCCGAGCTGCCAGCTGCTTTGGGCCGCATTCCTTTGGGTCAGCCCATCCTGGGAGGGCGCACATCGGAAGCGGAGAGAGGCCCAGAAGAGGCTGAAAGCCTCCCCAGCGGTTTCCCGGTCTTGGGCTCGGCCGCTGCGAAGGCCCCCGCCCCACCCCCGCATCCGGATGTTGTGATTTCTCTCCACCCACACGGCCTCTCCAGCCCTCGGCATCTGCCGCCTTATAAGGCAGCGCTACCACCCCGAGACATAGGGATGAGGTCACACCCATTACACAGGTGGGAACTGAAGCGCCAGAGGCCGAGTTGCTAGTGAGAAAACAAGGCCAAAGTTTTACAGCTGATCACCTTCTAGTTCAACATCCTACCCCCTCCACCCCTACTTCACACACGAGGAAATGGAGGCTTGCCCAATCCCGGTTCTGCTTGTGAGTAAGGCAGAACCAGATTCAACTGGGCTTTTTCTCTACAAAATAACGTTCCTGTCCTTTGTTTTTTTGAATTTGCCCATGGTTTTGATGTGATATGCTCGTCCTGAACTGCAATTCTCTACTAGTCCTGAATAAACTCCCCTCTTTGGTAAAATGGCTGGCTGTTTTATTTTTTTACGACAGCAAGACAAAATAAGAGTGAAGGGGAATGCCTTAGAGTATGACAAAGTTCTGGGGAAGAGTTCAAGTAGAGGCGACCGAAAGTGCAAGGGCTCTGAGCCTAGAGTAGGTCTGGTGTGTTCAAGGAGCAGGAAGGCCTGTGCAGCTTCAGGGCCCAGGGGTTGAGAGTGAGATGAAAGAGCGAGGACATTGGCTAGATTGTGGAAGGCTTGGTAGGCCATGGTAAGGCGTCTGTGTTTCTTCAGTGTAACATGAAGCCTTTGAAAGGACGATTAATACTTAAAAAGATCACTCCAGCTAGTGGACTGTAAGGGAGCTGGAGTGGAACCAGAGGTACGGTCGGGAGACTACAGAACCCCAACAGAGAGGTCACGGTGGCTTGGGCCGAGAAGGTGGGTGGTGGTGGGTGTGGAGTGGTGATGTTCATGTTTTCTTCATCTCAGGACATGAGCTAAAAATATATTCTGCAGCACACCAAAAACTATTTTTTTCTGATCTTACAAAAATAGGTATAATTTTGATTCATTAACATCAGATGGCTATTGTGTTGCCTGTTGTTGTTTTTTTATTTGACAATCTAAGGCAACAGTCCCCAACCTTTTTGGCACTCAGGACTGGCTTTGAGCAGGGGCGGGGGAACAGGAGGCAGAGCTCAGTGCCTGCCCCTTCTTAACTCCTGATGCAAGGCCCGGTTCCTAACAGGCCTCTGACCAGCGCCAGTCTGCGGCTCAGGGGTTGGGGACCCCTGGTCTAAGGGAAAAGAGGTCAGTGCCCCTGACTACATAGTTAGGTATTGTATATTTTCAAAATTCTTGCAGCACACTGGTTGAAAACTGCTGATATGGAGGAAAGTGCCTAGATCTGAGACACATTTGGGAATAAAGGTAAGTACCTTGCAAGAGGGAAACCCCCTTTATTTAGGAGGACAGAGGACAGGTGCCTCACCCAGTGAGGGCTACTGTGTCCAAGTGAGATCTGGGAGTTAAAGAAGAATGTACAGGTTTCAGCAGTAACTGGAGTGGGGAGGGAATGAGCCTTCTGGACAAAGGGCCAGCGCCTGTGCACAGCTCTGCAGAATCAGGCAGCAAGGGCTCGTGCACTTGGCCCCTGACCACAGAGCACTGGACTCAAGTTCCAGGTGCACATTGGAGTAGGCGGGGAGCCGAGACATGAGGCCAGGCCATGGAGGGGTCAGGATCAGGGAGGTCTTTGGAAGCCAGCTAAGAGTTTGAACTTTATTTTTAGGGTAGCAGGGAGCTGTGGAGAGTGTTTTAAGCCCGGGAGCAGTGTGATCAGATTTGCTGACTCAGGTCACTCTGGAGGACCTACTAGGAGTGGGGATCAAGGGCTGGGAGAGAGGGGCTGAGGCTGCCTTGCAAATCTCCTGTTCTTTTGGTGCCCAGCATCCAAACACCCCTCATCTTTAGGAGGAGACCCATGAAATGCCCTGCTTTCCACTATGGAAACCAAAGAGGAGGCAGAATTTCCTCTCTAAGCTCCCTTGTCACTGATGCATGTTTTCAAGTCTTCCAGATAGGTATTTGTATCCAAAGCAAGCAATGAACATTAAGTCATCAGCAGGATGGGTTAGGATTCACTATGAAGGCAGTGGAAACGGACGGGGAGGTGGGCAAGCCAAGCTCCTTCTGGAGCATGAGGATTCGGCAAGCCCCCAGGAACAATCAATTTTTTGTCTGCCTGTTGCCCAGAATTGCCTTCTGTTGTCTGCAGCCTTGAGTAACACAGGCGAGAGGCCTTTGAGCAGGAAGTGTTAGAAAGAGGAATGACAGCGCCCCGTGTGGGTCAGTGGCCGGGAGCTACAAACAAGCGACCAGGTTGAGAGTAACCTTGGAGCTGGGATAAACAGGTCTTGGAGATAGATTGACAAGGGGTGAAGAGGGGGAGGGGTCACACCTAAGTCTCAGGTTTTGGCTCTTCAACCCATTCTCCATCCACAGCCAAAGCAGTCTTTTTAAAAGGGGAAGTTGCCACTTGCCATCTGAGATTCACGTTTCTAGGAATTTATCCTACAAATATAATTGCACGTGAGCAAAACAAGAAATGAACGTTTAGGATTATTTTTTGCAACATTATCCAAAAAGATGAAGTGCATTAATTATCCTTTTTGCGGGGGTTACCAAGTTACTTTTTGAAGGAATGGCACGCATGGAAGAGCATAAGTAAGCAGGTGATTTGATACAACCTACAGAAGATGGAAGGCAGCCCCAGTGTGGATGTGCTACTTTGGTGACCAGGGAAGCCACAACCCCCAACCTGACCTGTGGCTGTGGAAGCTGGCCCAGGGCTTAGCTCTCCTCAAAGAGATAGATGCTCTGCCATGCAGCCTGGGGATCGCCTCTGCTGTGCAAGCTGGTCACAAGGTCACCCAATTCTTTGATGGATTTTGCCTGCTCATTCAGGTAATGAGTCTCCAGGAAGTCACACAAATGGGGGTCTTTTTTTTGTCAGCGGCCAGTTTGTGCGGGTCCTATAATGACTGACTCACACATTTTTCCGAGTGTAACACACACTCCATTGCGTTCAGCTCATTCTCCCAGTCGTCACAGTCTGGTTTCTCGGTATCCTGAAGGGAGACTGGCCAGTCACCTCGTTGGTTCTGCGGCTTCATCAGTTTCTCAGCATGTTCCCTCTCCTCATTAGATGGTGCAAGGTTCTTCAAAGCCACACCGTCATGTTCACAGAGTAAGACAGGGACAGGTAGACATAGGAGGCGTAGAGCCCTGGCGGTCGATGGTTTCCTCCATGTCCTGGTGGTACCATCTGGGTGGGTGGCAGGGGCCTCGGGGCATCTGAGGGTGCCACGTGGAGTGGAGGAGGAGGGCTGGCCCTCAGAGGCCCGAGGGGATGGGAGATGGTGCTGGGTCTGTCTAAGCATCGCTGAAGCAGCAAACTTGTGGCTACTCTCAGCCAAGACTGCTCTGCATTAATTGATCTTTTTTTTTTAAGTAGAAGAAAATTTATAACAAAGATCTGAGTACAAATAAGTAAAACAAAAAATAAGATAATGTCTAATAAAGGAAAAACTGAGCCCTGGCTGGCATAGCTCAGTGGATTGAGAGCGGGCTGGGAACCAAAGTGTCCCAGGTTCGATACCAGCCGGGGTACATTCCTGGGTTACAGGCCAGAACCCCCAGCAACCGCACATTGATGTTTCTCTCTCTCTTTCTCTCTCTATCTCGCTCTCTCTCTCCCCCCCTTCCATCTCTAAAAATAAATAAATAAAATCTTAAAAAAAAAAAGAAAAAACTGATTCATTGAAAAATAAATGAAATGGACAACCCAATAGTAAGACTCATCAAAGAGGGAACAAAAATGAATAAAATAAAAATATTTTTTTCCATTGTTGTTCAGCTACAGTTGTCCCCATTCCCCCCACCCCGTTGTTCTCTCCTGCCCTGTCCAACCCCCGCTCCCAAGACAATCCCCACCCCATTGTCCTTGACCATGGGTCCTTTGTACATGCTCCTTGACCTGATCCTTCCCCTTCTTCTTCTTCTTTATTTTATTTTATTTATTTATTTTTAGAGAGGGGGAAGGGAGGGAGAAAGAGACAGAGGGAAACATCAGTCTGTGGTTGCATCTCTCATGCCCCCTACTGGGGACCCGGTTCACAACCCAGGCATGTGCCCTGACCAGGAATCGAACCATGACCATTTGGTTTGCAGTCAGGTGCTCAATCCACTGAGCCGCAATCCACTCCTTCTTAATAGTGACTTTAAGGTACAGGAATACTATGTACCTTAAAAATAAAAAAGTGTGCAGCTGCTCTTCCTGCCCTGATATAGACCATCTCCAAAATACATCATTAAATGAAATAGCAAAGGGTAGAGCAGTGTGTAAGGTTTGCTACCATTTCTGTGGAAAGGATCAGGATATGCTAGCTTAAGCGGCAATAACGAATAATCTCGAACTTTCAGTGACTTAAACCAAGTTTACTTCTCAGGTTCACACATGTCCAGTGGAGGTTGCTGGGAGGCAGAGAGACTCCTCCACTCAGAGTTGTCCATCAGGGACCTGTGGTGATAAGGGCTCCATCTCAATTTGTGCTTCCACCACAGCTGTGAAAGGAAATGTGAATCCCCTGTGGCCTTGAAGGCTTGCAGGCGGAAGTGAGGCAAGTCCCTCCTGTGGCACATTTCATTGGTCAAGGCAAACCACGTAGCCACAACTGACTTGAAAAGAGTGCGGGGGCACAACACCATGGGGAAGATATTTTCCAAAGATGAGGGTGGCACTAAACTCCCATCCCACGGACACTTTTGCAGTGTGACCTTGCCATCTCCACGTTGAGAGGTGGGCTCTGATTCCCTGTCCTTAGCGACCCCTGTCATCAGTGGAATCCAAGGGAAGCAATGCATACGCAGTCTGAAGCTAGGTCCGAAGGGGCTCCGTAGCCTGGTTCCCCGGCAGTGGTCACTCTCCGGAAGCCTCTCTTGAAATGTTCCCTCAGAATCAGCAGCTATTCCATGACCAGTCCAAACCGGATGGAAAGGCCACATGGAGGTGCACAGTGTGTACGAGCGAGGAAGCCTCTGCATAATGATTCCAGCTCCTGGAGGTTGGAATCAGCCCAGCCTTGGACGTGTCCCCAGCTGAAGGCCTTGCCGTTTGTGGCAGAGAGACAAGTCATCGCCACTGTGTCCTCCCTAAGCCTGGACCCACCAAATCCATGAGCACGATAAAAACAGTTGTAATTTTACGCCACTGAGTTGGGAGTGTTTTATTTTTTAACACAGAAATGGTTACCTGGACCCTGGCTGATGTGGCTCAATGATTGAGTGCCAGCCTGTGAACCAAATGGTCGCTGGTTCGATTCCCAGTCAGGGCACATGCCTGGGTTGCAGGCCAGGTCCCTGGTAGGGAGTGTGTGAGAGGCAACCACACACTGATCTTTCTCTTTCTCTTTCTCCCTCCCTTCCCCTCTCTAAAAATAAATAAATAAAATGTCTAAAAAACCATATAGCATAAAAAAGAAATAGTTACCAGGGATAACTATTATTGGTAATAATGTTATTGGTTATAGTTGTGAGCAACACTCATCAATGACCACAGACGGATTTGCCCCCACAGGCACAGACACGTGAGGCCGGGGAACACTGGTTGCTTCTAGGAAGGGGATTTAGTGGCCAGGGACAGGCGTGGGAGGGAGGCTTTCCCTCATCAGCATTTAGGACTTTTAATCTCTCTTTTTTTAAATTGATTTTTAGAGAGGGAGAGGAAGGGAGACAGAAAGAGAAACATCGCTCTGTTGTTCCACTTAGTTACTCATTCATTGGTTACTTCGTGCATGTGCTCCGACTGGAGATCAAACCCGAGACCTGGGCACAGAGGGACAGCATTCTAAACGCCTGACCTACCTGGCCGGGGCTAAGGCTGCATTGCTTATTTTAAAGACAATCAACCTGATCTTACCTCTCTCCTGTACAGAACCCTCCAGCGGCCTTCTGGGATGGGCAGCCTCCAAGACAGGCCCAGTGGTCCCCCTTCTTAGTATTCCTCCCCCCTTCACGGGGTGCCCTTCCTTTGACCCTGGGCTGGACCTGATGACTCACTTCTCTTTTTAAAATATATTTTATAGATTATGCTGTTACAGTTATCCCATTCCCCCCACTTTATTCCCCTCCACCCTGTACACCCCCTCCTGCCCACATCCCCTGCTTTAGTTCATGTCCATGGGTCATACACACAAGTTCTTTGGCTTCTAGATTTCCTATACTATTCTTACCCTTCCCCCCCCCCCCCCCCCCATCTATTTTCTACCTACCATCTATGCTTCTTATTCTCTGTGCCTTTCCCCCCCTTTCCCCCTCCCCCTCCCCACTGATAACCCTCCATGTGATCTCCATTTCTGTGATTCTGTTCCTGTTCTAGTTGTTTGCTTAGCTTGTTTTTAGGTTCGGTTGTTAAACTGTGAGTTTGTTGTCCAGTGGCTCACTTCTAAGGAAAAGAACGTAGCAACAGTGTTGGAGGGTCACTTCCCAGATTAAGTCACTAAAAGGCTGTGGCTTCCGTTTCAGGCGCCCCTCTCACCTCCTCGCTGGCTCACCCTGAGGGAAGCCAGCTGTCCTGTTGTGAGCTGCCCTATAGAGAGGCCTGCACTGCAGGGAACTAAGTAATGTCTCCAGACAACAACTAAGCCTTGTGAATGAAACTGGAAGTGGGTCCTACCCCAGCCGAGAGGCCTGCAGCCTGGTGAAAGGCTGATCCTGAGGCACCCAGTTAAACAGTGCCCAGGTTCTCGACTCACAAAAATTGTGGCACAAATAAATGTTGGTTTTTTAGGCTTTTGAATTTGGGGACAGTTTGTTATCTTTCATTAGCAACAATAGATGACTAATTTACTTCCCATTACACTTTAAAATAAGCCCTGGCGGGTGTGGCTCAGTGGACTGAGCCCCGGCCTGAGAAGCACAGGGTCGCTGCTTCAATGCCCAGTCAGGGCATGTACCTGGGTTGCAGGCCGGGTTGCCGGTGTGGGGTGTGCAAGAGGCAAGCACACACTGATGTTTTGTTCCGTCTCTTTCTCCTTCCCTTCCCCTCTAAAAATAAATAAATTAAAAAAAAAAAAAAACAAACCCAAGCCCCTCCCATGGCCTACCAAGGCCCAACCTGATGTGGGCTGGTGTAGCTCTCTCCCACACTCTCCTGCCCATCCCCCTGCTGTGCTGTAAGGTCAGCTGCATGCTGACCTTCGCTCTGCATCCACCTGTCCAAATGCAGAAGCCACTAGCCACGTGTAGCTATTTAAATGAAAAGGAACTCAAATGAAATAAAAAAAATTCAGTTCCTTAGTCACCTTTCGAGTGCCCAGGAGCCACGTGCGACAAGTGGCCACTGTACGGGACGACACAGAGAGAGAGCATTTCCATCACCACAGGAACTGAAAAGTATGCAGAGGTGGTAGTTCTGACCTCAGGAGCCTTGGGATCCCAGGGCTCAAATGGCATCACTAGGTATTAGTCTTTCCCGTATTCTGACTCTGCTTTCAACCTGTGTTGCTTGCATTGCCAGGCAGGTTTTCCCTCTGAGATGTTAAAGATCACTGCCAGCAGTACCAAGCTTACTTCTTACCAATGTGGCAACTTATATAAAGAGAGAAAGCTCCCAGCCAGGGCACATGCCAGGATTGCAGGCCACAGCCCCCAGCAACCGCACATTCCTGTTTCTCTCTCTCTCTCTTTCTCCCTCCCTTCCCTCTCTAAAAATAAATAAATAAATCTTTTAAAACAAAGAAAAAAAGAGAGAGAAAGCTTATATCTTTTTAAAAATATTGTTTTGCCCTGGCTGGCATAGCTGAGTGGATTGAGCACGGGCTTCGAACCAAAGTGTCGCAGGTTCGATTCCCAGTCAGGCCACATACCTGGGTTGCAGGCCACAGCCCCCAGCAACTGCATATTGATGTTTCTCTCTCTCTCTCTTTCTCCCTCCATTCCCTCTTTAAAAATAAAATAAGAAATAATAAAATCTTTAAAAAAAGAATAAAAGTTTGCTATGTTCTCATTCCTGAATATTTCTCCAAATTTATAAAAAATACATTGTTTTAATTTATTTTTAGAGCAAGGGGAAGGGAGGAAGAAAGAGAGGGAGAGAGACATCAATGTGTAGTTGCCTCTTGTGCGTGCTCTACTGGGGACCTAAGCCTACAACCCAGGCATGTGCCCTGACTGGGAATTGAACCTGCAGACCCTTTGGTTTGCGAACCGATGTTCAATCCACTGAACCACACCAGCCAGGACAAGAGAAAGCCTCTATCTTGATGATTACAGAAAAAATCCAGGGGCTGCCCCTCAATGGCTTGATCTGAGTTGGGTGTTCATCTTGAACCAATTGCTGAGGGCAGAGAGAGGCAGCGTGTTCCCATTTGTTAGGTCTGGATCACATGCCCTCTCCACTCCCAACTTAGGGGTGGGGTAATCTTTATTTTTTCTTTAAATATTTTATGTATATATGTATGTATGTATTAAAGAGAGGGGAAGGTGGGGTGAAAGAGAGGGAGAGAAATATCATTGTGCAAGAGAAACATCAACCAGTGATCGGACCCACAACCCAGGCATGAACCCTGACCAGGAATAGAACCGGTGACTTTTCACTTTGCGGGACAATGCCCACTGACTGAGCTGCATCAGTCAGGGCTGGGGTAATCTTTATTTTGTCCACGTTGATGAGGAGGGGAAGGCGAGGGGTCTTCCTCAAAAGAATATTGAGGGGCTAAAAGGGTTCTTGGACTCAATTCCAACGAGTGTGTAGAGACTCCCTCACACCAAAGAGCAATCCTCAGACACGGGGTCCTACAGGTAAAGGGCTCAGTCCCACAGGGCAGGGCTGTCCTTCCCTTCACAGGCCAACTGCAGTCCAAGTTACTGCCTCTGCCTGTGCCTGCCTGCCCGTGAAGGGCTCCACTCCTTAGGTGTGACTGCTTTGCTGGGTGGCTCCCAGAACTCAGGAAACTCACTCACTCACTCACTCACTCGATTACCAGTCCATTACAGAGGATGTTAAAGGTTACAAGCCAACAGCCGGGTGAGGAGATACAGAGAGCAAAGTCCCGAACAAAGGAGCTTCTGTCCTCGCAGAGCGTGGGGCTGTGGCCATGGTGTGTGGAAGTATTTCCTTCCACAGAAGGGCAGCTCTCCTAAAAAAGGGGCCGGTGAGCTGCCCTCGTGGGGTTTTATGGCGACTTCATTACGCAGTCATGATTGACTAAGTCAGTGATTTTCAACTGGTGCACCACAAGAATTTTTTTTAAAGATTTTATTTATTTATTTTTAGAGAGAGAAGGGAGGGAGGGAGAGAGAGAGAGAGAAAGATTCAATGTGCAGTTGCTGGGGGTTCTGGCCTGCAACCCAGGAATGTACCCTGGCTGGGAATCGAACCTGGGACGCTTTGGTTCCTAGCCCGCACTCAATCCACTGAGCTACGCCAGCCAGGGCTTTTTTTTTTTTTTTTTTCCCACAAGAATTTTTAAAGCACACAATACCTGACTACTTAGTCGGGGGCACTGGCCTATTTTCCCTTAGATCGTCAAATAAAAAAAAAATGACAACAGCCAACACAACAATAGGTGGCCAGTGTGAATGAATCAAAATTATATCTACTTTTTTGTCAGATTGGCAAAAAAGAAATTTTAGTAATTAGTTTATGGGTGCCATGAGATGACAAAAGTTTGAAAAATCTCTGGTATAAGCCAATTACGATCTCTTCCCCTGACCAGAGATTGGTTTAGTGGTGTCAGGTGACCCAGTTCCGCCTAACAAGCCATGAGTGGAGGGCTGCTTGGGGTTTTTGTGTGGCAGGTTTCTTCATTTCTAAGGCTTTACTGGAAGGGGAAGTCTTCTTAATGAAGTTTGTGTGATTTCTGGAACCGTGGCAGCCATTATGTGACTATGAGGGAGTCAGCCTGAAGGTCTGCACACGGAGGACCATAGAAAAGGAAAAAGAAGAAATATCTTAGGTTCTTGATGACATGGTGAAATCACAGAAAGCATTGCCCCTGGAGCCCCTCTGACCAGATCTCTGGCGATGTGAAAAGGTGAATCTGAACGTCCTTACTGCTTACTTAAGCTTGGTTTTCAAAGGCACATTGACACTGCCAGACCTCTCACCACCCCAGGCAGTCTGCTCAGGATTCACAGTCCTGGGAGAGAGCCCTTGTTAGCCTAGAGAGCCCTTTAGGCCTATTTTTTTCTAATAAAAAAGTTCAACTGAATTCATTTGAAGATCTAACTGGCTTTATTAAGCAATTCATGAGTTGGGCAGCATCCCATCTAGCAACTAGAAGGGTGCTCCAAGGAGCTGTAGGAACCAGAAGGACTGGAGGAAGCGGGTGAGGCAGGGGCACTCTCAGTGAAAGAAAGTAAAAAATTAGTTTGGGGCCTGATGTCTTTTCTTCGGGGGAAGAGAAGTGGAAGGGTTTTTGTGATGATTTCCTCTTCTTTCTATAGGAGATGATGAAGGCCTATGTGGCAGGTGTTTGACCAGAAAAGTCCAGACTGGTTGATTAAGATTATGTTTCTGGGAGAAGATGAGACTGAAATTAGATCAGGCATTAAATCTACGTTTGGTATCATGGGTTTTTAGCACAAGTGATGCCATTGTGGCCCTATGGTTTTCTTTTTGTTTTTTTCTAAACAGGTCCCTCTGGCTTTGCTGTGGTGGGGAAAGGACGACCTGGTTCATGAGGCTTCCACAGTGGGAGAAGGTTGCTAAAAATTACCTTTTCATCACACAGTGGGGGAGGAGTAACCCACCCAATAAAAGAAACTAGAGACAAGAGGGAAAGGAAAAGGGAACAGATGTTGAGCATCCAAATCCCCATGAATGTCCACCTTCGGCCCCAAAGGATTTTACAGCCCATCTCACATTTCCTGCAAAGCACCCTGTGCTCAGCACATTCCCCATCTGACATGCTGCATCCAGGCTTCTGTGAAGTTGTATTACTCAGTCTGCCTGGAAGCCTCCGCCCAGCCCCCAAACCCTTGCTCATCATGAAGGCTTGTTCATTCCCAAGGCCCTTCCATTCCTAGGAGGAGTCAATACGGGCCTCCGTCTGGGTCGCAGTCTGTGCCCAGGTGCAATCAAAAACTGACATGAGACGCTTTCACTGTAATGAGCTTGGCTAAAGCTAGTTTCACTTTCTGTTACCTTTGAAAACAATTGTTGAAAAGGTGTCCCCACTTCTCCTGTGCTCCACTGGCTGGGTTTGTGTCCTGGGGAAGTCTTCCCTGACCTCTCTTCCAGTAGAACAAAGAAATTGCTACATTCGGTCTCCACTTCATTTCCCAGACTATTTTGTATCAGTCAGGACTCCTTTGAAAACTGACAGAAATGCATTCCATTG
The DNA here is from genome assembly GCF_004126475.2 of Phyllostomus discolor. NCBI lineage: Eukaryota > Metazoa > Chordata > Mammalia > Chiroptera > Phyllostomidae > Phyllostomus > Phyllostomus discolor. Next base: position 3,497,274 of record NC_040915.2, on the reverse strand, counting down.
GTTTTATTTATTCAGGTAACCGAGAATTCTTGAGGGTTCTGGTTTTAGCACCCAGGCCTTCCAACAAAGTCATTGGGGATCCATCCATCCCTACTAGTTGTCAAATGCTGGGTAACGAATCGCTCTAAAACTTAGGGCTTCAATCAACAATCAGTGACCATTCCTTACAGTTTCTGAGGTTCAGGAATTCAGGAGCAAAAATATTATATTAATTATGCCTTAGTGAAAACAAAAATTCAGGAACAGGGTGGCTGGAAGGCCCAGGCTTGCAGTGGCTCATGGGGCTGCAGGCCCGATGTTGGCAGGGGCTGCAGTATCTACTCCTACCACGGCCCTTTCACACTGCTGTCGAACTGCACTTCCTCCCCACACAGGCCTCTCTGCAGGGCCAAGGGTGTGTCCTCACCGCGTAGCAGCTTCTGGACCCACCCCCCGCAGGGAATGGTCCAAAACACCATGGCAGAAACTGCAGTGCTTTTATGACCTGGGCTTGGAAGTCGAACACCATCACCCCTGCCCTTTTCCCTTGAACACACAGAACAGCTCGACTCCGTGCAGGCACAGACTATTCACAAGGGCGCGCACTCATCACAGGAGCTGTGATCACAGAGGACCATCTTGGAGATTGCCCCCCATGTTGTCCTTCATCATTCCTTCCTGGTTCGCTCTGCATGTCCACTGTGTGTAGGCTTCATTCTCAGGCAGGCCTGCTCCAAGCGGAGACAAAGATGACCGTCACCATCTCCAGGCTCCCGTTCTTAGCGCCTCCAGGGAGAAGAAAGTCCCCTTTTCCCAAAAGCTCTGGTAAGGAAGTCCCAAAGCTGCCTCTGACGGGACAGACTTCTGTATGTATGTACACTTCTCTTTCAACCAGTCGCTGCGGTCCACAGGTGCCAGGCTCATTGGCCGGTCTGAGGCCACACCCCCAGCCCTAGGATGGAGGGCAGAGTGGGCAGCACTAGAGACTCACAGAGGGAATAAAGAAGGAGTGGTTCTCAAAGGAAAAATCAGGGCGCCCTTACTGAACCAAGGTTAGTGGACACTGGGCAGAAAAAACAACACCTGTTCACCCCATCTCCCTCCCTTGTGCTCCTGCAGCACATGTTAGCCCCCCATGTTTCAGCGTTTTCCAGGGGCATCATTCACTTTCTCCGCTCACTTTCTGTGGTTGGTAGAATTCTAAGATGGGCCCCCAAGATGCCCACTTTTGGTGTATGCTTACCTTCCCCCAGTATTCAATCAAACACTAATCTAGATGCTTCTGTGGAAGGATGCTGCAAATGTAATTAAGGTCCCAAATCAACTGACTTTAAGATCGGGAGGCTCTCCTTTGGTGGGCCTGGCCTAATCAGGTGAGATCTGAAAAGGAACAGTGTTCTTCCTGGTGAAGGAGATTCAACGCCCAAGAGAGAGTCAACATGGGGGACCCTCTGCTGCTGCTTGGAAGATGCCTGGGACCCTATGGCCAGAAATGCAGACAGCTTCCAGGAGCTCAGGCGGGCCCCGGCTGACAGCCTGCAAGAGAACGGTGGTGTTGGTCCTACAAATGCAAGACCTGAGTCCTGCCAACCACCTGAACAACCTGGAAGTGGATTTTCTCCCAGAGCCTCCAGATAACTCGGCCTTGGTCTCCCTTTTGTGAGATCCTGAGCAGAAAAACCTGTCACGTAGTGCCAGACGTTCAACCTGAGTGTTTGCAAGCTAATAAATGGATATTGTTTTAAGTTGTGAAGTTTTCGGTTCACTTTAGGCACAGTAGAAAATTAATGCGCTTCCCAGTGGATCCTAAGATCCCTATCACAGGGAGCTTCTCTTGGGTCTCCTTAATTTCTCCATCCCCAATAGGACTCGGAACAAAAGACGTCCCACTTCCTGAGTCCAGTCCCACTATCTGGGAAAGAGGGGGGACCCCAGCTCCTCATCATCCTACCCCGACCCCCCGACTGCCAGCTCCCTGCTCTTGGGGGTCTGCTGAGGAAGTTGTTCTGACTGGCTTCCCACAAACAGCCTGTGCCCCAGCAGGCCCAGGAGGGCGGCTCGACCAATCTCAGCTTCCCAGGCCTCAGGGACCTTTGGTCAGCTCCATCGACCGGGACTCCTGGGCAGGCGGCTGAACCCACAGACGGACCGACGCCATGAGGGCTCTGCTGCTCCTGGGGTGCCTGCTGCTGAGCCTGGAGTCGGTGCTTTCGGTGAGGGCTGTGGGCACTGGGGGCACTGTGCTGGGGTGGCCCTATCACAGCCTGGGCAGCTGCCCATGTCCTGTTGGTCCAGGTGACCTGTGTGGAAGAGTGAGGGCAGCCCAGGAGGCCCAGGCAGGGAGAGAGACACCAGAGCCTGTGGATCCGAGGGCCCAGCTTGCGATGCTGGAGGAGAGGGTCCTTGAGGAGGGAGGAGGAAGAAGGGGTCTGGGTCTGTTGAGGAAATCTCTGCCTTTCTGGGCTGTGAGAAGAAGCTGGGGACCTGCATGGGCCCAGGGGCGGGCTACAACTTTCTGGGCAAACTCCCTGCCCTCTTCCCTCCTCCTGTAGCCTCCACCTTGGAAGGCCCCCAAGGTGCATGAGCGCACAGCAGATGAACACGCAGTGGGTAAGTATCCCGGCTCTGCCCCCTAAGATGCCTTTGGGTGGGAATAAATAGGGGCAGGGTGCCGTGGTCAGTCTCAGGCTCTTGGAGCCAGGGGCAGGAACCTGGACACAGCTGTCACCCTTGTCCCCAGAGTCACCTGGCTGGCGTTCAGACTTGAGCGCCTGCTGTGTGCCAGGCCTATGCTGATGGGCACTGGGGCCCAGAGGGCTAGTGAGCTGTGTGCTCCTTGAGGGCGGGGCTTGGGCTGTTCCCAAGGGCCCACTCCAGCACCTGCCAGTTTTCCTTGGTTTCCCCAGCCTCCCCATGCTTTTTCCATCCTCAATATGTCTCACAGGCATCAGTCATGCCACACGGAGGCCAGAGTCCTTGATAGACAAGGAGAGATCAAGAGTAGGGTGCTGGAGTCCAATGCCTCTCCAAACTTGTTTGCCCAACTGTAAGAGCAGGCTGGTTAAAGGAAACACCTCAGGGTGTAGAGAAGGAGAAATGACTCCTAAACCCCTGTTAAAGCACTCAGCTCATTGTCAGGTGCATGGTCAGTGCTTAAACTATGTTCATTTTTCTAATTCAGCTCCCTTGTAGGTGAGGATGTCTGCCATCTCCCCTGTCCCCAAACCCTACCGTAGCTCCCCATTGCCTTACTCCTTCCAGGCACAAAATATTCACCTAAAGTTGTGACCTGATGGGCCCTGCCCTGGTGGGCCTGACCCCTTAGCATGGCACTGAGGCCCAGCACGTCCGGCCCTGACTGCCTCAGCCTCCTCTCCTCATGGCTCCATACCCAGCTGAGCTGCTCTCTGCCCTCTTGCCTGGTCCAGCCTAGGTGCCCTGCCCTTGCCTCATCACCTACTTAGGATGATCCCCCTCTCTGTCCATCCCATTTGCCTCTTAAAAATCCATTTTGGGCCCTGGCCAGGTAGCTCAGTTGGTTAGAGCATCGTTCTGATACACCAAGGTTGTAGGTTCGATCCTCAGTCATGGCACATACAAGAATCAACCAATGAATGCATTAATGAGTGGAATGATGAATTGATGTTTTTTTCTCTAAAATCAGTAAATTAAAAAAAATGTTAAAGTCCATCTCAGACCCCTCTCTCTTCCCTTACTGTCCTATCCCTGGTGTGGCCTTCTGCAAGTGCCTCTGTGCCTTTAATGGCAAAAATAGCAGCTAATGCTTATTGAGCAAGTACTATGTGCCAGGCTCGGTGTTAAGGGTTTTACAGGCTCTCTCATTTCCCCTTCACAATGCTCCTCTGAAATAGACACAGACAATTCTTGTTATTTGCGTTAGTCACTGTGAACACTGCATTAGCAAACCCTGAACAATTGCTCCTAGAGGAGGTAGAGACTTGGGTTCCTGTGAGTCACTGGCCACACAGTTTTCATCAACTGTCAACATAAAACCTTGTTGCATGTGTGATTCTGCTTAAAGACACCTTGCTTAATATGCACGGTCGATTGGTTAATACTGAATTCCCAGCCAACGGCATCGCGCTCCTGCCTGGACGAAACTCACCCAGGATGCTCGTCTGCTCCAGAAGGCACATTGCGGCCCCCGCATGCACTGGACACAGCACTTTGGCACAGCAGGGGCCATTTTCAACAGCAAAAGCACAAACTGTGAACAATGTGGCACTAAATAGACCGTCAAAAGGACACTTGTTCACAGCAGGAGAGCTGGGACAAGAAGCAGTGCCACCTGGTTTGACCTCTGCTGGGAACGTGGGCTTCTCTGGTGACTCAGACTCTGCGTGTCCACGAATGACGGAGAAAGCCTCTGGAGAACTGATTGGGGTTTTACAGACAAACTTTACCCTGAAGGCAGATTTGCAAATGCTGACTCTGCAAATGAGGAGGCTGGACGGTACCATTTTTTTAATTGTAATAGCAATATATATATTTTTATTGGCAAAACTTCAGAAATGACAAAAAATGCAAAACAACAAAAAAGTCATCCATAATCCACAATCTTCCAAAAACCATTCTTGAAAACTTTGAGCATGTCCTTCTAGATTTCTTTTTGAGGTGTACGTGCACGTCTTTGGACAAAGAAAAGACCATACTCATATTGATGTGCCATTTGTAACCTGCTGTTCTTAGTTTAAAATCACGAACACCTTTCTGTATTTATATATATTTATATATATGTATATGCATATATATAATCATGTAAAATTTTTATGCGATAAAATACACAAAACATAAAATTTACCATCTTAACCACTTTTAAGTGAACAATTCGGTGGCATCAAGAACCTTCATATTGTGTGACTGTCCCCCCCAGCCATTCCCAGAATTCTTCATCTTGCAAAACTGAAACTCTGTGACTCCACTCTTATTGCCAGTTTCCAGGCGAGGAAACTAAGGCTCAGAGTGACCAAGTGACTTCAACATTCGACAAGTATTTATGAAGCACCTACTTTGTGGCAACCACTCTTTCAAAGCTGGGGGTAGGGGGTGGAGGGCTGCCAACTTGCCCAAAGTTACACAGCTCAGAAGCGCTGGAGTCCGAGTCCACTCCAGCTGGCCGACTCTAGGGCCTAATTCCTTAAGTGGGAAGCTTGAAGGCACAGTGATCTTTTCAAGGGTCTACCCTTATTCAACAAGACCCTGAGGGTGGTGCCTGGGAGACCGGGCACAGGGAATGCCCTCAGAGGGTGTGTTGTCCCTGCAGTTCTCACTGACACTGGGGAGCCCTGCCACTTCCCTTTCTGGTACCATCGGCAGCTGTACCACAGGTGCACCCGCAGGGGCCGACCTGGCCTGCGGCCCTGGTAAGACGACCCCAAAGGGGCTGGAGCAGGGGCTTGGGAAGATGGACTCTGCCTACCCTTCTACCTAAGGAACACTGCTTGCAGACAGGAGGCTGTGATAGGGGAGGGTGGGCCAGCTGCCTGGGCGAGCAGGGAGCCTCCTCTCTTTCTCCAGGTGTGCCACTACCCCCAACTTCGAGCAGGACCAACGATGGGCATACTGCCTGGAGCCCAAGAAAGTGCAAGGTGCCACACACAGTCTCTGGGGGGGCCCAAGGTCCTCTCTTCCCCCTTGGTTACTCTCCTGAGCCTCATCAGACCCTACTCACCTGGGGTTCTGGGCCCACCTAGCCCCTTCCTCCCTCCGGAGGGAGAAGTTTGGGGAGGGAGGAGCCGCATTTTGCATATGGATAAACTAAGGCCTGGGAACGAGGTAAAAAGATAAGACAAGGAGGTTCGGGTGTGGATATGGTTCCCAAATGCCTGACTCAGGCCCCCCCTTCCCTGCACTGTGTCCCTTTCTCAGACGCCTGCAGCAAGCACAACCCCTGCCAGAGGGGAGGGACCTGTGTGAACAGTCCAGGGGGCCCACACTGCCTCTGTCCCCAACACTTCACTGGGAAGCACTGCCAAAGAGGTAAGGAGGTGCTGCAGTGGGTGTGGGGGGGAGGTCTGGGGAGTGGGAGGAGGAGGCAGCCCCCACCTACTGAGGAGGTCCCAGGACCCTCAGAGACCTGGCCTGGTCCCAGCCTCTCCTGAGACCATCACCTCACTTTGTTCCCAGAGAAGTGCTTTGAGCCTCAGCTGTTCCAGTTCTTCCATCAGAATGAAATATGGTACAGGCTGGAGCCAGCGGGTGTGGCCAGGTGCCAGTGCCAGGGTCCCCAAGCCCACTGCAAGCCGCTGGCCAGACAGGGTGAGTGGATAGGTTGGAAACTGGCCAGGAGGAGAATCAAAGGTCAGAGGTTGGGAGAAGGGAAGAAAAGCTAGCAGAAGGCCAGGCGGTGTGCCTAGGTAAGGGCAAGGGCTCTCTGTGGGGTCTTTGGGCCCAGAGGGGGCTCAATGAGCTCCTTCTCCCAGTCTGCCGCAACAACCCATGCCTCCACGGGGGCCGCTGCCTGGAGGCGGAGGACCACCACCTGTGCAGTTGTCCCAAGGGCTATGGAGGACGATTCTGCGATGTGGGTGAGTCCTGGTCTAGTGGGAGGCAGAAGCCCCACCCCCAAGTGGGGAGGGCTCACAGAAAGGCACCTGAGTGAGGAAAGTGGCTGAGATCCGGGCGGGACACTATGCCACCTGCTGGCTGCAGGGAGCCTCCCCTCTCCCCAGACCTTGAGGCCAGCTGCTACGAAGGCAGAGGGATCAGCTATCGAGGCACCGCTGGGACCACGGTCTCCAACGCACAGTGTGAGCCATGGACCTTGGACGCCACCTACCAGAACCTGACTGTAGAGCAAGCGCTGAACTGGGGACTGGGCGACCATGCCTTGTGCCGGTGCGCAGGGTGGGGCAGGGCACAGTGTCCCCCTCCTCCTCAGGACCCCCTGTCGGTCCCCACGCTCTACCAGTGTCCTCCCCGGTGGTTGCAGGAACCCGGACAATGATACCCGCCCGTGGTGTTTCGTGCGGAGAGGCGGCCGGCTGAGCTGGGAATATTGCAGCCTACCACGGTGCCGAGCCCCAGCCTCCACAAAGCCCCACTTCCCGCCTCCGCCCCAACCCCGCCGTGAGCTCCCGGACCTCCCCCTGCCCTCGCTTGCACAAGATGAGGAGCCTCAGCTCGAGACCCCAGGTAGCTGGGAAATGGGCAGAAAGACCAAGCAGAGGGGGCGCGGGCGAGCTATGTTCCAGCTACTCGTGGGTCTCCTTGGCCTCAGCCTGAGCTCCTCCACAGTCTCACACGGGCCTGGGACCGAACTGGCGGGCTGCGGACAGCGGCTGCAGAAACGGCTGCCCTCACTGAGCCGCGTCGTCGGGGGACTGGTGGCGCTGCCCGGAGCGCACCCTTACATCGCCGCGCTGTACTGGGGCCACAATTTCTGCGCTGGCAGCCTCATCGCCCCCTGCTGGGTGCTGACCGCAGCTCACTGCCTGCAGAACCGGCCAGTACCGCCTGCCCAGCGCCAGCTCGGGACTCGGCTTGCTTTCTCTGGGCCTAGCTTCCGCAGCGACACGCGAACCCGTGCCCTGTTCTCCCCACTTCCCCCTCCAGAGTTCCCCCTGGAGGAAGCTGAAACCCAGGCTGCGGCTCGGGAACGGGGATCCTCCAGGCTGCCTGTGGCCGACTCTGAGCGCGCATCTCTCCCCACCACGCCCATAGGCCGGCGCCGGAGGAGATGACTGTGGTGCTGGGCCAGGACCGCCATAACCAGAGCTGTGAGCAGTGCCAGTCGCTGGCTGTGCGCACCTACCACCTGCATGAGGACTTCTCGCCCATCACCTATCAGCACGACCTGGGTGCGTAGGGGCGCCCCGCGGGGATCAGAGGCCTTGTGAGGAAGGCTCGGAGGCCGGTGTGAGGGGCCTCACGCTCCTCTCCGTCCGGGTTAGCGTTGCTGCGCTTGCAGGAGAGCTCGGACGGCCGCTGCGCGAACTTGTCGCCTTCCGTGCGGCCCGTTTGCCTGCCGAGCAGCGCCGGCAACCCTGCGGAAACCGAGGCTGTGCTTTGCGAAGTAGCCGGTTGGGGCCACCAATTCGAGGGTAGGCAGAACCGCTGGGGCGGGAGGGAGACCTCTGGCCACCGGGGTAAGCAAGAAAAGCCCGCCGCTTGGATATCACAAGGGACAGGGGGCGCTGACCTGGTGGGTTGTGAGGGCATTCAGAGTCCTTTTTACTGCAGCCGTCCGTCCCAGGTCTTGGGATTCACTGTTGGGGGCCCCCAAGCGAATGAGAGGCACAAGGTCACACTTTCTCTTGGTTCCCACTGGGCGCCGGGCTGCAAGGCTAACTAGGACACGTCCAGCACTCTCGAGGGCTTCCAAAGCAGGGCTGCTCGCCCCGCCCACTCCCCCCCCCACCCCGCCACCACTGTCTCCCGCCTCAGTTTTCCGGTCCAGGAAATGGGGTTACCAGCAGTTCTCTCCCTCACGGGCTTGCTGTGAAGGAGGCTGGTGATCAGTGGGTCAGGTCCCCTGGCCAGGCGGGGAGCGGAGGTGGGAGGAGTCTGAGGAGAATGTTCTCCACTTGCAGGGGCGGAGGAATACGCCAGCTTTCTGCAGGAGGCACAGGTGCCGCTTATCCCTCCCGAGAGCTGCTCCTCTTCCAGCATGCACGGTGCAGCCTTCGTCCCCGGGATGCTCTGCGCCGGCTTCCCCGAGGGTGGCATGGACGCGTGCCAGGTGAACCCTTTAGCCGCTTTGCGCCCAGCCCCCACCCCGGCAAGCACAGACCCCAGGCCAAGGGCACTGAGCCTTGTGCCCTCGACCCAGGGTGACTCAGGGGGTCCACTGGTATGTGAGGAGGAGGCTGCAGAGCGCCGGCTCATCCTGCGAGGCATCGTCAGCTGGGGCTCGGGTTGTGGCGACCGCAACAAGCCGGGTGTGTACACCGACGTGGCCAACTACCTGACCTGGATCCGGGAGCACACCGCTTCCTGACCGCCCAGGAACACGTCTTTTCCTCCTCGGTGATTCTGGAATGGGAGGACTGCTGGACCTGATCCTGGATGGCGAGGATTGTGCTGCGGCGCCGCCACCCCGGCGCCAGGCGTGGCGTAAACTGTCAATAAAGTGCTTCTGGCAATGCTCGAGAGGCCCGGCTCCCTCCGCAGCCCCCAGAGACCAGGGTCTCCTGGGATCTTAGGCAAGGTTTAGACTCCTGCCCAGCTGACGTTGACCAAGCCGGGCGTACCGAGTCCTGTGCACCGGTTATTCCTGGGATGAAACGTTAATACTTTCCACTTACGGAGATGTTCTCAACCTTGACTGCACATCCGAATCATCTGGAGAGATTTTTGAACCTATGCCCAAGATCCACCTCAGATCGATTAAATCAGCACATAGCTCTAGGAATGGGGCAGGGGCACATTTTAAAAACTCTCCAGGTGATGATTACACGTGCAGCTGGGGTTGAGAACCATGGTTAGAAATGCTTAACCTTCTAATAGTGGTGTGGACCCTTGGCGCCGGCAGCCAACGTGGAAGTCCCCTTACTCCCACCCAGCCCGCACCAGAGCCGCAGGTCTCAAAATGTGGTCGTTGCACCAGCAGCAACGGCCTCACCAGGGAACTTGTTAGAAAGGCCTTTTTGGGGGGTACATGCCCTACTGCTGAACCGGAAACTCTGAGCTGGGGCCCAGCAACCTGTATGAGAGCTTTCCAGGCGGTTCTGATGCTCCTAACATTTGGGGACCATGTTTGGGGACCAGGAGCAGAGGTCCCACTGTCCAGAGGTGGCATCTTGTTTGTTTCTGTGTTTTCACACTCGTGTGCACTGTGCTCATGGCCGTCTGCGTTGGTTTTCAAGGATTATTTTGACTCTTGGGTGATCCCCTTCCTCAGACTAAAGGTGAACTTCACCAGGTGTGAGATACAACCCCGCCCTCATTCCGCAGCTGGAGGTAGCTGCTCTGTGACATCACAGCCCTGCCCCCACACCTATCACAGTGCCACAGGTGTTTTAGGCTGGAGCAGCCCCACAGCATTCAAAAGTACCAGGCGAGGGACGTACCTGGAGCCCGAATGGGTGAGTGGAAAGGCTACATCAGTGCAGTGCTGCGAGACCAGCGCATCGACGATGTGGCCATTGTGGGCCACTCGGACAATCGTTGCGTGTGGGCATCGAGGCCTGGGGGCCTGTTGGCAGCCATCTCACCACAGGAGGTGGGCGTGCTCACCGGGCCTGACCGATACACCTTTCTGCAGGCGGGCCTGAGCGTGGCCGGCCGCCGCTGCTGCGTTATCCGAGACCACCTGCAGGAGGAGGGCGATGGCGTGCTGGACGCGCGCACCAAGGGGCTGGATGGGCGCGCCCTCTGCGTGGGCCACACGCCACGAGTGCTCCTCGTGCTCATGGGTCGTCGGGGTGTGCACGGGGGCATCCTCAACAAGACGACACATGACCTGATCAAGTGGCTGGGCACTCAGGGCACCTAGTAGTGCGGCCACGTTGGCAGTGGAGCCACAATAAAGGCAGACCTGGACACGGCCCACATCTTCCCATTGTGTGGGGGAAGGGGACAGGTTGCTGAGGGGGACACTGGCTTCCCGCAAGGTGCTTGCAGAAGGTTTACCTGGTAGGTTGGGATCCTGGGTCCAGAGGCTCCCCAGCCTCCCATGCCCTGGACCTGGCCCTCCCGTGCATGCCCTGCAGAGGCCTCTGACTGGCTCCCCAGGCCAGAGTCAGGGATGGGGACCTCGAAGTCTTCCCAGGGTTCTAGGGACACTACATCTGAGCAAGAGCCCTAGGGAGCAGCCTTCTCAAACCCTCTTGCTCAGAGCTGAACATGCTTTCCCACAAAATTTTCCCCACATGCTTTGGATGGATGGAGTGGTTCTGTGTGGAATGTGCATAGGTCTGCAAACAAGAGGTCGCTGGTTTGATTCCCAGTCAGAGCACATGCCTGGCTTGTGGGCCAGGTCGCTGGTTGGGGGCGTGCAAGAGGCACCCGACTGATGTTTCTCTTGCTCCCTCCCTTCCTCTCTCTCTTTAAGTACATAAAATCTTTAAGAATCTTTCCCCATGAACTGTAAAGGGAGTCTCCTCCCCACCCCAGCGCTGCTCACCCTTCCACTTGCCAGGAGAAAGCATCAGCAAGGCTTGTGAGTGAGGGACAGGGTGTGGCTGGGAGCTCGGGGATCATCCCAAGGCTTTGCATTTCCCCCATGTAGCCCTATGGAGGGGCTCGGGGGGTGGTGGCGGTGAAGGAACATGTCCAAGACCATCACAACTGGGTCTGGGCCCTACAGCCTTCCTGTCTCCTTGGGGTCCGAAGGCTCCAGAGATGTCCCTGGACTACAGAGGGGGGCTTTGACACCTCTTGCCCCTTGACCTGAGCCCTGTAGGCCTCAGCTGGGGTTAAGGGAAGGCTGTGAAGGAAGAGGAACTGAAAACTTGAGTGGGTTAAATGAGGCATGGTTTATTGCCAAAGATGGCCAAGCTGGGAGGAGGGAGGATGGCTGGTCCTTGCTCTCTCTATGCTGATACACAGGGCGTGGCTTCTCTTGTCCATCCCGGACTTCCTGGCCCCTCCCCCAGTGGCCCTGATAAGCTGTCACCTGTCACTTGTTTTGGGGAGAACTGATTTCATGTCCGGCGGGGCAGGAATCCCACACCTGCAGCCACTTGGGCAGGTGCCGTGGGCTGTGCCTCTGCAGGACGCTGATGAGCACCAGGAAAGCCAAAAGAGGGAGGGAGGGAGCCCGAGACATGGGTGAACACAGAGACCAGGAGGAACCAGAGGAAGTCAGCCTGGTGGGGTGGGGGATGGAGGTGCAGAGAGCCTGAGGGCACATGCCCTCTCGGTGGCCGTGGGGGGCTTGCAGGGAGTCTGAGCTGTGGACTGGACTCAGTACAGCAGGGCCAGGAGGATTGCTGGGCAAGCTTGCAGGCCCGCTCTCTCTGGGAGTAGCGGCTGTCTTGTGGGGGGAGTGGTGTTTCTGAGTCCCAGCCCATGGCCTCTCCTCACCACTAGATGAGAGCAAACCGATGTTCAAGTGCATAATGAAAGTTTAATTCTTTCCCTCCCCCCCCACTTTAAATCAGGCAGTGTTCGGAAAGGGGTTGTAGCGGTGATGCAGAATGCCGGGTGAGGGTGAGAAGCATGGTGTCAAGGACAAAGGATAGTGATGGGGAGGGGGCGAGAATCCAGACAGTGATTCAGGCACCAACCACACTTATGTACGAGCAGACAGCGGCAAATCACATACTCAGATCCTCCCTACTTCCACCCAGCCCAGCTGGAGCTGTGTGGACACAACTACACAAGGACAGGCCTCCAAACAGTGTACAAAGGACTGAAAGTCACACCCAGGCCCGCTGCAGCCTGCACAGAGCCCCAGGGGCTCTGCACTGTGCACCTGTGCAGGCCAACACACAGGCTCCCACAGCCCAGACCTCTGGGGACCTGCGCAAGCACAGGAGTGAGCCCAGGGTACCCAGACAGCCCCTGGCCTCCCACCGAGGGCATCAGGCACAGGCCGTTCCCCACCCTAGTGGCAGTCAGGGCTGCAGCCTAGAGGTGGGTGGCATTGTGGTGCGCAGGCAGGGCAAGGTGGGGAGAGGGTGTGGCTGGGGGCAGCTCCTCTAGGAAGACCCTGGCAGGCAGCGGGGGTGAGCGGGGCTCGGGCCTGGCACAGCACAGGGTGGCCCGGGTGATGAGGCGGTCCAGGGGCTGCAGGGAGTGCATCCAGTGGGGCAGGAACTCCCAGGTCTGCAGCCACTTGGGCAGGTGCCGCGGGCTGCGACTCTGCAGAACGCTGATGAGCACCACGAAGGCCAGCAGGGCCGCGAAGGGCGCACCCACGCCCACCATGGCCCGCCAGCCTGCCATGGAGATGCCGAACACCAGCGAGGGCAGCAGCAGAAAGCACAGCAGGAGGTACAGGACAGCAAACCAGCGGTACTTGGCGGTGCGTTTGCCTAGTGTCTTGGCCATGCGGATGGGCAGGCGCATGCAGGGCACCGGGTACCACAGCAGGATGCCCGAGATGTTGAAGAAGAAGTGGCAGAGGGCGATCTGCAGGAGAGAGGGGGAAGAAGCCGAGGTGGGCACAGACGTGGGAATAGTTCAGAGGGGCCCAGTCTGGTCCGGGAGGCGGGAAAATCACCATAGGGTTGACGTGCCCCCTGTAAAACACTGTGACACTTCTGGATCAGCGGGCAAATAACCACTGCCCAGAACTCTCCACATCTCCCTCACAAACCTCCCTTTCAGGAGTTCCTTGGAAGATCCTGCCCAAGCCCAGCACCTGCAAGATTCTTCCTAGTTTCTGGCTTAGCAGCTCTGGCCGCCTGATGGGGTCACACCCTGGCCCTCGTCCCTGGCTTGTCATTACGCCTTTGCTCCCAGAACAGGCACCTCTCTGCCATGTCCCCCTGCTCACTCTTGATCCCCCAGACCGGGCCAGGCCCCCTCTCACAGCATCCTCAGAGTGCACACCCCACTGGCCATTTACTGGTGTGACTCTGAGTCACATCTTTACTAAGTGAAAAGTAGACACCAGTTCTACTTCGCCCGTAGGGTTGCCACGGAGCCTGGCATAGCAGACGGCCCCTGGTCAGCAGTCAAAAGTCTGTTTCATGTTATCCCACCCTGGGCCAGCGCCACGCTCGAGCCCCGTCTGACCCTCCCTCTGGTGGAGCTACTCCCTGGGGCATACCTGGAAGGCGCTGGGCAGCTTCTCCCGGGGGCTGGCCAGAGCGGCCAGGATAGCCGTGGTGGTGGTGCCGATGTTGGAGCCCAGCGTGAGCGGGTAGGCGCGCTCGATGCTGATCACACCCAGGCCTGGGAGGCAGAGGGCAGGGTGTGGTCTCCCCGGCTCCCCTTGCAGCCCTTTGCCTGCCACCCGGCACTCCCACCCCGAGCACGGACACTCACCGATGAGTGGGGTGATGGCTGAGGTGAACACAGAACTGCTCTGGACAACGAAGGTCATGCCGGCGCCCACCACCATGGCTAAGTAGCCCGTGGCCCAGGTGAAGGGGGCGGGGAAGTCTGTGAGTAACCCATCCCAGCAGGTCAGTGCGGGGCGGGCGTTGGGACCAGAGTAGGGACCCTCCTCCCAGAGGTCTTGGATGCCAGCTTCCAAGTGGGACCTTGTCAGTCCCCTGTTCAACTGGGATGGGGTCTGCTGGCCCTCCGGTCCCGGACTCAAGGCCTGTCTCCGCCTGGCTCTGTCTCGCTTTTGCCCAGGCTGTTCGCTCTCCTGCATGCCCACCCTCCGGGCAGCCTGCAGTGGACAGCCCTCCCTGCCCCGCCCTCCTCCCACCACCGAGCTCCCTTCCCGCATTTGTCACGCGGCCTTGCCCGTGGCCAGGAAGCATCCTGAAAAGCCCAGAATGAAGCTGACAATGAAAATCAGATCCCCCGAGTGTCCCCATTGTCCTTAGTAAAGTCCAGACCCTGAGCACAGCCTATGGCCCTGTGACCCCTCCTCCATACCTCCCAGACTCGCCCCCCAATCTCTCTCTGCCCCCTCCGCAAACCACACGCTGGCCACAGACCTGCCCCGCTGCTTCCTGCCACCTGGAAGGCCGTTCAGCTACATCTTGACTCCTCATTTAGGTCTCTGCTCAAATGTGCCCCCTGCACTGGGGCCGCTCACCACCTGCTGGGAGCAGCCTCCTCCATACTCTGATGTATTTCCTTTTAGCTTCCTCCTTGGCCGACCTGCCCCCCACCCCACCCCCTCCCAGCCCAGGGCAGGACCTGTCTCCTGTACCTCACTTCTCTCCCCTCCCACTACACCAAGCCTGGCACAGGTAGGGGCTTGATGACTACCTGCTGATTCAATCACAGAGGCCTCTGAGAATCTCCTTGGAGCCACCTGCTGACAGACCCCAGCCGCCAGCACCTCGGGGGCCTCAGAGACCACCAGGTTCCATCTCTTTGTTCACAGGAGGGAACCGAGGCTCAGAGGTGGCAGGGCTTTCCCCAGCTCGCGGAGCAGGGCAGTGGCACGGGTCACTGCAATTTGCAAAGGCCCATGCCCGGCTGGCCCACCGCTGCCTGGTGCTCACCGGTGTTGATGACCTTCTGAATGACCTTGGCCACCTGGCCCTTGAGCAGAGAGTTGAGCATCTTGACGAGCAGGATGAGGCAGGTACACAGGAGCACCAAGGAGCCAGCCAGCAGGATGAGCCCCACAGCCAGGTCAGGCAGACTTGTGTCCACAAAGATGTGGTTGCCTGTTGGGGGGGTGTCAGGTTGTTGAGAGCTGACACCCCCTGGCTCCCAGCCCCCCACCTAGGGCGCCTAAGGCCCTATCTCAGTCCCTTAAACCTCAACAACTGGCCTGACCCGAGCCCAGGAGCTGGGCTGGTTGGCAGCTGTTTTTCCTGGGGGCAGCCCTGCTCTGCCCTGCCAGGCCAGGCCTTTCCTGCATGGCAGACACTCACATTTCTCCATGCTCGAGTTTCCGAGGGTCTGGCTGCTGTTGGCCTCTGCCCTGGGCATGGGGGTGGAAACCTAGATTACGAGGAGAGTGACTTAGGAAATTCCAGAAAATGCATCCTGGAGATGGGGCCAAAGTGGAGACTCAGGAGAGATGGGCCTGCGGGCACCATGATGGGCCTCCTGGCTGCACGCCCCTGGGTGCTGTGCAGCCCTGAGTGCTGTGCTTGCCTGCTCTGAGCCTGTCTCCTCTGCTGCAGAGGCGAGAGCGGAAACACCTGCCGCACAGGCCTGGTCACGGTCAGCCCTCTGCAGTTTTGCCCCGACAGTCCCCTGAGCTGGCTCTCTGGGCTCACAGGGCCCGCTGACCCGGTGGCTTCCTGTCCTCCTTTTTGCCACCTCTCCTGGCATGAGGCTGTTGTCCATGGTTCTCTTCTCCTGAAATCTCTCCCATTTTTATTGCCAATCCTTCTCGGTGCCCTCTCTACCCCAGCACCCTGGCCCAGCCTCCCATCTGAGGCCCAAGCTCCATTTCTCTTTTGTTCACTTCCTTATATGGAGAGAGTTGGGGGGAGGGGCAGGGGACCCCTGGGGGGCCCAGGCCCCAGGCCCCAGGCCCCACAGCTTTTTCCTTCCCCACTTACTATCAGTGAAGTGATGGGGGTTTCTGGGGAGGCTCCTCGAGCCAGAGGACCCAGGGCCAAGCAAGCAGCCTAACCGAGGGGCTCAGCTGGAGGTGGTGCATGCAGTGTTCCGGGCCTGCAGGGGGCCGCAGCCCCTCAGCTCCAGGCCACTGTTACCCTCCAGGGGCACAGTACAGCGTGGCAAAGAGCCCAATTCGACAAGAGAGACCACAGTTCTATAGTTTTAGGTAAAACCCCCGGTTTGCAAATGTTGACAACCACTTTAAGACATGCTTTACCGTTCTAGGAAAGTCAGTCTGGTCTGGAGAGCATTCACTTGTAGCCTCGTTGGGTTAAGGAGTTATTGTTTTTAAATGCTTCCCCCCTTCCCCAGACCCCAGTACAAGAGGAGAAAGTGGTCTGGGCTGGGCTGGGACCTACAATTTCATTGAGGGCATGGGGGCTGGAAAGAGTAGTCACTCCCAGGGCCCCAGGCAAAATGCCAGAGCCACAGCTTCTCTTGTCCCTACAGACAAACCGTGCTGCCTCTTTTGGGAGCCGATATAGGTGCTGGTTCCATTCCTCTGGAGCTCCGCATTCCACATGCCACTGACCTGCCCCCGTGCTGAGGGTACAGGTGCATGTGGGGTCCTGGCACTTTATGTTACAGCTCCATTAGGTTTGATTTTAAACTATGTCATTTAAAAAACGTATAATAAGATGAGACCTATTTATGGCACCTGGCTTTAGGTTGGGGTTTATTTTAGTGGTGTGTGCTCCCTTGCATGGGGCACTGTGCTCGGCTGTGTTCCCAGCTTGTCACACCAGAGCCTCGGGGTGCTCCCAAGCAGGCTGAGAAACCAGGAGGAAATAGTCTCTGATGGGCGTGGTTAGAAAAGCCAAGCAAATGGTAGGAACTGCTCTGCAGGTGAGGGACAGAGCCAGGTGTGAGGGACAGCCAGGTATGAGGGACAGAGCCAGGTGTGAGGGACAGTAAGGTGTAAGGGACAGAGCCAGGTGTGAGGGACAGTAAGGTGTGAGGGACAGTAAGGTGTGAGGAACAGAGCCAGGTGTGAGGGACAGTAAGGTGTGAGGGACAGTGTCAGGTGTGAAGGACAGTAAGGTGTGAGGGACAGTAAGGTGTGAGGAACAGAGCCAGGTGTGAGGGACAGTAAGGTGTGAGGGACAGAGTCAGGTGTGAAGGACAGTAAGGTGTGAGGGACAGAGCCAGGTGTGAGGGGAGAGCCAGGTGTTTGCTGTCAGGTAGGTCTGAGTTCAAACCCTGCCTCTTACACCAACCACCCTGGGCACGCCCTGCCCCCTCCCTGAGCTCATTCTCTCTGAAGCAGGACAGTGAAAGGGCTGTTTACAGGGTTACAGGAGAAAATGTGTGTGAGATGCTCACCTAAGGACTTAGCTCATGACAATGGCTCCAGATAAGGACAGACCCCTTCCCTCCCTGGGCCCATCGCCTGGGAAGGGTGTGTGTGTGGGAGTGGGGGGGGATTGACTTCTCAGGTTAGAATCAGTGGTTCCCACATATATGCCTGAGGACCTTGACCCTGTTGGAGGGGACCTTGGTGGGTCTTCCTTCCTGAGGGACCCCAGCCTGGAGCCCAGGGAAGCAGGTGATGCCCGGAAATGAGTGGGGAAGGGGTCTGTGGGATTCTGGGAGGCCGGAGAAGGGCAGGAATTTCTCTGCGATCCCCTAGGAGCTGGCAGTGTTGGGGCAGGACAAGGGCAAGGGCTAAGGCCTCTGGGGTTTTGAAGCCTTGACATTCCTGCCCAGGGTGTGCGGTGTGGCCCTGGCCGAGCTCACAGGGGAGTTCAGAGGCTGTCAAGGGGAGGAGAGAGAGGGTGGAAGCTGCAGCCAGATAAAGAGCTGGCAAGCCCAGGGTCTGGGACACCCCACCCAGGATGTGGCCGTCCCTCCTGGGGGTGTGGTGCAATTCGGGGGGAGTGTTGGGGTGAGATGTGGTCGGGGTGGTGAACTCAGTGGGAAGCAGAGAGCAGATGAGCCTCTGGCTGCCCTGGGCTCAAACCCCAGCTGAACACTCCCAGCTGTGTGACCCTGGACCAGACACACAGCCTCTCCCGGCCTCTGTTTCTTCCCCTGCGGCAGGGGTTCGTCAGCCTGCCCGCCTTTCCCCAGAGGCTAGTTGTGAGGAATCTCGGAAGAGAGATTTGGGACTGAAATGTCTGCAGAGCCATCCCAAATTAGGGAGGCACCTCTGGGAACTGAGAGGTGATTAAGCTCACAAAAGAACGCCAGGCTCCGAGAATCCTTTCCTGGGGAGAGAGCCAGACTGGGGGCCTGCGCACTAGCTTCCCCTCCAAGGGAGGGCCCTAAGGGTCTTTGTTTCTGAGGGGTAGATCGCCACGCCGGCAGCGCCATCTGGTGGTGGAGGGGGGAACTCCTTAGAGCATCACCTGCCGCACCGGTGGGTTTATCTGGGTGGCTGCGGCCACCTGGTAGCCCTCGCTTGTGATGGGCACAATGGGGAATGCACATGAGTGGTGGGGCTCCAGACTGGCATCTGGAAGAGGCTTTAAGATGAAAATTCAGGAACACGGGCTCCAAGTTCCACCAGGACTTTCCTCCTTCATCAATCACATGAACTGGGGCAAGCTTCTCTGAGCCTCAGTTTCCTCATCTGTAAAATAGGGATGTAGTCACCCCTGCTTCTCAGATTGCAATTCCTCACAAAATGCTTGTTGGCACCAGGCTGGTCTGGCTGGCAGTCCACAGTGCGACCGCACAAGAGCGCCAAGGGCTGTAGCAGCACTAAAACTGCCTCTGTTTTTTCTTTCCCCATCTGGACAACCTCAGACTCCTAGTCCTTTCCTTGGTGACATAGTTCGCTGGAGACTGGGTTGGGCGAGGTCGGGTCCAGCGTGACGAAAGCATGGAGGCAATGGGGACAGGCTGGAAGGGAGCACTGGAGACTCGGTGGCCAAAGCAAAACCCAAGTCTTCAGTGCTAGAGGATCCGCCAACACACATCACCTCCAGCTGCATGAACGACGTCCCATGGGGCTGTCCCAGAGAGAGAGCAAGAACAGGGACCTCAGGTCCCACCCCCTGGTTACTCTCCAAGCCAAGGAAACTGCTCTTAAAGGGTCTCCAGGGCTCAGGTAGGTGGCAGCTGGAGCAGTGAGGACAGCCCAGCTGAGTGACTTTGGGCAGGCTGCTGCACGCCTCTGAGCCTCGGGGGCCTCCTGTGGAAGACGGGTTGCCATGTCCACCTCACCAGCACCGTGTGAGGGTGTCATCGGGGAGGGCTGCGTGCAGTGGTGCGTGCTGCAGGGGGTGTGCTGGATGCAGGTGGGCAGCAGGGCTTCCGAGCAGCGAGGAGCTGGGCTGTGGAGCTCCCTTCCACGGCCTGTTTTATTGGGAAGATCAAAGTGGGGGATTTCTCTCATTGCAGGTTTTGCAAAGAAGCAGAGAAGGTTGTGATGATTCTTTGAGCTCGAGAGGGCTCCACCAGCCGGTGACAAGGTGGAGGTTGTCAGTGAGGTCCCAAAACCAGCACCAAAGCTGCCTGTGCTGGATTTCTGATGTTGGACAGCCTCGAACACTCAGCAGGGCTCAGGTGGAGCTGTGTGCCATGCCAGGGAGCCTTGGAGGGCAGGGTGAGAGGCTTCTCTCCACACACGCCGGGATAAAGGCTCAGTGACATGGAGTAGCAAGCGGAGATGATGAGGGGGAAAGGCGTGGGCTTGGAGTTTCCTTCTCTCTCGTTCTAAGTGGGTTTACTTCTTATATGTAATCACCAAGGGGGAGCAGGCACTGGGGCTTATGGTTTTGATGGAGCGGATTCCCACTGATGGCTGAGGGAGAAAGTGTGCTAGTTGCCCGCTTCCTTGTTAGTCTGGTGTCACGGCCAGTCCATGAGTGTCCAACTCATCCAGAGAGATCTTCATTCAGGCCGCAGAAGCCAGAAGCAGCAGAGACAGTGCAGAGGGACGAGGGGACACAGGCCTGTGGGAGTCTCCAGGGAAAGGAGCTCCGATGTTGGCACCAAGGGCTGCTGTGTCTCCAGTGAGCTGTCCGCATGGCCCGCATGGCCTGCTCCTGGGCCTGTCCTTGTTCATCCTGCTCTCCTGGGCATCCTTGTAGCGCTCCGTTCCTGCCCTTTCTGTGTATGTCTGGGCCCCCAGGCTCAGCAGAGTTGAGCCACTAAACCCCTGTACCCCGTGGGGAAGAGAGAGTCCTAGACGGTGAGACCTGCGCTTGGGGCCCTGACAGGGTAGGGCAAGCTGTAGCAGGTTTCTTTGCCCCTTGGAGTCTATTTCTCTGCTGGTGAAACCAGAGGGTTGAGGCAGATCAGGGGCCCCTAAACTGAGCATGGAGCAGACAGGGGCCTTGTCGAAATTAGGCTGCCAGGCCTCACCCCCGAGTGTTTCCTGATTTGGCAGGTGGAGGGGAGGGGCTGAACACTTCCCATCTCTAACAGGTTCCCAGGTGGCACAGGTGCCGCTGGTCTGCACTTTGAGAACCGCTGGGCTAATCAATTACATGCCTACTCTAATCGATTAGTAATGGCTGCCTTGAGTCAGCGTGAGGCATGGTCTCACAGAAAAGGGGCCGCGTCTTTGCTCTCTCTGAGCTAACGATGTCTAGGGTCTGCATGGAGCCTTGTAAAGAGACGAGGGCACCTACAGTCGGCTGCCCCAAAAGGCGGTTCTTTCACCTGGGGCTGGACCTGGGGACTCACCTCTGTGGCGTCTGGGTGGCACCAGATCCTGATGAGACTGTGATTCCTCAGGGACTCGTCGCCCATGGCAATGCTGGTGATCACGGACTTGTCCAGCTGTGGGCCAGATGTGGGCACCGTGAGGGAGGGGCGCCTGCCACACCCAGCCCCCACCTGCACCGGCAAGCCCCGCCCCACCTGGATGATGAGCTTAGTGAAGGGCTCCGTAATGATCTTGAGCAGGTCTGGGGCATCTCGGCTGCTGAGGATGTTGAAGGAGGCCACCACCCATCGAGTGATGTGGTACAGGTACCGGGTGGCAGCCTCCAAGGGCAGCAGGACGAGAACAGACAGCCAGTTGAAGCAGTCGTGCACAGTGGCCCCCGCGAAGGCCCTGGGCAGGAAGGCCACGTTGTAGGGTAGGCTGGGCCTGGACCACCCGCCCCCGACTCCCGGGCCCCTCCCCTTCTGCCTCCTCACCGCCGGAAGTCGGTCCTGTCCCCTGCCTGCATCAGGGCCACGATGGTGTTGGTGACAGAGGTGCCGATGTTGGAGCCCATGATGATGGGGATGGCAGAGCTGACCTCCAGCACTGGGTTCAAGGGGGCCTCTTAGCTGAGGGGTGTGGACTTCCAGCTCCCACACCCCAGCACCTCTGCCCTGTCCTGGCCCCCAGTGGGCATTCCTGCCACGCTGTGGGCCCCTCAGGGCAGCAGTGTTGCAGGTACCTGTGGGTATGTGCTATGTGTTTCACATATGTGAACATGTGTGAGCCAATGCATGTAGATGAACGTGTGTGTGGGCATGCATATATGAAGGCATGTGTCCTGTGTGCAAATATGTGCACCTGTTGCCAATCGATTAGAACTGGCATCTGTACACAAGTATGACAATCAGTTTCGTGTGTCAGCATAGCTAGGTCTCTGTGAAGGTGTTTTGCAGGTGTGATTGCCTCTGCAATCAGCTGACCTTAAGCAAAGGAGATAAACCTCAATAATCTGGGGGGCCCCATCCAATGAGACACAAGGCAAAAGGCCTTTGGAGCACCGCTGAGGCTTCCCTGTGCTCTGCAGCTTCTGCTCCAGAGTTCCACCCGCCCCTCCCAGTGGTCTGCACACCAGCGGTGGGCATGCCTGCCAGCCTCAGTCCCCGGGCAAAGTCCGTGCAAGCAGCCGTATATAGACATACATGTCCCCCTATAGGCTCTGCTTCTCTGATTTCCCTGGTGCTGTTCCCCCGACTGGTGGAATAAGTACCATGTGGTGCTGTGGAGGTGAGCCATCCTGGGTCTGTGCCCCCATCTGCTACCCTTTAGCTCCTGGGACCCCCCCCTCCTGACTGAGACTCCTGTCCAGGCCTAGGAGGATAGAGGGGGAGATGACAGAGCTCTGCCCTTTGCCCTCCACCCCTATTTTCACTCCTGCCCTTGCCCTCATCCCTGACACGCCCCCAGCCCGCTGCCAGCCCGCCCCCAGAATACCCCGCTGCCCACACTGTGCCCCGGCCCGGCCCTGTGGGCACACTCACAGCCAGAGGAGACCATGCTGACAATGATGGAGGTGGAGGTGCTGGAGCTCTGCACCAGCACGGTCACTAGGATGCCCACCACCAGCCCCGCCACCGGGTTGGACAGGATGGCATTGTCCTTGAAGATGTCACCAGCCACCTTCCCTGGGAAGCATGAGCCACACTGTCCAAGGCCCTTCAGGGACCCGTCCCCAGGCCCCTCCCCTGACCGTACCTCCAGCCAGCTGGAAGGCGGAACTGAGCACATCCAGGGAGCACACAAAGAGGTAGAGGAAAGCGAGCATCAGGGGCACCTTGAGCAGCGTCACGGCAGCCCAGCGCAGCTTCTGAGCTAGCCCGGACTCTGGAGACGGGACGATCGTGAATGTGTGGCCAGAGGGCTGGGCAGCGGTGGCCAACACCCCCACCTCCTCCCCTGAGGCCCACCTGGCTTCGGCTCCTCCTCCAGGGCCAGCTTGGTGGGCAGCGGGTCATGGAGCTCTAGAACCTCCCCGAAGGGGCAGCCAGGCTCGGCGAGGGCCACCGGGCCCAGGCTGGGGAAGGCATAGGCAGCGGTCCCTGGGATCCTGTGCAGGACTGGGGAGGGAGGCTGGTCAGGCGTTCCCAGAGGCCCCAGGCCCCCAAGGGGAGGAGGGGTGGGGGGAGGAGGGGAGGCTTCCCCTGGGGTGTGGGCAACCGTGAGCAAGCAGGGTCTGGGGTGGGAGCGCACTCACCCTGAGGGCTGGGCACGTAGGCAAAGGCCGCCCCACGCATCACATGGCCCCTGACTGGGAGTGGGGAGACAGCAGGGCCCCCCAGCCTGTCTCTGTAGGACATCATCCTGGGCACATGCGCAGGCTTCTGCAGCAACAGTGAACGACAGCTGCCGGGCCCTGGACACTCGCACATCCGCCCCCCATGCACACAGAGTCATGATGTGTGATTCCAAACACACGCCCATAGGCTCCCCCCCCCCACATACACACACACACACCTGGGGACACACACGCAGGTGGTCAGCACAGATTTGGGCATGCGCTCACTCACTCAGCAACTACTTATTGGGCGTCTGCAGTGCCCCGGGCACAAGCTAGATGCTGGGCACCGTGGTGACTGAACACAGACACAGCACCTGCCCCCCAAAGCTCAGAGTTTGGTGGGGAGATATATGTCAATGAAATAATCCCTCAGATAGATGGGAAATGGCAACGAGGACAAGGGTTCCAATGGCAGATATGGGTGCCACCAGAGTGCCTGGGGGGGCAGAAAGAGGGCATCCTGCTGTGAGGAGCCAGCACAAGATTACCAGCAGAAGGGGAAGGGGCGGTGCTGAGGCCAGGCCAAGTGCAGGCAGGAGCCGAGAAGGCCCTGCAGTGGGTGAGGCCAGGGAACGAGGGGACAGAGGCTGGGAGGTGCCTGGGGATGGGTGCACAGGAGCTTTGTCCGTCCTGAGAGCGGCGGTGAGGAGCCACAGGCACCTCAGGGGAGCGTCCACCGGGCTGGGCTCGCCTCACAAGTGAACTTCTTTCCCTGTCCATCTCCCAGTCCCCCCAACAGTAAACAGGCCCTGCTGACTTTCTCCCGTGAATGCAGCTCAGAGAAGGGCTGGTTTAGGTAAGGAGGACCCCTCCACACTGGCCCCACATTTGGGAAGCCCAAGCCTGCTTAGGCACACCCACCCCCTGAACCCCCGCCCCAGGAGTTCTTGGTTCTTGGGGCTGGGGTGCCCCAGTCTGCTTCAGCAATGCCCCCCATCCCATTCCCAACATTGTCCCACGGGGCCCTGGCTGTGGGGCGGGGGCAGGGGGCCAAGCTGAGTGCCAGGTCCTTGGGGAGCACAGCGACTTTCTACTTTGGGGGTGAGCCAGACTGGGTCAGCACTGACATGTTATGGGGGCAGGAAGAGGGGCACAGTTAGGACACAGGTGAGGGGCTGGGGTGATGAACTGTTCCTCATTACGTGTGGGGATAAGGTTGGGAGGAGAGGGCCCTGGGCTCACCTTGGGGCTCTGTGTTTCAGCTCCTGCTCAGCTGCTCAGGGAAATCCCAGGAGCCTGAAGAGAAGCTGGAACCCTCCACTTTATACCCTCAGGTCAAGGGCAAAGTCCCTAGAACCCTAGCTGCCCTCCCTTTGTTCCCCCATTAACCTCATCCCCGAGATTCCTCCCAGTTAATTGCTAATCGTCAGCTCTGCAGGAGGAGTCTGCGGCTCACCCCCACCCACCCCGCCTCACAGATGCTCAGCCTGAAACACTGCCCAGACCCAGGGAGGGCTCAGACACAGCCTGCACCCCACCTCCACCCCGGGACCCTGAAGTCACTTAGGCACTGTATTGCCAGGGTCCCCAAAGATTCTGTGGCTCCAGCCCCTTCTCCTCATTCTTGGCCTGACAGGACTCCCCAAGGAGTGACCCAAACATCCTTGGGCCTTGCCATGGGTCTGTGTGTCTGTGGGTCTGTGTGTCCGTGGGTCTGTGTGTCTGGGTGGGGGGAGACATTTGGAGGAGAAGGAGTCTGTAATGGAAGAAGCAATGGGAGACTGACCCAGAGGAGCCACGTGCTGTGCAATGTTGGAGCATCTCCAATGCCCAACCATGGGTCCAGGGTGAGAGCCTAACAGAATGTGGAACCTGGCCAGACCAAGAAGGGCCCGTCTACATTTTAGAATGGTCCCTCTGGGTGGGGTGGGGTTGGGATGTGTCCCGGGGTGACTCTGGAAGCAGAGAGACCAGTGAAGAGGCAGAGAGATGATGAACTCTGAACAAAGGTGGGAAGGAGGGATGGAAAGAGAATATGTCCCAGGGGCATCTGGGCAGCAGGACCGGAGATTGGAAGAGAGGGAGGGAGTGGGAATGCACGGCAGCTGGGTTTCCGGGTTGGGGGACCGATAACGATGTGAAACAGGCGTCCAGGGAAGCCTTTGAGCAGTTTGCTCCCCTCTCACAGACCATGGAGCCTGAGCTGGGGACCAGATTCCAGAGAGATGAGGAGGAAACTTCTTTTCCAAGGGATCAAGGTTTGATCAGATCCAGCAATAGTAGGTTCCATTCAAGATCTAGTTGGGCAACTGCCTAACATTGTACAACTGCCCCCCCCTCCACCCCTCCATCCACCCCCAATCCTCCCCATCCACCCACCCCCATCCATCCCCCATCCACCCCCCACCCCTCCATCCACCTACCCCTCTAGTCACCCCCCCCCACCCCCCCGCCCCCCCCAACCCCTTCATCCACCCACCCCCCATCCACTTATCCACTCATCCACCCATCCGTCTGTCCCTCCATCTATCCATCTACCAACCCACCTAGCCAGCCAGCTGGCCTATGTCTATCCATCATTGGGTTGGCCAGAAAGTTCAAGTTCATTTAGTTTTTTTTTCTGTAGGATGGGTCTAGTAGTGCTTATTTGTGTTTAACTTCATTTGAAACAACTTTGTTAGATTGTATTGTGACAACTGTCATATCAGTGTGCATTAAAAAAAAAAATCAGCCCTGGCTGGTGTGGTTCAGTGGATTAAGTGCTGGTCTGTGAACTGAAGGGTCACTGGTTCGATTCCCAGTCAGAGCACATGCCTGGATTTTGGACCAGGTCCCTAGTAGAGGGTGCACAAGAGGCAACCACACATTGATGTTTTTCTCCCTGTCTTTCTCCCTCCCTTCCCTCTCACTAAAGATAAAGAAATAGGGACTTCTGGCAAGATGCAGGCATAGGTGGACGCACCATTCCTCCACGCACAACTAAGATTGGAACAACAACAATTTAGAGGCAGAATAACACCCAGAACTGACAGAAAATTTATCTGAATGGAAGTCAGACAGCCAAGAAGTTGAAATAGACCCGTTCATTCAGACCAGTAGGAGGGGCGGAGATGAGAAGAGGGTGCAAGTGGCAACTGGGAGCGCGTAAGGCATCTGGGGCATGCAAGATCCCAGCAGGTGGACCCCAAGTACGCAAGTGGCAGCTGGCAGACCCAGTGAGGCAGTGATTGTGGAGCAGGGAAGAGGGCACAACCCAGGATCCCAGGGAAGGGACTGAGATCCCACAGAGAACAGAGCTACCACCAATGTTCCCTCTCGACCCTGCCCTCACATACAATGTCACAATCTAGTGACTGGGGTGCCCAGCCCTGGTGAACACCTAAGGCTCTGCCCCCTCATTGTAACAGGAGCGACCAGTCCAAAAAAAAAAAAAAAAAAAAGAGAGAGAGAGAGACAGAGGTGGCTCAAACAGAAGCACAAATCAGTGCCCCAGAACTCATCCTTTTGAGCGACCAAGAGATAGCTAACCTATCAGATGCACAGTTCAAAACACTGGTGATCAGAAAGCTCACAGAATTGATTTTGGTCACAAATTAGATGAAAAAATGCAGGTTACCATAAAAGAAATGAAGAAAAATGCACAGGGAACCAACAGTGATGGGAAGGAAACTGGGACTCAAAATAATAGAGTGGACCAGAAGGAAGAAAGAAACAACCAAACAGCAAAGAATGGAGAAATAAGAATTCAAAAAAAAACGAGAAGCTTAGGAACCTCCAGGACATCTTTAAACGTTCCAACATCCAAATTATAGGGGTACCAGAAGGGGAAGAGGAAAAGCAACAGATTGAGCATGTATTTGAACAAATAATAAAGGAGAACTTCCCCATTCTGGCAAAGGAAATAGACTTCCGGGAAGTCCAGGAAGCTCAGAGAGTCCCAAAGAAGTTGGACCCAAGAAGAAACACACGAAGGCACATCATAATTACATTAGCCAAGGTAAAAATGAAGGAGAGAATCCTAGAAGCACCAAGAGATAAGGGGACAGTCACCTACAAAGGAGTTCCCATCAGACTGTCAGCTGATTTCTCAAGAGACCTTATAGGCAAGAAGGGGCTAGAAAGAAGTATTTCAAGTCATGAAAGACAAAGACCTATATCCCAAATGACTCTATCCAACAAAGCTTTCATTTAGAATGGAAGGGCAGATAAAGTGCTTCTCAGATAAGGTCAAGTTAAAGGAGTTCATCATCACCAAGCCCTTATTTTATGAAATGTTAAAGGGACTTACCTAAGAAAAGAAGATTAAAAAAAAAACACGTATAGTAAAAGGACAGCAAACTCACAATTATTAACAACCACACCTAAAGCAAAACCAAAAGAAACTAAGCAAACAACTAGAACAGGAACAGAACCACAGAAATGGAGATCACATGGAGGGTTATCAACAGGGGAATGGGAGGAGGAGAGAGGGGGAAAAGGTGCAGAGAATAAGTAGCATAGATTGTAGGTAGGAAATAGGGGGAGGGTAAGAATAGTATGAGAAATGTAGAAGCTGAAGAACTTATAAGTATGACACATGGACATGAACTAAAGGGCGGGGAAGTGGGTGGGAGAGGGTGTGCAGGGTAGAGGGGAGTGAAGCGGGGAAATGGGACAACTATAATAGCATAAACAATAAAATATATTTAAAAAGATAAAGAAATAAAACCTAGCCCTGGCTGGCGTAGCTCAGTGGATTGAGCGCGGACTGGGAACCAAAGTGTTCCAGGTTCGATTCCCAGCCAGGGTACATTCCTGGGTTGCAGGCCATAACCCCCAGCAACCGCACATTGATGTCTCTCTCTCTCTCTCTCTCTCTCTCTCCCCCTCTCTCTCTCTCCCTCCCTCTCTCCCTCCCTCCCTTCCCTCTCTAAAAGTAAATAAATAAAATCTAAAAAAAAGAAAGAAAACCTTAAAAAATAATTTAAAACATTTATTAAAAAATAAAAAAATAGCCCTGGCTGGTGTAGCTCAGTGGATTGAGTGCAGGCTGTGAACCAAAGCATCACAGGTTCTATTCCCAGTCAGGGTACATGCCTGGGTTGCAGGCCAGGTCCCCAGTGGGGGCCATGTGAGAGGCAACCACACATTGATTCTCTCTCTTCCTCCCTCCCTTCCCCTCTCTAAAAATAAATAAAATCTTTTAAAAAATAAATATATTCTTTAAAATAAATAAAAAGATAAACATCAAAACTGGTCAATTTGTGTGCAGCCATTGTAATATTGAAGATTGAAGAAAATATACATTTTCAGCATATTATGCTTTATTATTTCAAGAAAGGTAAAAATGCAACTGAAACACACACACACACACACACACACACAAAGATTTGTGCAGTGTGTGGAGAAGGTGCTGTGGCTGATTGAACATGTAAAAGTGGTTTGCGAAGTTTCTTGGCATTACTGACACTTTGGCCAAATCTCTGCAGCGTGGCTGTCGTATGCATTGGAAGACGTTCAGCAGCACCCCTCGCCTCTACCCACTAGAAGCCAATAGTGGGAGACAGCCGGCATACTCAGAATATCCAAATCAACAGTATTATTGGTGGAAATGAAAAAACGTGTCTTATTTTACAGAAAGAACTAAACAGAATTTTGGCCAACCCAATATTTCTAAGCACATTCGTCAAGTTCCTACTCTGTGCTGAGCCAGGATTGGCAGGGTCGGCTTCCCTCCTGGTCTAAACGATGGACCAGTCCCTGTGTCAGCTGGGATTCTTAGGCGTCGCCTCACCTCCCAGATAAAATGGCACTTAGCTCGGCCTTTCCAGTTAGCCATGGAAGGCGGTGAGATAAATGACCCATCTCTGTGCCAAGAACAGAGTCCCTCGGCGTGCTGGCTTCGTGTCTTCTTCATGCTCTCCTGCCCTTTGACTGTCTTTGAGGTGGTTGAGGCATCCTGGCCAACAACAGGGCCCCACCTCCTCTGGAATCTCAGTCCTGCCTCTGCCTGCCTGAGGTCCCCTGAGCTGCACCCCTGCTCAACGCTGATAGCGGCTGAGGGTGACATAGGCCCAGCCTTTTCCATCACGGAAGACAGGAATCTGCATAGTTCCCCTTGAGTGTGACAAAGGTTAACTAGTTAGTGGTTAATTCACAGAGCATTGTGGGGACTGGTCCGAATAAACTCTCTGTCACAGTGGCTAAGAGCAGGACACACAACTCCACCTCCCCCCCCACCCGTGGCTGTGTCAGTTTAGGCCACAGAACCCATAGGGGTCAGAAGGGGTGTGTCCCTTCTGTGGAGGTGTGGTGGGGGTTGGTTCGGTAGAGTGACCACATGTTCTGGTTTGCCTGGCCAGGTCCTGGTGTGGCTGTTGACCCAGTGTCCCCTTTCACTTTGAAAAGCACCCTGCCTAGGACAATAAGCCATATGGCCCTAGGGCTTGTTCTGGGGGTGCTCGGGGACTGGGAGGCAGGGAATCAGCTGGAACGTCTCCATTCATAGCAAAAGGAAATTAAAAATAACCCTGCTTCTCAGAAACATCACCATAATGTTCAGAACATTGCCTTTCATCCTTTTCCCTCTGTCTTCCCTTTTAAACTTTCTATGAGTTTATCTGAGCCAAACTCACAACATGCTGGGAAGCAGGATCTCAGATGCTCTGGTGAACAACTGTTTTGTAGTTTCTCTCATGCCCGTACATTTGGAATGAAGAAGGGAATCTCTTTGCCTTTTCACCCACTGAGGATTTCCATGTCTATGAAAGACTGAGTCTTGCCCTTTTTCATCTGCCGTTATATCAAAAGCCTTTTCCTGTGTCTTTACACTCAGCACAGATGTGGTTTTTCTTTTAAAGATTTTATTTATTTATTTTTAGACAAAGGGGAAGGAAGGGAGAAAGAGAGGGAGAGAAACCTCAGTGTGTGGTTGCCTCTCACACACCCCCAAATGGGGACCTGGCCTGCAACCCAGGCATGTGCCTTGATGAGGAATTGAACCGGCACCCTTTTGGCTCACAGGCTGGCACTCAATCCACTGAGCCACACCAGCCAGGGCTGCTTCTCCTTTTCAATAACACTACAGCTTTTCCCGGTCTGTGACAGGCTCTGTGTGTCCCCCTGAATAATGACCCTGCCCTGTCTGCTCACGTGCATTCTGGCCATGGCCTCCCCAGACCTCTGGGCCTGCGGTCTGGGTGGTTGGCAATGTCTCGTATGGAGAAAAGGCTTCCAGGAGGAGGAACAGTTGTGGAGGGAAGACGCCCAGATCTGTCTGTGCTGACCGCGCCTGGGAGCGAGGACCCAGACCCAAGCTGGGTCCCCGCTTGTGTCTGCGGCACAGGCCATGCTCCAGAACCCAGCAGGGGCCTCAGGGAGCAGCGTGGGCTGTCCCTTTGGGCAGGAAATGGGGCAGGCGTCTTCGAGAAGTTCTTCTCCTCCACCTCCTTGTCTCCAATCCATCACCCAGTTCTCCTGGCTCTGCTTTCCCACCGGCTACCACCCCTCACCTGCGTTGTTGCAATACCTCTGCCCTCCCTCTTCCCAATCCAATCTCCAAACACAGTCAGCCAGCCCTTCCAGATGCACTTCTTATCACCTCACCCCCCCTCCCTTTTAACACCTGCCAGGGCTAGCCTCTCAGCATCTCCACCTGGGGGCTCAACATGACTTGGCTTCCCCTGGGAAGGGGCCCAGGGAGAGTGTGGTGAGGAGAACTGTGGTGGGCTGAGACCAGAGGAGCACCCACAGTCCGGGGCAGGCAGAGGAAGACAGAACTCGGGCCTGCAGCTGGCCTGGGGCTCTGGAGGGACAGCAGAGAAGCAGGTGCCCTAGAAACCAAAGTCTCCACGTTTTGAGAGAGAGACAACCTGGTCTCTGGGTCTGCTGAGATGGCAGGTGATGGGAGAACAGAGTGATTCATTGACGCAGGAGAGCTGTCCTGGGCCAGCATTGAGGGAAGGGGCAGCTTGCAAGGAGTGGGAAGCACGAACAGCATGGCCAATGTGAACGTGACAAGCTGACAGATAATGAATTTCGTCTCACCAACGGAAATGATTCCCCAGGAGCAACATGGCTGCTGAACAGAGAGCATGATGCCAAGAACAAGTGTGTGTGTGTGTGTGTGTGTGTGTCTGGAACGAAGGGAGCTGTGGGGGTGGGTGTGCACGCCTGCTGTCTGCACAATTCTCCATTAAGATCCACTGCTCCTTAAATATGTGATCCCTGGCCGGGTGGTTCAGTGGGTTGGAGCGTCATCCTGTACAACATAAGGTTGTGGGTTCTATCCCCGGTCCAGGCAGCCATTCTTCCCCAGGGGGTGGATGACAGATAAAGGCCACTTGCCACTGCCCTTTGGGAAGCAGAGCAATCCCTCTTGACTTTGTCCCCTCTTGAAGAGCCTGCACTTCAATCCCAGCTGCCCAGCACAGAGCAGGCAGGGCCCTGAGACATGTCCCATCCAGGCCCCATTTTCTAAAGCGTGGGCAGCTGACCTGAGAATGTCCTGTCTCTCTTTTGGGGATACGAGCCCTGGGCAATGATTAATCCTAGTGGCTCATGTGCCGGTCACTCATTCACTGACAAGGCCAAAGTCTGTGGCTGAAAGAGCTGAGGCTGCTTTAGGCTTCCTCAGAAACCACCTCCTGGTCTCTCCATGTCTCTCCAGCCCTGTGCCCCGGGGCTTCATGGTGGCCCCAAGGACCAGGCCTGAGCATGAGGCTGGCATGGCACACTCCCAGATGGCAGTGCGTGCTCGGTTTCTCTGGTTTCTCGGTTCCACAGTGAAACTCGGAGGCCTGGCTTTAGGCTTCGGGTCCTGGGCTCGAGTGTCTGGGGTCCCCACTCCGGCTGTGGCCTGCACCCTAAGTTCTCAGGTCCAAGCTCTGCATTCTGGGTCTGGGTTCTGGCTTCCTTCGGCCTCTCAGCAGGGGGGCAGGAAGACAGTGGCTGCCCCTCTCCACCCATCTGGCTAGCCAGGACTTCGCCAGGAAGCCAGCACCTGGGGCAGGTCTGGAGGTGGAATGTGGGCTCTAAGTCGCTTCTTGGCTCCGCCCCCCAGCCAGTGCTCCGGTGAGAGGTGCTGACGGGGCCACAGGCACCCTGGCTGAGACCCTGCAGGAGTCACAGGATACATACACTTATTCACGTCCCCAGCTCTTCTTAGACCCCCAGGGCCACCACGGATGGGAGTGGCACCGCCAGCAGCTGTGCAGTGTGACATGGGACTGTGTCCAGTCCAGCCAGGGCCGCTTCTGACGGCATGGGCATGCAATCAACTATGAGTGATCCTCCCCGAGTGGGCCTTCATTTCCTTGTGGGAGCTGAATTCCAGCCTCTAATCCCCCAGAAGTCAGAGTCACTTGACCACCAGGCCAGGCCCCCTGCAGGCTGCACCTTGGGCTCACCCTTGGGGGTGGGGTGGCGGTGGCTGTGGTGGGGGGGGCAGCCCGAGCCGGCAGCTGCATCAGCACTTTGGGCTGGGCTCCGCATGAGCAGCCCCGCCTCCACCCGCCCCCAACCTGGCCCAGAGCCTCTGTCCCGAGTGCCCTGTGAGCACCCTGTGCCCCTCTTGTACCCTCACCTTCCCCAGCCGTTAGGTGGGATCAGGGGTAAGAGTCAGGGAACGAGATTCTCTCTTGGAGGCTTGGAGCCCTCTTAGGGTCCTTGAGGAAGTCGCGTCTGCTGCCCCAGCCTGTGTCCTCTGTAAGATGGGGGTGTTAGAGGCCTGCTGGGTGCTAGGTGGACAGGCCCACTCCCCTCTGGGCCGCCCACCTGGTGGGGGGAAGGGAAGCAGCCCTGCGACCCCTCCCAACCACCCAAGGTCTAGCTCCACACAGCGGCTTTGTAATAGGGCCTATGGGTTGACCAGCTGATGCCCGGCCCCTGGGCCTGGCTCAGGGCCTGGAGGGGTTCTGGGAAGGCAGGATCTAGGAGGCGGGAACTGCATTTCCCTGGCCCAGGGTTGCTGCAGGGGACAGGTTGGAGCTGGAGGTCACAGAGAGGACCAGGGCACAGAAACACGCCCGACCAGCCAGCAGGCGCCTGCAGAGGCAGTGGGCTGAAGCCCCTGAAGGAGGAGCTGGGTTCCGTTTCTGGAGAAGTGGACAGCGGCCAGCAGCAACAAAGCAGAGGCCTCGGGAAGTTCTTTGTATGATGATGATTTTAAAATTGCATCTTAAAAATACATTAAAGCTAAGGTGACAGTCTCCTTTGAGCACTACTCCCAATCCTGGTCCTCTCCCTATCTCCCCGTCAGTTTGGCATGTATCCTTCCAGAATATTCTCTCTTCTCTCCGTACACTTACAAGTGCCTGTGTGTTTGTGGTTTGTATAAAGGTTTCATGCCATATGAGTTGCTCTTTCTTTTTCAGTTGTTTTACTGAACAATAACACATCTTGGAGAACTTTCCACATCAGGTTCCTTGGCTGTTGTGCTGTCGCAGAGTGTGGCGACCCCTCCACGTGTAGTGACCGCATCCCCTCCCCCCTCCACGGTCGGCTCTTTGCCAGTTTTCAGCCCATAGACAACCCTGCAGGGATGGGCCTCCTTGTGCCCAGGCGTGACTCTCTAAGGCTACTACTAGGGCTCACACAAGGTATGTTTTTAATTTTTAGCAGAAATTCTGAAACTGACCCCCCGGAGTAGCCATCTCCATGTCCCCTCCCAGAAAAGGCCCTGGCTCCCCATCGGGGTTTGTACAGCATCCAGGTCCTGCCTGAGGGGTGTCCCTGAGTCAGACAGCCTGTGGGCTGGCGGCTCAAGCTCCTCACAGAATCCTGGGCTGTCACTTCTGCTCCTGCAGCAGTGGTTCCATGCCCACTGGGCTGTCTGGTTATGAGGACAAATAAGAGATACAGGACTGGACTTGCCTAACTTGGGGACCTCAGCAGGTCAGTAGGTGTGAATTCTTCCCCCTGCTGGGGCCGACCTTTAGGGCGGCTCTTCACCTGACCCACGACCCCCATGCTCATGAGGCAATCTCCTTGGTTCCAGGGTTTGACAGGTGTCATTGTTTGGAGTTGGGGGATGGGGGGTGCAGAAGGCTGCGCTGGGCCTGCAGGATCTGCCAACTTTGAGAAGACACGCCAGCTCTTAGCTGGTGTCTCTGCCTCTCTATCCCAGGGGCGTGGAAGGTGTCTCCTGCCATGGGGAGAAGCCCTGGGGCCCAGGAAATGAGAGGGGCCCTGCAGCTGATCAGGGAAGGGACTCAGGCTGTCTCCCTGCCCCTGTTTCCGGTCACAGACTGTGATCCTGGTGCTATGCAGTCCCCTGTCCAGGATCCCCACTGCCCTGCGGTCCCTGTGTCCTTTGTGGGAACTATCTGAGGCTGTGGCATCCTTTGTGAGCCCACTAGGCCAAGGGGATACAGAGGTGACCAAGACGGGGGAGGTCCCTGCCCTCGAGGCCCCTGCATGGGATTGTCAGCAAACAGAGTGAAGAAGCAGGTGAGATTGTTGCAGTGGGCTGAGAGCCGTGGGGGGCTCTGGGGGGATGGCAGAGCACAAAGTGGGGACACTCTGTACTCAATGTCTCAGCCCCCTTGGGCTGTTGGAGCAGAAACACCAGAGACTGGCTGGCTTATGAGTGGCAGAAACAGGCTTCTCCCAGGCCTGAGGCCGGAAGTCCGAGGGCAGTGCTGGCATGCCTGGGCCTGGCAAGGGCTCTCCTGGGCTGCACACAGCCGGGCTCCCCATCCTCTCCCTGTGTCCTCACCTGGTGGCAGGGGTGAAGGAGCTCTCTGGAGCCTCCTCTGAGGGCCTGGTCCCAATCACGAGGGCTCCACCCTCAAGTCCTAATCACCTCCCAAAGGCCCCGCCTCCAAGCACCCTCACACTAGGGCTGGGACCTGAACATGACAGTGTAGGGGACACCCCCATTTAGACCGCAGCACAAGGTGACCAGGGAAGGCTCCTCTGAGGCGTCTCAGACGAGACTTGCAGCAAAGCAGGGCTTCGTGTGGCAGCCCTTGGCACCCCCATAGGAACGGGAAGCACACATGCGGAAAGAAACATGTGGCCGCCTCCCCAGCAGGTGTGGAAGCAGCCGTCTTTGGGCGCCTCCGAGTCCCCCAGTCCTGCTCTCCTGTGTCGCCCTCGTCCGCATGCAGGTCCCCTCCCTGCAGGTCCTTCTACAAATCCCTAGGAGATGGTAGAAAATGACCAGGATCAGGGTTCTGATTGGGGGAGAGGACCATCCCTGGACTGAACTGACTGGCCAGGTCTGGGTCACGAGCTTGCACCAGCAGTTAGGGGTCACCACAGCCAAATGACATGGTCGAAGTGGCAGAGTGCTGATGCCCCCTCTCCCAGGAAGGCCCCACTGTGAGTTCTGGGGAAAGGCATAGTGGGCCAGCAACGCCCCGAGTCTCCTCCAGTCACAGGACAGGGGTGGTGGTGGAGCTTGGGGCAGAGAGGACGGCCAGCTCAAAGAGCTGGGAGGCAGATGAGAGTGCAACCCGTCGAGGTGGTCAGGAGGGACCCTTACCCCCTGGATACCTCCTGGAGGCTCCTGTGTCCCCTTGCCGCCCCTGTCACAGAGGCTCCTGTGTCCCCTTGCTGCTCCTGTCACAGCGCTGGGACTGAGTCTGGCTTCTCTGCCTGCAGGCGGGGCCCTCCTTCTGGGAGTTCTTCCCTGCTCCGCTTCCCTGTGTGGGGTTTCCCTGTTGCCTGGGGGCAGGGATGACCACCAAGCCAAGACAGTGAGGGGCAGAATCCTCCTTGCGACAATGCCTGGTGCCCCCACATGGCCTTCGATGCATCCAAAGAAACCGCAGCCATGTCTGCAGGGACACACTCAGTCCCTAGAGAAGCAGGAAACAGCCACCAGACACCAAACTCAGAGGGGAGCCTGAGGAACAGCAGGGTCACACCTGGCAGAGGCACCGCTCCCCAGGGGGTCTTCCCCTTCCCCTCCCTCCCTCCTGTGTTCCCCCACCCCACCCCCACACTTTGTGCAGCCAGGAAGAGAAGCTCTGACAACAGGAAGTCAGGGGGCACGTCTGAGGTGCCCAAGAGCTTCCGGGCACTGTGCCCTTGGTGACAGATGCGATGTGGCTTTTGGGGGGTGGGGGTGGGGGGTACAGTGTATGCAAGGAACACACCTCATGACAGAACAATAATAATAATTATAATAACAATATTATACATTCAGGACAAACCCAGCTGCCCTAAGCCAACTGGAAAATCCATCTGTCCAGTAGAGTCCAGTGGGTAGAGGGAGGGGCTGCCTAGCTGCACCCCCAGGCCTTGCTTACACCAACTCCCTGAGGAGGGGCCCGCCCCTCCTCCTGCTCCCTGATGAGGCTCGGCACAGGGTGGGGAGGCTGGCACTGCCAACACCACCCCTCTGTGTTGGGCAAGCCTGCATGGGGGTGTGCGAAGGGAGGAGGGGAGCCGCACCTACCCCCAATGGCCTGCTTCAAGGGGTGGGTGGGTGAGCCTCTGAGGGACCAAGTGGTGGCAGCTGGGGGGTGTGGCCACTTTGAGCCCCTCTCCACCGCCTTGTGGCTCTTCCTTCGAGCCAGCCCGTGGCAGGAAGGGGCCAGGGACACTCACGGCACGGACAGGGCATGCAGGGCAGGGCCATGGCATGCTCGGCCTGCCAGGGGCCATGCAGCCAGCCCAGACTGTTGGACAGCTGTCAGAGGGCTGAGTGGGTGGCACAGTCTGAGGGGTCCCCTTTGGGCGGGGCTGATGATTCAGTCTGTGGTGGGGCCTCCTGGGAACTAGGCCCTTGGGCAGGCAGCTGCAGAAATTCTGGAAGCACCAGGTCCTCTTTGCGCAGAAGGCCCCTTTGGTCATGGGCCCCGCTGCTTTGTACCCGGTTCAGCAGCTCCACTAGGCCTGTGGGTGGCCGCAGAATCAGGGGCCCCACTTGCAGAGAGCTGCCCACTCTCTTCCACCACAGCCCACAGCCCATTCCGTGGCCACAGCCTTCCCAACCCCAGCACTGATGCCCCGTCCGCCCAATCCCAGCCTGGCCGGTACCCAAACCCCAACGGCCCCCAGCCCTCTTTTCCCAGCTCCAATGACATCCAGTCCCCTGATGCCACCTCAGTGGTGCCAAACCCCGGGTCTCTAGCCCCCACCATCCCCAACGTACCTTCGATGTCGCAGGTCTGCCGCCTCCCAGTGACACTGCTGGGCTCCCCCGCTGCGGAACTGAGTGGCAGTGGAGAATGGGCTGCCCTGTCCTGGGTTCTAGGTGGGGTGTGCTGTGAGAACGTGGGGTCAGAGCCAAAGCCAGGGGGTAAGGAGTGGCAGGCAAAAGAGGGCTTCTCACCTCTCACTCACCTGGTTGTGGCAGGAGGGTGCATCGCCAGCTTCGGAAATCGTCACACCTGGGCAGAGAGCGCCACCTTTTGTGTTTGCATCCCACCTGGACCCCCTGACTCCTTGATCCACTCCGGCCAGGACCTTGCCCCAGGCTGACATCCCCTACCTGGGAGCGTGTCCAAAACCAGTCTCCGGGCCGCCACGGAGCTCACTAGCTTCCCCAGATCCAGCGGCTGTTTCTCACCTGGCTGCGGGGACAGGTCAGCAGTCTGCGGGACAGGGAGCCCACTCCCCGCCGCCCGGCCCCAGCCCCGCAGCCATGCCCCCTCACCAAGCGCAGCTCCACCTGTTGCGGGCTCAGGCCGTGCTTCGCCAGGGTGGGCTGCAGCGCCTCCTGCAGCCGCTTGGTGGGCTTGGCCGAGATCAGCACCACGCGCTGTAGCGCCGCCAACTCGAGGCTGCACACGACCCTGGGGCTGCGAACTAGCCGAGGGCAGACCGCCTCTCCTCCCAACCCACACTCCCCAGCCCCAAGAGGAGGAGCCTGAACCAGGAAGGAGGACGGGAGGGGGGCGGGGGGCGGGCAGGTAAAGGCTTAGCCCAAGGGGAGGGGTTAGCCCCAGAGGGAGGAACTGTAGCTGGAACAGCTACCCGACCCAAGCCTCGAGGAAGGGGCACTCACTGGAAGGTGGTCCTGCTCTCCAGCCTCACTTCCTGGTCCGCCAGCACGGTGCAGTCCTGATCCAGGACCAGGGCCTTCTGCGGATGACAGGCAGGCTCTGAGTCCCTCCCCCACCCCGAGTTAGCCCCGGTGTCCCAGGGGACCGCCTTCACCTCTTGGGTGGTTGCCCTAACATTTACAGGGAAGGGTGGATGGGCAGGTGAACCATAGAGATGTGGATGCGGTAGAGACCAGGCTGGAGGCAGAGCCCAGCATGGCCAAGGCCAGGGAGAAGGCTGGCAGGAACGCTGGACACACTTGCCAAAGAAAGGGAGTTACGGGGAACTCGGGGGGTGGGGCGGGCACAGGACGGTGAAGGGGCTGCTTGGGGAAGGGGCAGCCTTAAGTCCTGGAACCCAGGGCGCCTCTCCCTGGGCCCGGGCAGAACCTCACTCCTGGGCAGCTGTGCCTTGTCCCTCAGCATGTGAAGCCCACCCAGACCAGCTGGACGTGTGTCCTCCCGCACCACCCATCTTTGGTTGGCCACCCAGGGCTTGTCGCTTTTTGGACAGATTTCCACTTCTCTCTACCCCACCTACTAAGGACACATCTTGTCTCCTCACTGCAAACAGAGCGTTCTCCCCAGTCTGCCGTGAGGACTGGAGGATGCGAAGCGTCTGGCACAGCAGGCCCAGAAACAGCTGCTGTGGGGATTATGGCCCCCAGAGGCTCTGTGACCTACAGCAGCTGGGAGCAGGGAGGCGGCCTCTACCCTGCCCTGGGCCTGTGCCCTGCTGCAGGGACAGGTGGAGTGTGAGTGGTAAAGTTATATTTAGCAGTCCTGAAAGCCCATCTGGGCTGTGGAGGCTGCTCTAGAGGCCCGAGAGAGTGGGCAGAGCTCTCCCCACCCTTGCCCTCACACTCCCAAGCTCTGGGCCCCTGAGTAGGCCCTGAACCTCTCACCCACCTCCAGGTCATCAATTAAGCTCTTCCCTCTGCCTGGAATGTCCTCCCCCCACAGCTCTGAGAGGCAAACCCCTCTCATCCTCATCAACTGGTGCCTCTTCCAGGAAGCCTTCCCGGGACCCGCCAGAAATGCTTACCTTACCCCAGAAACCCTATGGAGGTTCGACTCCTCCTCCCTGGTCATACCCTGCCTGGCTCACCTCTAGCCAGTAGACCTGGAGGACAGCGCTTAGGCCCGCACCCCCTCTGCCCACCCCCTGGGCAGGGTGTGAGGGCTTGTCTGCTGGGTGAATGGAATCCTGGCGGGTCTTCTGGGATGCAGCACTCTTCCCTCAGACCCCCCACTGGGCAGCTTGGTTTAAAGCGAGTTTCCCCCTAGACTCCCCTTTAAAGCTAGGCTACTTTGTACCTAGAGGAAGTTTTCACAGGTTAGGTATGCTTGGGTGCTCCTGATGGCAGAGGAGGGGAGGGCTCCCCCAAATAGTGATTTCAGGGGTGGGCAGTCTGAGGTAGGAGGGCTGGGGAAAAACCCACCTCCAGTAGGGGGTTCCTCCTACTCTACCATCCAAAACCATCAGAGTGAGATGCTGGGTGAAGCTGGAAATCAGGATGGGTGGGGTGGGGTAGGATTTTTGGAAATTGAGAGTGGATGTCTGGGTTTGAGTGAGGAGTTGGCACTGGGTTGATTTGGACTTGGGCATGGGGGGAGGGGTATGGTGGGAAGAGGCTGGAGTTAAGAAGAGGGCAAGCTGGCCTCCAAACCAAAGGGTTGCCAGTTCGATTCCCAGTCAGATCACATGTCTGGGTTGTGGGCCAGGTCCCCAGTAGGGGGTGAGCGAGAAGCAACCACACATTGGTTGCCCTCTGTCCCTCCCTTCCCCTCTCTCTAAAAATAAATTAATTAAATCTTTTTTAAAAAGAAGGGAATGAGGATAGGGGATAGGGTTGGAATTAGGGTTGGTCAGGGGGTCAGGAATGGAACTGGGGTTGAAGTCACAGCTGAGGAGAGGCAGGAATGGGGTTGGGGTTGGGGTGAGGACCAGAAGGGGAGTCAGAGCTGGTGACCAGGCCAGGCTCGCACCTGCTCGTTGCCCACCAGGTAGACCTTGATGTCGGGTAGAGAAAGGCCTCGTTTCTCACAAATGCCGGACAGCATGGCACGAATGGTGAGGCCGGGCCGGGCCAGGGCCAAGGAGGCTGTGCCGTCGGGCAGGTACACGCAACAGTACTTCCCTTGACGGCTTTCGCTCTCACCTTCCGAGCTCCCAAGGCTCTTCCGATGGCTCTAATTCAGGGCAGGAGTGGTGGGGGGGTCATGAGTGCACATTCAAGGACAGGTGGACAGGTGAGTCACAGGGCACACACGTGCACGTGGGCACACACGCTGCAGAGCACACCTGTCGTCCTACAGGCACGAGGATGCTCAACTGGGCATACGGGTACCCAGGGGGAGGTCCACCCACCGACACCCTCCCACAGTGTACACCTGGGCACCCACACGTGCACACGCATTGCCTGCATGGGACCCACGGTGCTGAGAGCAGGTAGGAAGCAAGGAGGCGAAGGAACTGGCTGCGAGAAGCAAACGAGGGACATGGAAGAGGGGATGGTGACCGGGAAGGATGGCGGCCACATAAAGGGAGCCTAGCCCGCACTTCGTCTCCCCCAGCAGTCGCTCACCTCAGATTTGTTGCTGGTGAAGGCAAGGAAGCCGAGGTCCAGGCTGGCAGAAGAGTTGAGGGAGCCCTGGGACTCTCGTCTCAAGGCCGAGTTTGCCCCGGTGCCCACCAGTTCTAGGAGAGAGGGAGCGGTGAGCAGGTCAGCCCCGCGACCCCCATCCCCTGCGGAGGCCTCTCCTCAGCCGCGGGCCGGGTGGAGCTCTCCTGCACCGGTCTAACGCGGTTTGGGGTCCTGCAAGCCTTGCTACCAAGGGGGCTTCCCAGACTTCTGGGGTGTGGCCTAGGAACCAAGCCACCGGGGTAACGCGGTGACCACAGGGCCCTGCATTCCTGTCGGTTTTCACGAACTCTGGGTGGGACAAGTAGGAGGAAGGGGGTTCTCAAGGATTGTGGGCACTCCCGCCCCTTCTTCTCGGGGCCCGCTCCTGCCCTCACCCCTGCGGAAGGACTTGCGGAGCGGGCGGCCCCCAGGGCCCTCGGCCGTCGGCAGCTGCCCCAGCTCCTCCACACCGAGCGGCAGCGACTTCCCGGGCTTCAGCTTTGGCTTCTGCGGGCACACGGAAGGCGCTGGCACCGGGCCGGGCCCCAGCCCGCGTGCAGACCCCGGGCAAGCCTGCAGATCTGCACCCGGCACCCCGCGCCCCACAGCCCCTCGTCCACACCTTCCTGGTGGCGTCGGGGCTGCCGAGGCGCGAGGAGCCGGGGTCCGGGAGGGGGCGCCCCTCCGCCTCCGCCAGGAGGCACTCGCGGTACAGCGGGGACTTGACGAAGCGCGCATAGCTGTCGAATTTCATCAAGTTGAAGATCTATGGGGCAGGCGCCGCGGCGGTGAGCCGGGGTCCCAGGCCGGGCCCGCGGAGTTGGCCTGGGCTCTCACCTAGGAAGCAAGCCCGGGCCCCTCCCGCCCACCTTCAAGGCCCAGGCCCCGCCCCTACGCTTGGCCCCACCCGCCTCGCGACTAGGCCACGCCCCTACCCCACTCCTTCACCGCAGCCTGGGGTACCTACCTCGGAACAGCGCCCTGCCCCTCATTTACTTGTTTCTAAAACCTCAACCTAATTTGCCCCTTTTCCACTCCACCCCTCATTCCCTGCCCAACGCGGCTCAGGCTCCGCCCCTGGATCTGGCCTCGCCTCGGCTTCAGTGCTCCCCTCCAAAGCCACGCCCCCTCACCTGAAGTTGCTGCGCCCGGAACATATCCGGTCGCGGATTAGCCAGCACCTCTTCGCCGAGCCAGGCCTGCCGGTCGATATTCACCGGGCTCAGTGCCTGGCTGGAAAGGAACTCCTGGTAGATGCTGCGGGCTTCCTGAGCTAGCTGGGGAAGGAGGGACAGGTGAAGGTCAGGGGCGCTGCCCAGGCCCTGGTCCCACCGCTCTGCCTTATTCCCTCTTCCTCTCACCTTCTGGACGTCGCTGGCAGGGATCTGCTGGAAGCTCTCGCAGGCCTTCCAGAAAGTCAGGTTCTCAGCACTGTACTCCTTCTTCAGGAACTCCTGGGGGTGAGGGGTGGGGGATGGATGGCGGTGGTGGGTTGGGTGGGCGTGTAAGGAGAAGGCAGTCAGGAGTGGGAGACCCAGTCAGGGGATGTGGGTAAAGGGGTTGGAATAGAGACTCAAAGCCAAGAGGTCAAACCAGACAGATGGATAGGGTCAAGGCAGGCACACAGAGAGAAAAGGAGAGGCAGACACAAGGACAGAGAGACACAAAGTTCCCAGCTGTCAGGAGAGGAAGAGAGTGCTAAAGAAAAACTGTGGGAAAGGCAGCTGACAGAGTAGTCCCATGGGCCAGCCTGAAGTGCCATGCATGCCCCCCACCACCCTGCCATCTGCCATGCCCCCCACCCCACCCCAGGGCTCACAGTGAAGTAGGCCTGGCCCAGCGGGTCCTGCAGCAGCCGCTCGAAGGACAGGCCCCAGCTGGCTGCGGGCTGGTCCTCAGTGGGGAAGGAGCTGCTGGGGCCGCTGGGGAGGCTGCGGATGCTGAGGGAGCTGCCCCGGCCGTTGCCCTGGCCCTGGGGCTCCGCTGTGCTGCTCAGCTCTGCAGGGGGACAGACAAGTGGCTGTGGCCTCCCCAGCCCTGGGCCCAACCCCACCTGCAGATACTTTCCTTGAAAAGATAGCGAGAGGCAGGGGTATCCCCACCCCATTTCCACAGACACCACACGGCAGCCCAGGCAGGCTCCCTCCACATGCCCTGTCACTCACCTCCATCTGAGACAGCCAAAACCTGCAAGAGACCAGAGATGGAAAATGAGGGCACAGCGCAGGATGGGTTCTCAGAGGACAGTTGTGGGCCAGCCCCCAGGACTGGAGCTGTGTCCCCTGCCCGGGGGGGCGTGCTGGGCATTCCTGGCCCGGTCACTGCTTGTTCAAGGTTTTGCTTAGGCTGTCCCTGGCTCCTCTTCCACCACAGGTCAAGCCCTGTGTGCTGCAACTTCTGCCTGGTGCCCCCCACCCCCCATTGCCCCTGCCTCCCTCCTCCAGCGCCTGCTCTGTAAGCCCAGGGATGTAGCTTGGTGGGTAGGAGCACAGGCTCTGAGTGCTGTGTCTGCCCCTAGCTGTATGACTTGGGGCAAGTCACTTGCTTGTCTTCACCTGGAAACAGAGGATGATGGTAATCATAGTAGCCTACTTCCTGGGGCTGTTGTGAGGACCAAATCAAATGAAAGTGTTGGCAGCATCTGGAACAGTGGCCGCCGTGTGCTGCTGTCTTTGAGGAAGGAAAGGAGCCTCTGTAGCTGATGATCTTATTGCAACTGTTTACTCTTGGGGACCAGGGTCTCCCTTGGGTCCCAGCCCCCTTGGGCAGGGCACCAGATGCTATTTTATAGTACAGAGCAATGGCTCTCAACCTTCAGTGTGCATTAGAAATACTGGAGGGCCCCCTGCTCAAACATCCAGGTTTGGTAGGTCCAGGATGGGGCCTGAGACTCTCCATTGCTAACAGGCTCCTAGGCGATGCCGATGTTGCTGGCCCCGCAGATCACACTATGAGTGATATTGCTGTAGCGGCCAATGCCCTCCTCCCTCCTCCTCT
This sequence comes from Phyllostomus discolor, assembly GCF_004126475.2. NCBI lineage: Eukaryota > Metazoa > Chordata > Mammalia > Chiroptera > Phyllostomidae > Phyllostomus > Phyllostomus discolor. Next base: position 3,453,699 of record NC_040915.2, on the reverse strand, counting down.
CCGCAGAGAATGCCTCCAACTTCTCTGGGAATCCCAAGCATTAGTGAAACAGAAAAACCTTCCTTTCAGAATGACTCTTGCTTGGTCTTCCTACCTTCCCAGCAGCTCCTCCAGCTTCCTCATCATCTCCTACTCCCCCAAGGTGGCCCCTGCCCCTCCCCGACTCTGTCCTGGGCCCTTCCACCCACATCTCCTCAGCTCCAAACACATAGCCAACTTCCCGCTAACGTCTCTGCCCCAGTGTCCCACAAGCCCTTCAAATCCATCCAGTACTGAATGGAAGCCACCTCTGCCACCACCACAGCAGGGCTCCCAGCCTGCTCCCCTGTGTCTCATCTTTCTTCCCATCACCTGAGCTCCCAACACCAGGGTTTGAGTCATCCCCAGTGCCTCCCTCCCTCTCACCTCCTACATTTTCACTAGGCCCTGCCCTGGGAGCTTTGCCACCTGCCCCTCCTCCCCATCCCCGCTGGAAGCACGTCTGTAAACACCCCTCCCGCAGAAAGCCTCTCCCTGCCCCCCTGGCTGCAGCCTCCCTCTCTGCTCCCCACTTGCACCTGGGGTCACGTGCAGGTGGGGGGCTGCAGCTGGCCTGCAGATATGTGAGACGTCACTAGTATCTTATCCCTCTGAATGTTTTTTTTTTCTTTTTAAATTTAAAGAGGTTTCCTGCATCAGGAGTTTTACAGAAAAACCCCAGCTTTATGCCCCAGCCACCCTGAGCTTCTTCCAGCATGGCAACCTTGGCTGGCACTGAGCAGCAACCAGTGCCTGGAAGGGGCTCAGCTCTCCTCGCAGGCCCCTGGGGCCAGTCCGATGCATTTGTGTTCCTTATGGCAGCAGGTGCCACCCAGACTGCGTGGGTTTAAATCTGTGCTGTGTGACCTTGGACAGGGTACTTCACCTCTTTGTGCCTCAGTTTCTTCCTCTCTACAAATGGAGCAAACACTGTAATCGTCCTGACCTTAAAGCGTTGCTGTGAGTAAACAAATTAGCTGTGTATGTAAAGAACTCAGGACCCTCTCTGCGATGTATAAGTGTTCAGGGAACATTATGATACTGTTGCTGTGTTAGTACCTGCAGCTGACCCTGCTCCCGCTTTCTAGTTGGGGGGCCTGCCACAGAGGAAGAGCACAGGTGTGAGAGTCTGTCAGACCCGAATTCAAGCCCCAGCCCTGCCCTTTCCTAGTTTCAGGACCGTGGCCCACTCCCTGAGCCTCCTCTCCAGCCTGGAGCCCCGAGGAGGAGTGACAGTTTTCGAAGGACAATGGCAGCCCCCTGCTCCACTGTGCCCAGCCCTCCCCTCCCCGCCTTTGCTCTCCCCCATCGGATAGCTTTGTCCAACCCATCTCTCACAGATCCAGGAGAAAGCCCCAATGACGGGGGGGGGTGTGCCTACAGCCACCCCTTCCAGCCTGCTCTTTCCCTTCCGGCCACCCAGAGAGAGCCCAGGCTGCTCTCTCTGCTGCTCTCGCCCCCATGGCTGCCAGGGCAGGCTGGGGCCCCAGAGAAGGCAAGGCTCTGCCATGGAAGCCAGCCCTACTCCTGTTTGGTTTTATTCTCTGAATGAGGTCAAATAAATCAACTTTCTGTGTCTTTAGGTGGGGCTAGCTCCCAGGTCCTCCCCAGGCCCCACTCCCGGCCCTGGGAGGCCAGCAGATGCTGCGTCATAGCCCCAACTCTGCCTGGGCCTGACTGGCCAACCCCTTCAGCCTCCCTCTTTCCCTCCTCCTTCCTCCACCCTACACTTCATTAAAGTTTTCTGGTTTTCCCTCACCCCTACACATTCCTGCTTCCTGCTTCACTATTTTGTTTGCCTGGTATCTGCTCCTGCTCCCCTGCCCAGTGGCTCTCAAATCTCTGCCCATTGCCATCTGTCCTCCCTAAATACCAGCCGCCTGAGGCCCCCTGCCCTTACCTGGGCCTCTCTCCCTTACTAGTCTGGCAGCTCCTGGAAGGCAGGCTTGGGTGGTAGGAGGGAACCAACCTGCACTCCCTCCCACGAAGCACCCTCCTTTCCCAGGGCTTCTAAGCAGCCATCGGGGCCCTGAGCAACCCTGCTCTGCCCCACTAGGCTGTCCCAGCAACCCCACCACCACCAGGGATGCTCCATCTCTGAGCACCCCCACCTCTGAGCCTGCAGTGCACCTTCCTGAGCCCCTCCTGCCCCACTGGTTGCTGTCCTGTGCAGCTGAGGCCGAGACAGGAGAGGGACCGGCGTCCCGAGGTGGGAGGGTTGGACTGGAGGCCAGTTCCAGTTCCACCTTGCCAGCGGAAATGACCTCCCTTCTTTGGGCCTCAGTTTCCCCCTTGATGGCAGGGGGCTCAGCTTTCCCAGACTGCTGGGGCTGCTGGGAAGGACAACAGGCTTGCACGTGAAAGCAGCAGGCATGAGGCGCTCAGGGGCTCTGCTGACCTCATGCCGAGCTGCTGGCCAGGTCCTACCTGCCCAGGCTCCCAGGCCAGGGGAAGTTGTGCTGAGCAGGGCTGGCCTTGCTCCACCCCGGCCTGCCCAAGGAGAAGTGGTGTATGAATGGCGAGAAAAGGGGAAGAGAGGATGAGGAAGGGTGTGGTGTCCAGCGGCATCCCCAATCCATGGCTGGGCATCATCGGTTTGCCGTACTTTTTCTTAGGAACTGGGCCCTGCAGGAGCCGCTAGTGTCTAAATACTAAGGTGAGGGCGACCCAGCATTTCCTGAGCGCCCATGGGGTGACAGGCACTCTCTGACAGCACGCGGGCTTGTTCTCACTCGGTCCTCACATCTGGGGCCTGTGCGGCAGCTATCACTCCTCTCGTCCGTCTCTCAGGCAAGGACACCTAGGCCTGAAGTCACACAGCTGCAAAGTAGCCGAGATGAAACTGGACCCCAGGTGTGCCTGACTCTAGAGTCTGAGGTCTTTCCTCCATGACGCTCTGTCCCAGGGTGGACAGGAGACCTCCCAGGGGAGCTGGGAGGCCCAGGGCCTCAGCCGATGGGCCATAGGTGGGGGCAAAGACAATTGGGGGTAAAGGGCCCAGGGGCTCCTCATGAACCCTGACCCCTGGAGGGGTCGGACCTCAAAGGGAGGGCAGATTTACTGTGTGTCTTCTGTACCACCATCACTTTCATCCTAGCCTGGGGAGGCCAAGGTCCAGGGACACCCGCAGGGGACACCATGAGCCTGGCTCCTCCAGTCTGCACCAGCCCTGGGGAGCTGGCCCCAGACTTGGTGCCGGTGAGGCCACCTGTCTCAGACGGCCCAGAGGTACATGGGCTCTGCCTGGCACATCTCCTTGTCAGGTGGGGAAGATTAAGCAGGCATCCCAAGAGTGACAGAACACGATGAGCGCCCCTCCCAGTGTCCCCAAATCTGGGCCTTTCCCGACACCACGCCTGCCTCCAGCTGGCGCGTCCTTCTAGGACTTCTCCCTGGGCCCAATGCCCCAAGTGCGTGGACAGGCTGCTTCCCCTTCCCAGGCCCCCTCGAGCTTTCTGGATCCCTGAGCAGCAGCTCTTATCCAAACCAGAATTTTACTCTGGTATTTGTGCCCATGTCTTTTCTGTCTTGCCAAACAGGGAGCTGCCTGAGGGCAGGGGACAGGACGATGGGTCTGGGTTTTGAGAGCTGGGACAAGGCTGGCACCCAGCAGGCCTTGCGGAGGGGCTGTCGAATGAACGAGTGAGCAAACAAGGTGGCAGTTGGGACTGTGTGGAGGCATCTCTTGGAGAGGGGCTGGGAGTCATCTCTAAGTGACAGGTTTCATTGCAACTGCCTGACATGCTGAGTGGCAGAAAGACAAGGCTGACAAATGAAACTGCCTCTGCAGGGAATGATGAGGGTGGGGTGGCAGCCGGGGGAGGTAGGGGAGGACAGAGCCAGGCAGTTTGGGGAGGTGGAAGAGCCCTGGCATTGAGTCAGGCAAGCTGGGTTCAAATGTGGGCCCCCCTATCCCGCCGGCTGCCCTCTGCAAGTCATTCACTCCTCAGAGCCTCCATCAGGAGGTGACTCATGGATGGAGCCAGATGCCTGGCTCACAGATGTCTGTCCATGCTCATCCCTGCTACAGCCGCCGATGCCCTTCTGTCCCTTCCCGTCTTAGCTTAGCTTGGCCTCAGAAAGCTCCCAGAGACCAGCAAGCGGCCCATCTGTGGCCCTTGGGATTCCCAGAGGTGGCACAGAACATCCAGAACAGGCCCGGGAGGGGCAAAGATAAGTCTGTGTGAGCAGGTTGCTGAGAGGAAAGCCTGAGGGCTTGCCGAGGCCGGGGGCAGAGCTCGGGTGCCCTCCTTGCTCTCAGTGACTTTGGGCAGAGAAGGCGTGGTTGACGAGGGAAGGGTATGTGCCTCTGGGCCCCTCAGCTGCCGCCTGGGGTGGGTGTGGGAGTGGCCATGGGCCCCCTTGGCCCGGACACCCAAGTGTCATGCCTGTGGACTAGGAGTCTGAGGCCCACAGGTTCCTGAACTTTTAGTTAGGCTTATGGTAGGGAGAGTGAGGTGGGCACCTGGGCTGGCTCAGAAGGGTCTGCCTCTCTCCTACCCTGCTAGCCTGGGGCTGGGCAATAAGGAGATACTGGGAGAAGGAGAGAGGAAAATGGATCTTGAGACTTAGAAGGCAGGAGTGGGGTTGGGGATGGCTCAGCTTTTTGGTGGGGCAGGGGATCCTTGAAGAGGGGCTGATGATGAAGGGGGCACTGGGCTGACATTTATGGAGCCCTCATATTCATCATTCGTATTCCTCATTCCACTTACGCATCTCAGCAAGACTTAGAGATCAGTTTTATTCTCCTCATTTTCAGATGGAGAAACCGAGGGTCAGAGAGGACCCCCTACTGAGGAAGAACAGAACCAAGACTGGAACCCAGGCCTCCCAAGATCCATGGGCTTTGTTCTACAACACTAGGCTGGGGCCTGGTGGGGGGCTAGGACAATCTGGCCTTTCTGGGCTTGTAGGGGGGACTAGGGACCTGCCAAGTGGGCTGGTATTCTAGGGAGAGAAGGGAGGCCCAGCACAGCCTGCCCCATCTGTTGAATGAATAAAGAAGCTGGATCTTACAAGGGCAGCTCAACCAGGGGTCCAAGCAGCCAAGGAGAGTGTTTAGGGGGTGGGGCAGCAGCAGCCAAGGCATACTAGAGGCCAGTTCCCCTATGCCTCTCGGTAGCTCAAGAATAGGACAGACAAGCTGCACCAACCTGGCCTGACCCTTCTGAGCCACCCCAGGCTGCCCAGAGACTGCTGGTTCTGGCAGGAAGCCTCTGGAGCAGGTCCAGCTGCAGGGCAGCAACCTAGTAAGGGCTGCCCCTTACCTGACCTTGGGCATCAGAACGTGGGGTGAGGAGGGGAAGGCTGAAGCTAAATGAGGTGTGAGGGCTTGGGCCCATGGGGGTGTGCAGGGGGCACGGGGCATGCCAAGCAGCTCCAGATGGTGCCACAGGAGCAGGAGAGGCAGCAGCGGGGCCTGGACCAAAAGCCTGTGCCTGCTGTGCCCCCGTCTGAACCCCAGGGTTGCTCTAGGTCCCCAGCAGGCCAATCTGGAAGGTCCGGGGGGGGGGGGGACCAGGTCCCACCGCCTGTTGTCTGAACCCAAGTTTTTCCGCCCGCTAGCAGCATGCAGGCTCTTGCCCAGCCCTGCTGGGTGTGCTCCCGGGCTCCACCCTGGGTGTGCCCATCCCTCCCCACAGGCCTGGCCTGGAGCCTACACTCACCATGCGTCCGTTGGGGACGCCCAGGTGCTTGGGCTTCCCTGGCATGCCTCCGCTGTTCACTGGTCCCAGCCACGGGGGGCGCCCACCATGGGGACTGTGGGCAGCGTGCCGAGGCCAGAGCTTTCAGGGCGGCAGGCAGGCGCGGATAGAGCCCAGCTCCGCTCCTGTGGGCCCTCACATCCTGAAACACCCGCTCACTACCTCTTTTCTCTGCCACAGGAAGTGTCTCTATAGAAACGGAACCACAGAAAAAAGCAAGGTCTGAGAGAGTGAACGCCTCTTCCTACACACACATTCACACACACAGGCTGCCAGCACAACCTTGCAGTGCCCCACGCAGGTACCGACACACGGCGGGGACCCTGCATGCTTGGAGAGGAGCCCAGCTTGGCCTGGCCCGGCCCGGGAGCTCCAGAGTCATGTCTGGGCACACAGAAAGGCACGCCCACACACCTAGGCAACTCTGGGCAACCCAGCAGGGGCTCCGTGGACACACGTGTATATACAAGTACATGTGCACCAAGCATCCACATGTGGACTTTACTCAGCACATGCTTATCTCACACCTGCTGCGTGTTGGGCATGTACACACTCAGCACCCTTCCCCCAGGCAGTGGTGCCCGTGCAGTCACTCCTTTCATCCCCAGACGCTTCCCAGGCACATGCCCAGGTGTGCACACAGGTCGGCACCTCGCATGCATGGTCATGCGCTTACAGGCTGTTCAGGTGAGCCCATCATAAACACATGGGCTCTCCTCCGTAAGGACTGCCTGGTGTTTGGTCATCTGTCTGTACAATCCTGGGGACAGGCACATGTGACAGGCACACCTGCACCCAGCACAGGTGTGCACCATGCTCAACCACGAGGGCAGGGGCATGGGTCAGGCGTGTCTGTGTCTTCACAGTTCCCTTGCTCACATGCAAACCCATCTTGGCAGAGCCCTGCCAGCTGGAGAGCGGCACCCTGCACTCAGCCTGGCCAGCCCCAGGGGACCTAGGCCCTTTAGCCAGAGCCCTCTGTTCTCCTCCTTACACACGCATGTTCCCTCTGCTGTATGTATGGACTTAGGGCCCTCAACCCCAGTTTGGGCCCCTCTCTCAACAGGGAAAAGGTGACACCTCCTTTTCCATATTCTACCCTCTCTACCCTGCCCCATTTTAGGGCTGTGGCCTGAAAATTTTGGTGGCAGAGACTCATTCTTCACCACAAATTCATGTTCTTTTCTTCCTGGGCACATGGCTGAACTTTAATTTCCCAGGCTCTCTTGCAGTCATGTGTGGCCATGTGACTAGCTCTTACCAGTTGAATGTGAGTGGAATGGTGCGTGCTGTTTCTGGACCAAAACTCTGAAGTGTTGCTTCAAAGACATGCTGTCTGCATTCTCTTTGCCCTTCAGCTGGCTGGCTGCAGAAGATGATGAAGCTATAGGGGACTGTGGAACCACCACAAGGAAGAGGCTGGGGTCTCTGCATCAGTCCTCGAAGGCAAGCCACCCATCAACCAGAAATAGCAGCTTTGGGCTGTTATATATGAGCTAGAAATAAACTTGAAGCCATTGCACACATTAGGGCTTATTTGTTACAGCAGCTAGCATTACCCTAGTTAAATCACCTCTTCATGCAGCCCTGACTCAACTCCTTCCAGACGCTTTGCTCCGGGCCACCCAAACAGAGGGATTCATTCAGATGTGAATGTGTATGAGGTGTGTGTATGAGGAGCTGCTTTTGGGCCTGGAGCATTGCCGATGGTGGTTTTAATACATGACAGTGCAAATGTGCCTGTCAGGGGCGCTGAAGAGTGTGTGGCATGAGTGAGGACTGCCTGCCTGTCTGCTGTGTCATGGCTCTGAGCCTGAGTTTCGGAGGGGGCTTTACAATTTACAGGGTTTTCTCCTGAACTGACCTAATCTGATCCTTATAATCTCCTTGTGACTGGTTCTCATTATTCCCATTTTACAGACCAGGAGACTGAGACTCGGAGAGATGTGAGTTGCCCAAGGTTACACATCAGGTCAGAGATCTGCTAAGCTGTGAACACATGTGCTTGGGGTGCCAGGAGTTGGGCCCAGGCCATGACCAGCCCGGGGGCTAGCAGTGCACCTTCCTTCCCCAAAAGACCCAATTACACGCTCTGCCTGGGAACCCCTCCCAAAGTCATCCTCTCTGGCTACTGAGAGATGCCTCTCCCTACCTGTCCACGTGGATGCCAGTTTCATCTCTGACCACATCTCCACCCCAGGGACCCCAGGAAACCCTGGGACTTCCTATCTCTTAGAGCTTATCTACTTCACTCCATGGGCGTGGTGGGGACCTTCACTCCATGGAACACTGTTCTCAACTTCTTCGTCCCTGGCTTCCCAAAGGGGATCACTTACTGATGTCTAGTCTTCCTGTGGGACTTCCGATCCCCATTCCCTGTGGAGACCTCACTGGCTTGGACCTGGCCCTCTCTCATCTGGTCCTAATGACCTATTCAGTTGACCCACCTGTCACCTGGCTCCAGTCTCTTCTCACCATAGCAAGAGAAATCCACATTGGCCACTCCCATGCTTAAAACCATTCCATTGCCTTCTGGAAAAAAGTCATGTTCTTTAGCTGGGAATTGCAGGCCCTTTGAGGCCTGGCCTCAGCCACACTCTTGCCCATCATTGTTTAGCCATTCCAAGCTGCCTGCACTCCTTATACTTTCAAGGGTCCCTCCCTGCCTTCGCATTTCCTGTTCCCCTTTCTGGTAAATTACTCATTCTTTATGACTTGATTCCAGGTTCTAGAACAAATATTCATTCTTTCACCAATTACGTATTAATCACCTCCTATGTGTCAAGTACTGTTGTAGATGCTTGGGATTCAGTAGTAATCATAGCTGACAAAAACCTCAGTCCTCATGGCAGTCTAGTTTAATGTACATGTCCTCATTTGTATGGCTATAAATAAAAAAGCTCATTAAAAATATATGACCCAGCCCTGGCTGGTGTGGCTCAGTGGAGTGCCAGCCTACATATCAAAGGGTCCCCAGTTTGATTCCCAGTCTAGGGCACATGCCTGGGTTGCAGACCAGATCCCCAGTAGGGGGCTCAGAGAGGCAAGCACACATTGGTGTTTCCCTCCTTCTCTTTTTCCTTCCCTACCCCTCTCTAAAAAAGAAATAAAATCTTTTTAAAAAATGACCCAGAAAAGACCTCTCATCACTTAACCCTGAATAAGTTGATTAATTCAAAAGGGAAGCTTCTTAGAATTTAATAAAGGAGCAACCAATGAAGATCCCGCCCTGTGATCTATAACAGGGGTCATTAATTCAAATGTCTAGAGGAGCCAAGACAGGAGGGCTAAATTAGTGGTCAGCATGTAGAGTGTATACTAACTTAGAAGAGGAAGGCATTTGTAGGGGGGCAGCCCATGGGCTTTGCTTGGTTGGATCTTCCCATTTTTCCAGAGAAACCGGAAATTTTGTTTCTAGTATGAATTTAAGAGTCCTGATTTAAATATATTGGTAGTTAAATCACTTATTGAAAAAGCATTAGCAGGTAAAAGCAAAGCTGTATTTGGCTGTGTTAGTCAGTCATATGGACTGGTGGGAAGATTTAGTTCCTGGGACCTCTGCTCCAGAGGTCAGGGAGCCTCGGGTGTCACTGGAATGTTACACGTGAGTTGTATTTGGCTTCAAATAACACCAGTTTTCGACCTTTGGTTCACGGCCGGCTTTCCTGCACCTTTAATGTACTCTCCTTGCTGCGCCAGGTAGGCACTACGACCATTTGGATCTGCATGGGCTCCAAACATCACTGGGGTCCCGAGTCAGGGTCCAGGTCTGTCGCGCTGCTTAACCCCGGCTGGGCCTGAGGAGCTGGGAGAAGTGGACACCCTAAAATCACTGGTAATTCTAAGTCTTCAAGGGTGTGAAGCTGCAGGGTGTTAAGCCAGAACCAGCTAAGGTACACTAGAGGTCACCTAGGGAGTCCGAGGTGGCGCGGGAGTTGGAACTCAGGTCTCCGCCTTCTAATTAGAGATCCCTTGCTCTCGGACTGGGAAAAGTTACTCCAAGGAAGTGGTCAGTAGCCAGAGGCCCAGGGCAATGTAATCTTCGTTCGTCCGGCCCGCGCGAGCATCTCACCAAAACTACAAGTTCCAGCACGCCTCGCTTCGCGGGCTGCAAATATTCAACCTTCGACTCAAACCTTCCCTCTGTTTTCCATTGGCTCACAGTCCTAACGTGCTGTTCCATGATTGGTTGTAGTTCGTAAGAGCCTGTTGCCGAGGCAGGCCGACAGGTGCGCCGGGGGAGCCAAGAAAGTGTGGAACTACATTTGATCAGGATGGGGGCTGCTCAGCAAATAAAGCCGCCGTCCCCTGCTGTGAGGCTTTGCTTTTAACTACAGGTGACACTAGGTTTAGAGGGTTTCCGGCCGGAGGCCACTATATGGGGCACCCGGAAGGCGGAAGTGCTAGAGCGGAAGTGGCGGAGAGGAACGGAGAATGGCGGCGGAAGGATGGATTTGGCGCTGGGGCTGGGGCCGGCGGTGCCCGGGGAGGCCTGGGCTTCCCGGCCCCGGCCCTGGCCCCGCGACACCTCTACTTCTTATCCTGTTGCTGGGGTCGGTGGCTGCGGATATAACTGACGGCAACAGTGAACACCTCAAGCGGGAGCATTCGCTTATTAAGCCCTACCAAGGTGAGGCCTGGAGCGGATACGAGTGCAGGGCGAAGGCGAGGCTGCACTGGGTTGGCAAAGGGAGCGCCTTTTCTCACGAGCGGGACAGCTCTCTGGGTTTCCTGCCTCTGGCAAGGCCAGTCCTGACATGGCCTGTTACCCACCTGTCTGTGCCCGTCACTCTGCCCACAGGAGTCGGTTCCAGCTCCATGCCCCTCTGGGACTTCCAAGGCAGCACTATACTCACCAGCCAGTACGTGCGTCTGACCCCTGATGAGCGCAGCAAAGAAGGCTCTATCTGGAATCACCAGGTGAGTGGTGCCCCAGAGGCCAGGCGTACCCTTAAGAAAGCCACTACTCCCGGCCTCCGCTGCAGCCCAGACCGGACTTTGGCTTGAAGGCTCGCCCCTCCCTCCCCCGCTCCTTCCCCATGTTGGTCCCATCCACCGGTAATAACAGGCAATGGCTACTGAAGTTATTTTGTGTCGGGAGCTGTGCTTGACACTTTACATCCTCACTTAATTCTTTCAAAACCCATGTGAAGGAAGGGATGTTATTTCCGTTTTGCTGACTAAGGAGCCAAGGCTCAGAGTTAAGTGGGGCTGTCAGGCTGTCTGAATTGATCCCTCTCAAATGTGGGATAAATGGAAACAACAGGGCCTTTATCGGGTGTTTTACTGTGTTGTACACTGACTTGAACACACCTTACTGTGGTTAGTTCTTGAACGGGCTGCTTGATATAGGTGGCTGTTGTGGCTTTGTGCAGAGCTAACACAGTGAGTAATTCAGCATAAACAAAATCTAAACTCGGATCTCTCTGATCTCCAAGCCCAGCAGTTCACTTGCTATGCGTGACCGCCCCCTGGAGGGCGAAGGGGCCCCTTAGAAGTGCTTGCAGACTCAGTCCCCTTCCCTAGTGGTTAACTGAGGGTCTTGTCTATAGTCGTATGGACTTGTGGGCAGATTTAGTTGCTGTGACCTCTGCTCCAGAGGTCAGGGAGCCCCAGGTGTCACTGGAATGTCACACATGAGCAGTGGCCACAGTCAATTGCTACACAGACTTCACACTGGGGAAATCTAGGCCAGGAGAAGGTGTAAGGGGGTTAATTTGGGGCTTGGGTGCAGCTTGAGGTGGGGCCTGTGCCTGCCTCATCCAGCCTGACCCCAGCTTTTCCTGTGCCCTAGTTTTCTCCATCACCCTCCTCTTAGTCCCTTCTGGTTGACATCCCCATTCTCTTCTGGGGGCCCACACTGTCTCATGTTGCCTCATCTGCTTGTCCCCTCAGCTCCTCCTCTCCTTACTGCTAGGGGTGCTCGGGGTTCCTCTGCTCAGCTTTTACTCTGATCCTTTGAGCCTGGGGTCCCCTGTGAAGGGGTAAACACATGGCATGCCCACACATTCTGCCCCCCGGTGCCGGGAACTGACTGATGGTCATCTGCCTTGTTGACTTTGTTCAGAATCCTGTGCGCCTCAGGGTCTTTGCCCATGTGGTTGCCCCGCTCTGGAGCTCTGCCTCTTGGCCCTTCCGGCCTGTTTGATCCTTCTCATCTGTTAAGTCTCAGCCCAGTGCCACCCACTGAGAGAGGCCTTCAACAAAAGAACTCCCCTGAGTCACATTCTGTCACATTATTCTGCCTTAGCACTTTCAGGTAATTTTAAAAAATGAACCCTGGTCAGTGTGGCTCAGTTGGTTGGATGTCATCCTGTAAAGCAAAAGGTCATTGGTTTGTTCCCAGTCATGGCATGTGCCTGGGTTGCGGGTTCGGTCCTGGTCAGAGTGTGTACAAGAGGCAACAGTGTTTCTCTTTCACATAGATGCTTCTCTCCCTTTCTTTCTCCCTCTCTTACCCCTCTCTAAAAATAAATAAATAAAATCTTTTACAAAATGACAGTGTAGCCTTACATTTTCTGTGGAAATGAGTTTGGTTTAGCATTAAGGCTTTTTTTTTTTTAAAGTAAGGTACAAGTAGTGCTGGAACTGTTGGAAATTGGGTCCAGTCACAAGTAACTGATTATGGTTGTAGGTCACAGGTGGTTGGTGTTGTCAGTGGTGTGACACTGTCACAGGGCTGGCAGGATTCTGCACTTTATTGAACTGCTTTCTCCCACCTTCCAGTTTAGTTCCAGGGACCTTTTGCTGTTTGGCCTTACAGGTGTTTCCTACAGTTTTTGAAAGACGTTGCTTAGAGCTCTTAGAATTTTCTGCCCAGCGTTTCCCAAGAGCCAGCTAGAGAGATGCTTTCTGGACTTTTCTCTTTCTTGTCACCACTACTCACTCCATCTGGGAGAGGCAGCCAATGAGCAAACACTACTGAGGACCTGCTGCGTCGAAGCAGAGATGAGGCACAGGCCTGCTGTGGCCCAGGGGCAGACGGTCAGATGAAGGGCTGGAGCTCCAAGTGCCCGGTGGCCGGGGCTCGAGGCATTCTGCGGGGCTGGTGTGGTGGCTGCAGCCCGGTCTCCGGGCCGTCTGCGCTGGTGTCGGTCTGCATGTAGCTGCCCCCTCCCTTTGTAAACAGGTGGCCTAAGTTTAAATATTTGTAAGAGATCTAGTTTCCAACATATTTTAAATATTGCCATTTTAAAGTAAAACAAAGTGTAGTCGGTGTAGTTGGTGGAATCTGAATATTGTGATTCGATGTCCACTCTTTTTTTTTTAACTTTATTTATATTTATTTATTTATTTTTAGAGAGGGAAGGGAGGGGGAGAGAGAGAGAGAGAGAGAGAGAGAGAGAGAGAGAGAGAGAGAGAGAGAGAGAGAAACATCAATGTGTGGTTGCCGGGGGTCATGGCCTGCAACCCAGGCATATACCCTGACTGGGAATTGAACCTGTGAACACACTGAGCTGTGTCAACCAGGGCTCACTCTTTCTTTTAAACACTGGGAGTCAACCCAGATCGTATGTCAGTTCTTTACTGAACTTGTGTTTCATTTCATTTCCCAATGCAGAGTGCTGCCCTGATGCAGTGTGTTTGCTGCTGGAAAACCTCTGCCCCTGTGGCTAATGTATGCACACTAATTTACACTGTTTAACCTTGTGGGTTTCCTTGGGATTAGTGTCAGTGCACAACAGATCGAAATAAATGCACTACACATTATGCAGTGTTCACATAATTATAGAAAAGCGAAAGTTTATTGAAATGCATCTCAGTGAGCTGTCACGTCCCCCCCGGTCTGGGTGGATATTACTGTCAGAATGAAACAGTCTGCAGCCCGTCTTCTGCTTCTTGTTTTTCTAAATGTAACTGAGACACAGGGAGTTGTACTGTCTTGGGATCACTCAGTACTTTCACAAAAGAAGGAAGGTAATCTTTTTCTCCTTCTGGTGTCTTTCTTTGTTTTCTCCCTCCTTTTCTGTCCTTCCTAAGTATAGTTTCTCTTGTCTTTTTCTTTTTGTCTCTTTTGCTTTGTAAGATTTAAGATGTGTGTAATAATGTCTTTGAATCCGTTTTAGTAAGTGTAACACATCTCTCTACTTTTTTCTTTGCCCCGTTCTATCGCTGTTCGTTCTGAAACTCCAATTACACGTGTCTCCAGGGGTGTCCGGCTGTGGCCCAGGATGGCTGTGAATGCCTCCCAACACTAAACCGTAAATTTACTTAAAACCTTTTTTTTTTTTGGTTCATTAATTTCATTAGTGTTTGTGTATTTAATGTGTGGCCCAAGATGGCAGTTCTTCTTCCAGTGTGGCCCAGAGACGCCGAAAGGCTGGACACCTGTTCAGACTGTCTCGCTCTCTCCTCTGCCTCATACTCAGTGTTTTGCATCGGTCATGCTTCTCTTCTCTCTGCTTAATCTGGATATTTTTATCTGACTGCACTGGAGTTTACTAGTTCTCTCTTCATCTGTTTTGAATCTGTTGTAAAACCTATCCATTACATTGTTAATTTCAGTTATTGTATTTTTCATTCTGCAATTTTTATAGTTTTAAAAAACTTCAGTGATCTGTCAGAGTTCTCGGTCTTGTGTCTTATCTCTCTGAGCTGGTCAACCAGTTTTGTGCACGACCAACATCTGGGGTTCCTGTGAGCCTCCTTCCTTCCTCCCTGTGGTTTGTGTTCATATCTTGTCTTTTCACTGCTTGGCATTTTTCATTGTGTGCCGTATGTTGTCTTTGTACTATGAGGCCTAGAGAAGTTTCTCGTCAGATTTCAGGGATTGAGAGGACTCAGCTGGGCTGCAGTCCCTGGGAGGGCCCTTCTTGTTCGTTCTTGTTTTTGGCTCACTGTTGTCACGGTCCCAACATGAAGCAGGGGCACTGCACCTGCTCAGCAGGCTCTGGACTCGGATTTCTCGTCTGTCTGTCCTTGAGAGCTGGTTCTCATCCCTCTCACTCACGCCTCTGGAATCTGCACATTTCCCAGAGCTAGTGAACCGTCGAGAACCGGGAAGGCCGATTTCACAAGACTGGCAAGCTGCCTCACAGGTGCCTGCTGGCGCTGTGTCCTCTGGGCCGGGCTGGGTCCCATCTGCTGGGCATGCAGTGCCCAGAGCCAAAACACTGGGTCTGCTGAGCTCACGAGTGCACAAGTCTGTTTGCCCACAATGGGATGGAAAGGTCTTTGTTTTTGAGTATTTTTTTCTATTACAGAGGCAGCACGCTCATTACATAGAAGTCAAAATAGAAAGTGAACACCCCGCCCAGAGTTGCGTGCACTCAGGTCGGCTCCCCACAGTCCTTCCACTCTTCCTTCCCCTGCATGTGTCAGTCTTGGGCTCTTTCAGATGGGAATGTAGCGCGGGTGGCTCTGCCCCTCCTATAAAAGGCTGCAGCAGCCAAACCGCCCCCAGGAAGGTGAGAGGGAGCGCTCACACTCCCGCTGGCTGAGTGCTTTTTTCGCTTCTCCTCCACAGGGGTGTTAATGATCTCTTTAATTGTTGCCAGTCAGACAGGTCAACAGTATCTGTTTTCATTCGCTTGTCTGACGGGCCTGTGTTTAATCACTTGCTCACACACCCATCTGCAGATTTCCGCTGGTGGGTTCTTTTCAAAGGATGTGTCAGCTGTAGTTTTCATGAGCAGCTTCCTGGTGGGCGAGGCCAGGCCCCTTCCCTCACTGCAGCATTGCCCAGCCCCGTACCTGGTGTTCCTGAAGCCAGGGAGCATCTGCCTTCCCTCAGGTCACGGTTCTGCCCCTGCCCTGCTGCTGTCACCACACTGGGGCCCACTGGGGCTGCAGGAGTCAGGGGGTACGCTGCTGGCTAAGAGGGGTTTTCAATCAGCAAGACCCAGATTTGAGTCCCTCAGTTTGGAAGGTTGGTTAAAAGGGAAGATGATGGGGGTGGGAGGCTGGAAAGGAGCTGATGCAGTTCGAGTTAAGGACCTGCAGGCTGTCGGAGGGACAGAAGACAGCACAGGTTTCCACCTTAGACAGGCCTGCGTGTGATGGAAGGCTGCCCTACCTGCTGTTGGCTGTCATTCCGTCTCTGTGTTTTCTCTTCTGTAAATATGTGGCTGAAGAGGGGATACTGATCCTCCCACAGGATCTCAGGGCAGGGGCAGTGGGGTGGAGATAAAACAGGGCGGATAGGGTTGGCTGGTTTTGAGGAACGTGAATCAAAGTCAGTAAGGCTGGTGCTGGGCCAGGTGGGTTCTGGGCCTCAGGCAGCCTTGGGACCCTGCGTGGCCTCCCCTCCTTCCCTGGGAGGCCTGGCAGCCCCCTCTCTCCTGTTGAGGAAGCTGGAGGGTCCGTTGGTTCGTGGTGCTTGTGCCTGGCTGCCTGGCCCCCTCCGGGGAGGGCCTGGGCTCAGTGCCACAAGGTCCAGGCTGGCATACCACCAGCTGGTGGAAAGGCCCAGAGAGCTCAGAGCAGCCCTCTGCATCCCCCTCCCCCGGCAGCCTTGCTTCCTCAAGGACTGGGAGATGCATGTCCACTTCAAAGTGCACGGCGCCGGGAAGAAGAACCTCCACGGAGACGGCATCGCCCTGTGGTACACTCGGGACCGCCTTGTGCACGGTAGGGCTGCGCTGTGTGTGTGGGGCCCCTGTGGTCAAGGGTCCTCCACTCTGCACTCTCCCGTTAGGCTGCTGCTGCTCTTCTTCAGAGAGTCCTGGAACCTCGGGTTGGCTGAGGGTGGTCCCCTGGGGAAGAAGAGGGGCTCGGCTCTGCAGCTCAGCTCGGTCCCCGCGGCGGCCTGCTGTTGCACACCAGCAAAGAATGGCTTTCCCCACTTCAGAGTGTTATTTTTAAAAAGCAGAAGCAAGGAAGTCTGTATGTGGCCCTTAAAGTTGAAAGTGTTTCCTCTGTGGACCTCGGCAGGAAGCTGCCGACCCTGGGTTAGAGGATGGGGCTTCCCGGTTTTCACAGGCTAGGTGCCCTCTCGTCACTGCACACTCAGAGCACAGGGCTGGCTGCTGTCTGCTGACGTTCAGGCTTCAAACTTTGTCCTCTTTGCCAGACCCGAGACCACATGCAGGCTTTTCCTTTAGAGACTGGGTGCCCGACAGCAGGCTGCCGCCTCCCCCCCCCTCCCCCCCGCCCCCTCACCGCAACACACACACACACTGGCACTACTTTGGCCTTCGTGTTAGCCAGGGCACAGCCCCGATTCCCCACAACTGCAGCGTCTCTTTCTCACCCCAGGGCCTGTTTTTGGAAGCAAAGACAACTTCCACGGGTTAGCCATTTTCCTGGACACATACCCCAACGATGAGACCACGGAGGTAGGCCCGTTCCCTCCCATGCAGCAGGGCAGGTGGGGCTGGGAAGCTGGCTGGGCAGGGGGCCCTGCCGCTCAGCAGGCTGGGCTGGCCGTGGAGTAACCGGTGTCTCGGTCTCAGCGTGTGTTCCCGTACATCTCGGTGATGGTGAACAATGGCTCCCTGTCCTACGACCACAGCAAGGACGGCCGCTGGACTGAGCTGGCGGGCTGCACCGCTGACTTCCGCAACCGTGACCACGACACCTTTCTGGCTGTGCGCTACTCCCGTGGCCGCCTGACGGTGAGCGGGTGCAGCAGGGAGGGTGGGGCGGGGTGTCCCCTGCCTGATGGGCTCTGCGGGGCGGGCAGGCAGGCTGGGCCTGTGGCATGCGTCACCTGTTGGCCGGCTGCAGGTGATGACTGACTTGGAGGACAAGAACGAGTGGAAGAATTGCATCGATATCACTGGAGTGCGCCTTCCCACTGGCTACTACTTTGGGGCCTCGGCTGGCACCGGCGACCTCTCTGGTGAGTGGGCTGCGCAGGGTGTTGAGTCTTGGCCGTGACCTTCCCTGGTCTGCCAGGCTTGTGGCATAGCTGATCACTCTCCTTCTTGGACTTCCTACATCGGCTCCACGCTCGCCTGGTCTCTTTTACTTCATGTTAGCTCAGTTTTGGCTCGGCCAGGGCTCAGCCTGTAAGCAGGCTCAGCCGTCTGGCCCTCTCTTTAGGTGGCTTTGAACTGGACCCTTAGACCTCAGATTGCTGCTTGCAGCGCAGTGTTGTCACCAACCCACTCAGCGTCTCCGCTCAGCTGTCCCTCGGGTGTCTCCACCTTTACATACCCACAGCTGATGACCACATCTTGCCACCAGGACATAAATGATAAAAGGCTCAGTCTAAAAACCTTATTGTCATTCCGGACTTCCCTCTTGTCTCACATGCCCCCTGCCATCCATCGGCGAGCCCTGCCAGCTTTGTCTCCACAGTGGAGCAGACCACCTCTCACCCTTACCTCACTCCCTGAGGGGTCCCCGCCACCATCCTCTCTCACTCGGAAGCTGCAGGAGCCCCCAGGCGACCCCGTCCCTGGGGATCTCCAGCCCCCGGCAGTCTCTCCCAGCTCAGCAGCCAGAGCGACCCCACAAAACTCACAAGAGGTGTCACCGTGTCGTGTCTTCGCTCAGAGCACTGCAGTGGCTCCTTGCTCGTTAAGAGTCAAGGCCACCACTGGTCCCAGCCATGGCCTGTGGGGCCCTGGTGCTGGCCCCTCCCCCACCCAGCTGCCTCTGGAGCTCTGCTCCCAGCTTCTCAGTTGTACGGTCTCTAGCTGCTCGGCCACCAGGGCCTCCTGCTCGGGCCTCCGTGCCCGTGTCTCACTCTCATCCTCACGTCTTGCTCAGATGTCACTTCCTCAGTGGGGTCTTCCCTGATTCCCTTGTTTGAAATTGTACATACCACCCCAGATGCCTGCACGCTCTCTGCGAAGTCACGTGACGTGTGCTTAGGTAGCTAGTGGCCTCCATCCCTTGTCACCCAACGGGGACCATTGGGAGTGTGAGCGACGAAGGGACTTCTCCACGTTCACACCCAGAGGTGGCAGAGCACGGATGGGAGCCGCAGTCTGACTGTGGAGCTGGGTGCACCCTGGGCCTCCGGGGGCTGCATACGCCGGGCGGTCAGGTGCCCCTGGTTCTGCCCATCTGGCCGCTGGGCTCCTGCTCTTTAGCTCTCCATTTCCAGGCTGTTCCTCAGAGTCTGGTCAGTGAGCAGAGCTGACAGTTGGGACCTGCCTCTCAGCCTGAGCCTTGGCCTCCCAGTCTCAGAAACGGGGGTTGGTGGCCGTCAAGCAGAGGGTCTTCCCTGCCTGGTCTGTTTGCACTGGGCCTTCCCCACGTCTCAGGAGCTGTCGCTGACTGCGCATCAGGGCCACACCCACAGCTGGGCAGGAGCGGGCTCTCCCCGGGAACCTGGCCACTGTATGCGGCAGGGAGAGGTATGGGCCACGTGCCCCGAGGTGGGCTCAGGGCCCTTACCGGCCAGCACTCTGTCCTGCAGACAATCACGACATCATCTCCATGAAGCTGTTCCAGCTGATGGTAGAACACACCCCTGATGAGGACAATATCGACTGGACCAAGATTGAGCCCAGCGTCAATTTCCTCAAGTCGCCCAAAGGTATGTGTTTGGGGCCCCTCCCACTCAGGCCTACATGGGACTGGGGCCGGGTCAAGGCCGGCGTAGTGGGTGCCCGTGGACCCCTGCCATTGCAGGTCTGGCTGTGGTGGTGGCCTGGGCTCCGGGACCAGCAAGCCATGCTGACAAGCAGTGTGGCAGCACTGGAGCCTGCTCCCTCCCACAGTTGGTGCTGGGGTGAGGACGGGGAAAGCCGCAGGGACCAGTTTGTTGGTGGAGGCGTTGAGCAGGGCACCGATAATGCACGTGCATGACCTCAGTGAATGGCTGGGAAGTAGGTCCTACCACTGACCAAAGGAACTGATCCTTTAGTTTCCTCGGCCAGAAAGGGATAGAGCAGGATTTGAACTTGAGTTTCTGCAAAACTCTATTGTCTGGGCTCTTCTCAGATCACTTAGTAGCCACAGCTCTGCCCTCACCGAGGGAGGGTTCTCGTTGGTGAAGGAGGCCCGTGTTTGGAGAAATCCTCTCAGCCCAGCCCATGGTCAGCTGTGAGCTGAACTGTGTGAACTGAAATGAACCCAGTGTTTTATGTGATAGCTCACTTATTTAAGATTCAAGTTACTTTTAAATGTTTTGAGAGTCAAACATTTGCCTTAGGCCACAGGCTTACCACTTTGGACTAAGGGTTTCTGGCTGCTGAGGGCTCAGACCTTGTTGCTCCCACCTACCCAGCAGCCCCACCTGCTTGGCCAGGCAGGGATCAACCTGTTTTCACACCGACTGCCCCATTCACCCCTCCAGCAGTGAGTTCCAAAGTCCCCACTCAGTGTTAGCAGTGTGTTGGCGCTGCCCCAGGGCTCACTGTAGTGACAAGCAGAGAAGGGGACACAGGGCACGTGGGAACCCTGGGCGCCCCTAGCTCCGTCAGCAGCCACGACTGTCACTGTGCAGGGGTGGCACCACAGGCCTGCCGGGGAGGGAGGGTGTCAGTGGGCTTATGGCTGGCATCCCAGGCCTGGCACTCATCAGGGTCACTGATGGGGCTGGCGGGCAGTTGCGTGGTGAGGCCAGAGCAGGACAGGGTAGGGCCTGGGACCTGTCAGAGCTGCCAGGTGCATCCAGGTGTGAGTTGGGGCAGAGTTCAGCTGGGGCTGTGCAGACCTCTGCACTGGGGTGGGCTGGGCCTGTGAAAGCAGGCCCTGGGATTCCCGGGCGGAGCAGGCTCTCGCAGAGCCCAGGAATCCAGTGTCCACGGGCTCCTTGCAGCAGCAAGGCACTCCCCAGTCCTTGATCTCCAGGATCGATGGGGTCGCCCCTGTCTGGTGCCTGCCCCTCGCCGGTGCAGTGTGGGAAGCCACAGCTCCCTTGGGGGGTGGGGCCTTGCCGGGGCCACCACCCAGCCCCTCTGCCTGGCCACCTCAGCCCCCCTCTTTTCTCCCTCAGACAACGTGGACGATCCGACGGGGAACTTCCGCAGCGGGCCCCTGACGGGGTGGCGGGTGTTCCTGCTGCTGCTGTGTGCACTCCTGGGCATCATCGTGTGCGCCGTGGTGGGGGCCGTGGTGTTCCAGAGGCGGCAGGAGCGCAACAAGCGTTTCTACTGAGTGGCCGGCGCCTGGCTCAGTGGGGCCCTGCTTTGGCCTCCGGCACTAATGTGAACTTTTTTTTTTTTTTTTTTACTGAGATTGTAAAAGAAAAACAAGATGATCTTATTTCTTAACAGTTTCAAAGAAATAATTAAAGTATTTTCGTACATTTTGCTTCTTACCCAGCAGGGACAGGCTGCAGGGCCAGGGTTTAGGGTTTGGCGTCCCCCCTCTGGAGACAGAGGCCCCTGCCCGAGGCTAGCACCTTGGGAGCAGGCTCTGCCCTGGAGCTGGGCCGGCAGGTGGCTGCCGAACACTGGAGGCTCCCGGCCGCATGGGTGGGTGCCTGAGGACATGAGCAGTGGTTCTGTTCTGTGCCTCTCACGCAGAAGAGATCGAGTAGGGAACCGGGGCTGTGTGTCCGCCTCTGTGTTCCCCAAGGCAGACCCTCCAGTGAAGCTGGAGCAGCAGTTTGGTGGGGCCCGAGTGAGGCTGTTCACTGAATAAAGTGAGATAACCACCCTCAGCTGTGTGGCTGCCCTGAGGGGCCGTTGTTTTCTTCAAACACCTTCCAGGTAGCCAGGCTTCCCACGCTCAGCCTCATGCCCTGGGGCAGGTGCTGTGTTCCCAGTTCCTGGGTGGGGACACAGCTCTCCTGTCAGCAAAGCATGTGCAGTGTCAAGTAGCATGGGGTCATGGGGACAGGTGCTCTGTGTTCCTGTGCCCCCGCCCGTGTGCTCTGGGCCTCTAGATGAAAGGGTCTGGTGTGGGGAGGATTTGGGGTGCCATGCAGAAGGTTCCAGGATGATCTGGGAGGGATTAGGGGCAAGGGTCAGGCTGGGGCATTCCCTTTGGGGTGCGTTGAAGGGATGGAGGTGTCATAAGAGGTGGAAGAGAGCCAGCAGCTGACGGGAAGCGCTATCTTCATGACTCAGTACCCAGCCACGGCTGCCCCCGCTGCCAGTCTCCCCCGTCCTGACCAGCCGGCCCACCTCAGAACATCGCCCCCGACTGGTCCAGAGCTTTCAGTGTCTTCACACCCACTGCTCCAGAACACCTGAGTCTCCAAGTTAAAAGTAACAGCAACCCTACCTTCCTGTCGCAAGCAGGCTTTCTGTGGTGTATGCTGGTGGTCGGGCTCTCGTCGTAAACAGTGGGCATATAGGAGGAGAGGGCAGGTGAGAACTTCCTCCCTCTGTCCCTCAGCCTCTGGAGCCCTTTGCTGGCTTGCTGGGAACCACCCCGTCCACAGTGTGTCATGGACCGCCTGCCGCAGACTGCCCGCAGGCTCACGGTGACCTGGAGGCCTGACTCGAGTCTCTCTCACGGGCCTGGGACCCGCTCACAGAGCCGTGAGAGTGAACAGGGTCCTCGTGACTAAGACACTTGGAGCTCTGTCCCCCGAGCAGTTTCTTTACTTGAAAAGCAGTGAACTCTGGGTGCTTCCGGACGCTGGCCGTGACTCTGGGTGGCTGATGCGTGGTAGCTCAGTTCGCTCCAGGGCACTTAGCCACGTGGGCACTGGGGACCCGCTAGGGTAGGCTGCTCCACTCCCCCCACATCCCTCCCAGGACGCCATGTCCACACTGACACGCAGCAGCTCTGCACGGCTGCCACAGCGCTGATCAGCGCCACGCTTGCTGTGCTTCAGCTTTCTTTTTTGCCTGACTCGGCCGTCCCTGAATTCCTGAAACTCGAGGCTCTTGGGCATCTTCACGGCTCTCACCTTCACTGCACAGCGGAGTCATCTGGAGAGCGAAGGCGAGCCGCCTGGTTCTCCTGCTCTGGTGTGAGAAGCCGGGGAACCCGGTCATGGAGGCTTTGAAAGGACCCCCCCCCCCCCGCCCCACCCTGTGGTGGTGCTGACCAGTGCACAGGCTCGAGAGCCGGCAGCTGTTGGACCTGTGGCCAGGCAGAGGGTCGGTGCCCACAGGCGCGCTTGGTTGCCAGGGTCCCTTTCATGGCATGTGGTTCAAGGACTGGTGTTCCTGCCCACCTGCCTGTCCTCACACAGGGATCGTGATGCTGCCACCTACAGCTTGCCGTGGGCATCTGAAACAGTTATCTCCTCCTGGGGAAGTGAAGATGAATCTGTATTCTTGGTTTACAGTCTGTGAAGTGGCATCACCACGCTGGCATCCCCTGCCCCAAAACATGTGCCCTGCCCTGTGGAGGTGATGGCTGCTGATTCTGATCGGTCCTGTGTTCCTTTTTAAAAATTGTTATTCTATTCCTGTTGTTGGAATTTTCCCCCTTTGCCCTCCTCTACCCAGCCCACTGCCCACTCCCAGTACCCACACTGTTGTCCTTGTCCGGGGGGCATTCATCGGGGGCTTTGACTTGCCCCTTCCCCTTCTCCCGCCCCTCTGGCCACTCTCAGTCCACTCCATGCTGCCATGTCTTTTGCTCGCTAGTTTCTTTTGTTTATTAGATTCCTCTTATGAGTGAGATCACACGGTATTTGTCTTTGGCTAACTGGCTGATCTCACTTAGCGTAATGTTCTCCAGTTCCACACATGCTGTCACAAAAGGCAGAAATTCTTTCTGCTGTGCAGTACTCTGTCGTGTAAATGCTCCACGGTTTTTGGATCCACTCATCTACTGGTGGGCATGTTATATGTTTCTTAAAAATGTTAGCATGGAGGTGTGTATCCCTCAGTACATGGTATTGCTTTGCATCCTAAAAAATTACAAATAATGGTTATGTACAGAGTATTCCTCAGCTTTTAAAGTGTAACAGAGTGCCTGCGCGACATGCAGCTGGAGCTGTGGTGTGAGCAGACTCCAGTGTGTCCTGTCCGCGTGGCTGACATCTAGGTGGTTTCCAGGCTTTGTTCTCAGGCCCAGTGCTGCTCTGCACACTGGAGCACATGCAGAGTGCACGAACAGCTGTGCATTCGGTTTAATTGGATGCCAGAGTGTTCTCTAGGTGGGTTTTATCCAGTCCGCCTCCACCTTGGCTACTGAGATCCCCTCTGCCCACTTCTTAGCACATACTGCCGGAGTGGGTAATTTTTGACAGTCTGATAGGTGCCAAAGTTTTTTTTTTAAAATATTTATTTATTTTTAGAGAGGTGAAGGGAAGGAGAAAGAGAGGGAGAGAAACATCAGTGTGTTGTTGCTTCTTGTGTGCCCCCTACCGGAGACCTGGTCCACAACCCAGGCATGCGCCCTGACTGGGAAGTGAACCGGTGACCTTTTGGTTCGCAGGCCCGCTCTCAATCCTCTGAGCTATACCAGCCAGGGCCAAAGTTTTAATTTGTACTTCTCTACAAGTCAGGTTGAGGACCTGTGTATCCCCAAAGATGGCGTTGGTTTTCCCTGTGGGGGGCGTTGATTCTGTCCATCTTCCTCGTGTCAGGTCCTTTGCAGACATCTCCTTGTCTCTGCTGTTCTAATGATGTGTGGAACATTTTAATGCCCCTCACTAGGCTTTTCCAAAGATTTCACCCCCCAAAATGTTTACATTTTGCTTTTCAGATTTAGCATTTAGCATACTGTGAGTTCATTTTTGTGTGGGGAGTGATGTCAGGGTCTGGTTGTCCCCTCCGTCCTGATGTCCAGCTCATTGTGCCAGCAGCACCTTCACTGATGCATTTGTTTCTCTGCACGAGCCACAGCACCAGAGGTAGGGGCTTGGCTGGTGGCGCCTGCATCTTGATACTACTCCCTCGCCTTCCTCCTCTTCCATGGCCTTGGCCTGAAGGCTGAAAACTCAGCTGAACCTCCCAGCTCCTTCTGGGTGCTGGAGCCTGAGGAGATGCTTGAGGCAGTCAGCCGCGGAGGTTCTCAGTGGAGGTTCTCAGTAACCGCATCAGGCAGCAGGAGGAGGGGGTGGGAATGTGGCATCTCTGAAGCTGGGGAGCCCCGTCGCCTCAGAGGCTAGGGGGAGTGCAGGTCTTTTCACATGGCTGGAGTGCTGCTCCAGCCTGGACTGCCAACCACAGGGCTTTCATGTGAAAAAGTCAGTCTGTATTTGTTCACAGCTGCTGTGAGTCATGTTTTCTGTTTGTGGCTAAAACCAGCCAGCCCTGCGTCTGGCCCCAGGCTTGTGTCTGCTCTGGACTGCAGCTAACACTCACACGCCCACTCGGTTCTGGCCACTAGGACAGCGCACAGACCAAAGGGACAGAAGACAGGGGGATCAGGTAGGATAAATAAGTAAAATATGTGCCCTGTAGCACTTGTATTCATTTTGTGGAGCTGCCAGGGCAAAAGCTCACAGACTGGGTGGCTCTAAACAGACAGATTGTCTCCCAGCTCTGAGTTGGAGTCTGAATCTCGGTGTGACAGGGCCGCACTCCCTCCCACGACTCTGGAGGGAATCCTTCCTCTCCTCTTCCTAAGTTCTCACCATCCTTGGCTTGTGGACACACCACTCCAATCTCTGGCTCCATCATCACACAGCCATGTTTACATCGCCTTCTGTCTGTCTCCAAGTCTCTCCCCTTGGTAACAGCACCAGTCCTACTGGATTAGCCACCGCCGCGCCCCCCCCCAGCCCCCCCCCACCCCCCGTGCCTTGCCTTATCTTGGTTAGAGATACACATAGATTGTTTCCAAAGAAAGTCATATCCTGAGGGGCTGAGGACTAGGACTTCAACAAAGTGTTTTTCTGGGGACATGGTTCAACCCGTGACAGTGGCTGAGGAGAAGATTAGGGTTAAAGGGGTAAGAAGAGTGGGACAGAGGTGGAGGAAAACCTGCGACTGGCTGAGCTGAAAGAAATGGGGTGGGAATTCACGGAGCCATTCACCTAAGCTTTGTGTTTCCCATGTATGTTTCAGTATATGTTTATCCGCATTTCAAAATGGCAACTTTCTTGAAGGAATCTCATGATCAATAATTGGCATTTCTTGATTTCCAGCAACAATACTGACCGTGCATATGTGCACTGAAATAATCTTTTCCGTGCTTTTATCATGATTCATTAAATCTTCAATTTTAATTCTGTCATGGACTTGAGGCTAATTAATTGAGCAAATCTTTAGCAACGGAGTAGTATGAACTAAGCAGGGGGCAAGGCATGCAGAAGTACAACACAGTTCCTGCCTTCATGGCTGAGAAGACGGATTGTGTGATGCAGCATCCAGTCTGGAGAACACTTCCCACCAAGTATTCCAAGCAGAACATAGGGTGTTGATTACGATGGACAGCGGGCAGGTGGAGAGAGTAGGGGGGCTGAATGAGCAAAAAGGGGCCCCGAGGTATCCCAGAAGTTCTGTGTAGGAGCAGATGCCTCCCAGAGGGAACGATAGGAGCAGGCGATGTTACCGGAACCCCAGAGCTCTGAGTGCCCTGTGGTCGGTGCTCAGACCTCGGAGAAGGTAGAACCTGGCAGGCACTCGGACTTCCAAGGGAGGTGCAGCCCAGTGGGGAAGGAGTCAGGGTACAGCTGGCGCTTATGCGGACACAGCACCAGACCTGTGCCTCAGCCTGTGCTGTTGCTGCCACCCTTGGACTTTTCCCAAGTTAGTCTCTTCTGCCTTCCCCTTCCAATCTCCCCCTTGTCCCCTCCATCAGCCAGACCCAGCTGAGGCTGGCAGGCAAGGAGCCTGGGGAACAGGTGGGAGTTCCTGACAACAACGTAGAAAGGTGGGCTTGCGGCTCATTGGTGGGAAACGGGTGTTTCCCAGTGCAGATGGGAGCCTGTTGCCAGCATCTTATGTTGACTCTGCAGTCCACGTTGGGGACATTAGGACTAGGCCCCGCGCCAATTAACTGACCCTTGGGAACGTGCACCCACTCACCTGCACCCACTCCTTGCTGGGGAAGGGCAGTTCCTGCACACACGGGGCTCACAGGTCAGGCCATGGTGGCTGGCCTAGTTTGCCTACTCGAACAGCCCATGCTTGAAACATGCAGGTCATTTTGCAGATTTTCCCCCCTCGGGAAATACTAGCACTGTTTTGATTCACAGATGGGAGTCCGTGGATGTGGTGGGCCAACTGTCTGCATTGTTTTATGGCATTTTATACAGGGGACTTGAGCATCTGCAGATTTTGGTATCCTCAGGGGGGCCTGGAACAAATCCCCTGCAGATACTGACAAAAAGTTAAGTTTGGGGGTTTAAAAGTTTCCGTATGTTTTCAGACCATAAGACACACCTAGGTTTTAGAGGAGGAAAATAGGGAAAAAAATCTGAAGCAAAAGATGTGGTAAAATATTTAATAACATAATACTTCACCAATGTAAATGTAAACAACTCAACAGCAGCATTAACAACCATTATTACTGACTTTAAGCTTTAAGTATGGAAAACTCCTCTAATCATCAGGGAACCCCAAGAACTCCTCATCACTACTGTCCATGTTTATGAAGCTCAGCTCCTCAGAATCACTAGTGTCACTGTCTTCACTCTGCTCATAGAGGATGTCACCTTCAGAGTTGTCTAAGGCATTGCTGATGCCATATTTTTTGAAGGACCGCAACGGTTTCATCCCTAACTGACCGCCATGAGGTTTTCACCCACTCGCAAACTTGGGTAATTGTGGGCATCTTCCTTCGTCCAGTTGGTGTCAGGTCATGATCTCCAGCAGCCATCCATTTGCTCCACTCTTCTCTCATAAAAACTTTAAGTGGCTTGTTGACGAAAATGCCCAAAGGTTGCAACTGGCAGGTAAGCCCCCCAGGAATTACGGCCATGTGGGTTTTCTCTTCTTTAAATCTTTTTGTGGCTTCAGTGATATGTGCCCTAAACTGGTCAAGCACTAATAGAGCAGGTTTTTTTCAGAAGCCCTCCAGGACATTTGGACCACACTTTTTCTGTCCATATCTTCACGCCATTTTTATCCACCCATTCTTTGTCGTGAACATGAACAATAACTCCTCTTGGGACTGCCTCTTTCAGCATGCTTTTTCTCTTGAAAATCAGCATTGGTGGCAGTTTGGTGCCATCAGCACAGCAGGACAACACAACCATGTGATGGGTTTTACCATGCCCTGAGGTTTTCATGGTTATGGTTTGGGCACTGTTCATATCAACAATCTTGTTTGATGGAACATCAAAGGTTAACGGGACTTCATCCATGTTCCCAATCTGGCTTATTTAAAATCCGTTTTTCTTTCTTGCATCCAGTACGAATTTGTGAAAAGACACAGTCTTGGATTCATATTCCATAGGCATTGTTTGTGCAACTCTAGTCTTGGTGTGCACAGCAAGGCCACATCTCTTCATAAATCTGTGGCACCACGATGGCGACCCAGTGAAGTCCTGGATGCCTCTCTCTGCAGCAAGACGTTTGGCTTCACATATGATCATTTTTGTAGATACCGAAAAGCCATTGTTCCTGTGACTTGTGATCCACTCTTTCATATCTGCTTCTAACTGTGGCCATTTGGCGGCATGCCCACGAAAACACTGTTTCGTTTTGTCAGTTTTTTGCAGTTGATCCTCCTGTTTCCTCCATTCCCGTATCATTTTTTCGGTTGGAGGTGGCCCAAAGTGTCTCTCCGCTGCTCTGTTCCCATGTTCTTTGGCGTACTTCACTACCTCCAGTTTAAAAGGGATTTTATATGAAATCCTTTTCTGCTTTGACATCTTTCCACAATTACAGTAGATTCGGCAGGAGACTATGGAACGCTATTGTATCTTTCTACAACAAAATATAGTAATGACAGAACCGTCAGCACTGTGTTCTTCACAGTTACCGAATCCTGTAGCTGAGACCATCAGTGGATGACGCACTGTCATGGGGGAGATCTGCTGGAGGGCCACAGGTTGTGCAACACTCTGGTATGGGGACAGCAGTGTTGCACAACCTGTGTGGCTCTGCAGCTATAGCCAAATTACAGCTCCTATCACCCCAACCTGTCTGAGAATGATGGGAGTTGTAGTTTTGCAACAGCTGCAGGGCCACATTGACAGGTGACCCTGCAGTGGGATTTGCCTATGTTGATGTTAATGGGGGACATACCAGTCACGTGATGGAGACATGTAAGGGCACCGCAGGCTTTCTTCTCCTAATGTGCCTGCTCCACCTGTACCCTCCTCCCTAGCACTATTGTGTGCTGCAGCGGGGACTCTACTCCTGCCTCCGTTGCTTCACACACCCGGACACCCCCTCCTCCCAGCCCAGGGCCTGCAGGATCGCCCTACTGCTGCCGCCCCCACTTCCTGCAGTGGCAACCCTGCCCTGGTCCACCTCCGTGCCCCTCACCCCGCAGTGAGCCAGGTACGCCACATTCGGACTATAAGACACACCCCCATTTCCTCCCAAATTGGGGGTGGGGGGAGTGCATCTTACAGTCCAAAAAACACGGTATATGCAATGTTTGACTGTCTGAGGGGTAGGGCCGGCACCCCCAACCCCTGTGTTCAAGGGTCAACTGTGCGACAAACATGCTGTGCATCTAAGGAGCCCAGGTCTGAGAAACGTCAGTACCCTTTCCCAGCCTCAGGAAGGTCGGTTGCGGACGTCCAGCGGGCGGGCGGAAGTTGGCCCCGGGGTGGACTCCAAGCCCGGTGAGCGCACCCATTGGGGGCGGAGCCCGGGAGTCCGCACTGTCCACTGAGTGCGGTACGGCGGCGCTGGGGTGGCCGCACATCACGGGTCGGGCCGCTGGCTCTGGGCCTCGCCTCCCCTCGGCATTCTTGGGCGGCTCAGCCAAACCGCCACCGAGAGTGGGTTGGACCGCATGATAGTAAAAAAAAAGTCCAATAAAAACGTTTTATATGTGCAGGCATGAAAGTGGGAAAATTTCAGTATTCCTCACCTTGGATACAAAATTCAGTCCGTACGGGGACTCCCCACTCTCGCCCAGAAAGCGGCCTGAAACTCCAGGGCGCCGAGCACTCACGCCGCTTCCGCTTCTGCTGTTGCTTCCGCTTCCGGATGCGGAGGCGGACGGCGGGCGGAGACCCCGGGAAGCGCTTCCTAGGAGCTCGATTCTGAGTCATTTAATAAGGAAATTCCCACACTGGGGATGCGACCGGTTCCATTTTCCGTATCGCTGTCTGTCTTGGGCACCGCCTCCGCTTGGGCACCGCTTCCGCGTCTCCTGGTTTCTAGGAACCAGCCGCTCACCGGTGCCTCGTCCTGGGGGCGACAAGGTTCCTCCTCCGCCGGGTTTGAAACCCCGAAGTTCGGGGTTGGAGCTAAATTTTAAACCCAGCCCTAGATTATTTCCCCTCCACACCGAGGTATCTGATTAAGGGTTTTGATAAGGAGCCTCTCCCTTAAATCTGCTTGTAGAAATTTAAATGTGGAATGCAAATTAAACGTGTTTAGGGTGCAATCTAATTTTTCCGTCGACACTTGAATTGGTTCGGTGTCTGCGCATCCCTGCGCAGCACCGGAGCACAGGTTCCCTTCAATAGTCCAGCTTACTGCATCAGTGGGGGTGTTAACCCCGGAGGACCCGGCGACGCCCGCCCTACAACACTACGACTCTGAAGGGATCAGATTTTCAAAGGGGAAACCAGTCACCAGGTAGGAACGGAGTTTTCCACCAAGGAAAGAAAAGACCTTGCTAAAACCAAATAATTTTATGGGTTAACTGAAATCATTTACAGGTAGTATCAATTTTTGTTTTGCTTTTAAGAACACATCAAGTAAGATGTTAACTAATTTCAAAGTAAAATACACCAAAAGTCCATAGCAACAAAAAAGTGACCATTCTCCCTTGGTCAAGGATCAATTATTTTCAACTTAAAAAAAATTATTTTTAGAGAGGGGAAGGATAGGGAGAAAGACAGGGAAACATCAAGTGTGGTGGCCTCTCACACACACACCCCTACTGGGGACCTGGCCCGCTGCAGCCCAGGCATGTGCCTTGACTGGGAATCAAACTGGCGACCCTTTGGTTTGCAGGCTAGCACTTAATACTCTAAGCCACACCTGGCCAGGGTGATTTTCAACTATTTTAGATCTTTCTTGTATTAGTTACTTTTGTGTTTCTAAATCATACACTTGTGTTGCTTTTGTCTTGATTTGTAAGTTTTCAGCATTATATATTTCCTTGTACGATACTTGAAGCTCTTTTACATCTTGCCTTCTCTCCAGCCTCAGAATATATCTGTTTTGAGCTAAGTAAATGATTATTAGCATTATGCAAATGTATCCTGCCTTCAGCCAGGTGCAGAGCCCCCTGACAGCACACTGCCTCATTTTTTAAAAAAAATATTTATTATTTATATTTTAGAGAGAGGGGAAAGGAGGGAGGGAGACATCCACTGGCTGCCTCTTGCATCCCACCCAAGACCAAACCTGCAATCGAGGCATGTGCCCTGACCAGAAATTGTACCAGCAACCTTTGCCCTGCAGGGGGATGCCCAACCACCTGAGCCACACCGGCCAGGGCACTGTGCCTCATTTTTAACTTGGGTTATTTCCCATATACAAATACTTAGTTATTTCTTTCATTCACTCTTTTTATGTTGTTTAACTATTGAACTTTATTTATTTTTTTAAAGATTTTATTTATTTATTTATTTATTTATTTTTAGGGAGGGAAGGGAGGGAGGAGGGGAGAGAGAGAGAGGGAAGGAGAGAGAGAGAGACATCAATGTGGGGTTGCTGGGGTTATGGCCTGCAACCCAGGAATGTACCCTGGCTGGGAATCAAACCTGGGACACTTTGGTTCCCAGCCCGCGCTCAATCCACTGAGCTATGCCAGCCAGGGCTCACTTTTTTTTTTTTAAGGGATACTTTTTAATTTTTTTTTATCTTCATCCAAGGACATGCTTATTGATTTTACAGGGGGGGAGGGAGGGAGAGAGGGAGAGAAACATCCATCCAACCTTCCAACCACCTGAGCCATGCCAGCCAGGGCCTCATTCCTTCTAACACTCCAAAGCCACGGAGTTGTCTCCACCCCCTTCCTTGGCCTCCCCTCCGTGTGGCCATCTGCCCTTTGTCTTCCTTTCTTTGTTGTACGTTGGAGCCACTTCTTTTGCACCTCACATCTCTGTCCAGGCAGGCCCTGCTGTCTTGCTCTACCAGAATCTACACTGAACCCTGGCGTGGCCTTGACTTCCCTTTTTCCTCCCAGCTCTGACATAACCACAAACAACGTTCATCCAGCATCTGCCTGAACCTGTTACACCTATTTGAGTAGCTCCCCGAACTTATTCCCAAACTTCCCAAGGAAAACAGCTTCATCTGCACAATCTCATTTATCAATCATATGTCAGTAAAGCTGGGGTGAGGACACTCCACTGTCATCTGAAATCGGGGACCACGGTCCTGTCTGCCTCCTGACTGAGGAGACGTGCAGAAACCTATTAAACGAAGTTTGATTTCTGCCCCAGACAGAGGACTTATTGTTAGCATTACTACAAATTATTGTTGTGATAATTCTTCCCATGGAGTAACATAGACTTTCCATATGTGTAAATTGTTTTCAGTCCCTCAAAAAAGTTCTCAGTTTTCTGTCTAAAAATTTCTGGGTATTTCTCATGACTTAATTCTAATTCTTATTGTATGGTTAACTAATCTAGTTTTTTAAATGTTTTCTGTTATATTTTCTAATTCCTCTTAAAAGTAGGGAAATTTTACATTGAGTAAGTCAGAATTGAATGACTTCCTTACTTTCTAATCAGAGCAAATATATCAGCAATTCTATCTATAATTTTTTAAAAATCCTCACCCAAGGACACATTTATTGGTTTTGGCGGGGGGGAAGCAGGGGGATGTATGTGGGGAGGGGGAGAGAAACATGGATGCAAGAGGGGGAGGGAAACATCAACTGAACCGATTGCCTCCCATACGCACCCTGCCTGGGGACCGAACCCTCAACCTAGGCATGTGCCCCAACAGGAAATCAAGCCCACGACCTTTTGGTGCCTGGGGACGACGTTCCAACAAACAGCCACACCATCCAGGGCTGTAAGATTTTAAAAAAAATTCATATCACCTGCAAACAACAAAAGATTTTATCTAAAAATAAAAAAAGAAAATACAAGTCTTGTATCTTCCCAACTGGGGAGCCACCAATTGTTTCCCTGATATATAATTACTACCTCCACCCTGCTATCAAAACACAGATTTCATCTGGGGTGGCTTTCTCCAGCTCTCAGTGGTTAGGGAGAAGCTAGTGTGAGGCATCAGTGGCAGTTCCAGAATATTCTTAAAGGGTGATTTAGCTCAGCCAAATCACCCTTCTGCCCCAACTTTCCTCTTTCCTAGGCTGTCCAGCTGATGTGTGGCAATTCAGCAGCCACCCCAGACCAAGTGGTAGTAGACTTTGGGACAAACACCCCATGGCTAAGGATGGCCTAGCAGAAAGGCAGACGGAGCTGCCAGCCTGTGCCATTCTACCAGCCCCGCAAGCCTGATGCTAAGCATTTCCTCTCCCGGGAGAAAAATAACCCCTGCTTGGTGAAGCCACTGGGCAGTCTTCTGTAACTGACTCATGAGAGACTTCAATTACTTAATGAAAAGACCATCTTCCCTAAATGCTGATTCTAGAGTCCAAATTAATTATGAGGTGTGGACCCTGAGCAAAAAGTTACCTAAAGGAGGGCTCCTGGAAGTCAACTGCGCTCAAAATTGCAACAAAACAAAACAAAACAAAAACAAAGCCAGCAACCATTTCTGCACACGGCTCTCTCACTCACGCAAACTGCACTTTACGGAGAAACCTGCGCCGAACCGCCCGCCTGCACTCCGTTCCTGCCACTGGAGCCCGCTCTTCCAAAGCAGTCTCTGCACTCCTGCTCCAGCCCTGGGACTGAAGCTTTCCCCATCCAGTGGGAGCCGTGCAGCTACGTCCTCATCAGCTTCTTCACAGGTCAATCGGGAGGGACGGTACCTTTTGGGCCAATCAAACCGCAAAGATCTGGAGTCCTCATTTGCATTAGGATGGGCTAGCCAAAGACCAGGGGTGGGGACTTCTGCTCATACATATAAGTCAGCTTTGCAATGGCTCTGGGGACACATTTTCCTTTACACCAAAGACAAGGTTGCCTTTCCCCAGCTGAAGCTGAAACACTGAAGATGTCTCACAGGAGCCCCATGGAGGATACCAGCGCAGAGCAGGGCAAGGGGCAGAGCAGAGCTGCCTAGCTGAAGACAGCCTGGCCCCAGGGACCCCTCAGCCGTGCTGTTTTCCCAGTTGAGCTGTTTTGCACTGAATACAGTTTCCTTCTTCACCACACTGTTGGCACTGAACTGGCACCAAGGACCAGCCACTCACAGAAGTAATTGACATTCACCCGAGAATGTGCGGGGAACACAATTCTTCACTCAGAAAGTTTCAAGCCCTCTCTGAAAGTAGAAAAGGAGTGCTGATTTTCATGGAAAGTAGAAGTCTGCTGTTCTCTCTAGGGCCCCTGGATTCTCCCCTAAACCCCAGAGCAGGTTACTCAGCTGCACTCATCCTGGCTTCAAGGCGCCTGGGGAGGCGGGGCCCATCCCACAGGTCAACGTGGCATTTTCCTGAAGGGTTGTGATGCTCTGCCCTTGACTTGCCCCCGCCACCCTGACCCTGCATGTTTAGGGCCCAGCTGATTTTGGTCTGTCCCAGGATCTGCTCACTATTTGTAGAGCAAATTCCATGCCACCTCCCCAGACCACAGAAATGAAAAAGTGTCTTGCCCTGGCTGGTATGGCTCAGTGCACTGAGCGCCGGCCAGGCCAGCAAACAGAAGGGTCACCGGTTCCATTCCCAGTCAGGGCACATGCCGAGGTCGTGGGCCAGGTGCCTGGTTGGGGTCGAGGAGGAGGCGACCAATCGATGTTTCTCTCCCTCTCTTTCTCTCTTCTTATTCCTCTCTCTAAAAGTAAATAAAACATTCAAAACAAAACAAAACAGTGTCTTGTTTTAGTTCTCCTTTTCTTGAGTGCTATCCAGTGGAGTCACTTCCCATTTATTCTCCTGGGCTTTGTGCTTAACCTCTGAACAGGCTCATCCTGTGGGTTTTGGGGTTTGGTTTGGTTTCTTTTTTTTTTTTTAAATATGTGCACAAGTTTTAGAAATTTCTCTCAGAATTGTAAGGGCCAGCTATATGATTTCTAGGACTCCCTCCATGCTCTGGGGCGGGACGGCTCGCTGTGTGGGTGTGTAATGCACTCCCTGGGTATCTGGAGAGAGCCGAGCCTCCACCACGTCTGGTCCCTGCTGCTCTCAGCATCGGGTTCCATAGCTCCGCTCGGGCACTGGGGTTGTACCCAGCTGGTTACAACAGAGTTTGTCCTTGTACTATTATTTATTAATTACTGTGTTATTTAGTAATCACCAACGACTGTAAACCCACTTTTGCCCCACCCTGTAATTAGTCTTCAAAGGTGGAGCTTGATGTGTCTGTTAGATCAGCCTTATTTTTTAAAAATATATTTTATGGATTATGCTATTACAGTTGTCCCATTTTTGTCTCCCCTTTATTCCCTTCCTTCCTGTACCGCCCCCCACCCCCAGCACAGATGTCATGGCCTCGCCTGCTCAGGCACCTCTGTTTGTCTGAGATGAAGCCGCACGTGCACACGAGCTCTGCTGGACGCAGAGACGCAGAGCCCCGTTCTCTGGGGTGGGAGCTCCTGGGGGAGGCTAGGTGGGGCAGGGAGGCAGCTACGAGGGTCTGGGCTAAAGGATCGAAAGGCGTCCACTGAGCAGCAAGCCCCAAACACCGGGGCTCGGCACCACTGTCCTCCACAGAGGTGACAGTGGTCAGCACGTGGACACCAGGAGGGGTGGCATCCCGATGATGTCCCCTGTGGAAGATGGACCCAGTGATCTCAGCCTGGAAGAAAAGGGCCAGAGACCCTTCCTCCTGGTGGCTTTGGGGACCATCTTAGGGTTCCAACACCAGGGGCTGCTGTTCTGGCTGCCACCACCACGGAGGTGTGAGGCCACCGGAGGGTTTCTGGGACTCGTGCTCCCTGTCCACCCTGGAAGGAAAAGAGAGAGGGCATCCCCTCTGATGTCTCCCTCAGCAGAATGAACACTCTCCCACAAGGACACATGGACTGCTGGAGGAGGCATGCATGTGGGAACAGAAATGGGGTCTCATTGCCAAGAGGGAAGGGAAGAAGCAGGCGTGGCCCTGAGTGGCCGGATACACTCAGGGAAGCGGTCTGACACTCCCTGTCCCCCGCTGGAGGTACTTACTGTCTCCCCTAAACGTATTCACCCAAAGGGCAACTCAAAGACTCACCCAGACACTACAGTAGCCATAGTCGTAAGGTTTAGGGGGTATCTGGGGAACACACAGCTCTCACCACTGGCTCCAAGTGTCCTTGATCCTGGCCAGATACCCACCACACCCATTCCCAGAGGTGGAGAGGACCTGGTGACTGCGGGAACAAACTGGGAATGAAGGGAGTGGCCTCCCCCTGATAAAGGGCACCGCTCCAAACCCCAGAACTTCAAATCGTGCTTAACAGTGAAAGGCGGAATGCCTTCCTAAGATCAGAAACAGGCCAGGATGCCTACTTGCACCACTCCTGTCCAAAGCACACCTGAAGCTTTTCCAGCAGAACAGGGGAAAAAAAAGGAAAGGAAAAAAACGAAAGGCACACACATTGGAAAGGAAGAAGTACACCAAACGTATGCCTGTGTGTGATCCAGTGTTTGCAGCCCTATACATTTACCCAGAGAAATAAAAACCAGAGTCAACAGCCTGGACAACAAGGCTGCCCATCAACAGGCAATCGCATAAACACGTCATGGTAAATCCCCGCAGCGAGGTCGCAGCTACAGGAAGGAACAAAGCACTAATACACACAACTGCATAGATGAACCTCAAAAATGGTATTCTGAATGACGATGGCCTTACACAAGAAAGTTGTGCTGTATCATTTATAAAACATTCTAAAGCAGGCAAGACTAGTCTGTTGTGGAAAACCCCCACAGTGGTGAGGAGGGGGTGGTGGGGATTCAGAGGGAACCTCAAAGTAACGGACATAGTTTCTATATGGGTAGGGGTTTGGCTGGCACAGGGTCTGCATTTGTCAGAGCTCCTTGAATGCACATCTGGGTTAATGCATTTAGTTGCATGTAAATTTTAAGTTAAAAGGAAGTAAAGAACTCTTGACATATGTTGAACCCTTGTTCTACATGCCAAAGAATTTAGACAGAAGTATAGTTTTGCTACAACTTATTTTGAAATGCATTTAAAAATCAAGAACACGATGATGTCAGCACATGCCGCTGGCCTGGAGGGAAGGAATGTGGCGGGCGGAAAACTAGGAAAGAAAAGAGCTGTGATCCCTTCCACCGAAAACGTACTTTCTTCTAAGGAACTGCAGTTGTGTGGATGTGTATGGACTGTTTACACTGGGACGAGTTACTCCAGCATTTTTACCACATGTTCCGAGTCAGTCGGGCTCATCAGTCCTTTCAGCAGAACTTGCCTTAGGAACTTAACCTTTTGTGGCTCAGGTGTGCCAAGACAAAAAAGTTGGCCCAAGTGAAAGAACAAATCAAAGCTGCAGAAAAAATACAAATAAGTGACGAAGACATAGACAAACTATCAGATGCACAGTTCAAAACACTGGTAATCAGGATGCTCACAGAATTGGTTGAATATGGTCCCAAATTAGATGAAAAAATGAAGGCTATGCTGAATGAAATAAAGGAAAATGTATTTTAAAATATTTTATTTATTTCTTTTTAGGGAGAGGGGAAGGGAGGCAGATAGAGAGGGAGAGAAGCATCAATGTGTGGTTGCCTCTCACGCACCCCACCACCACCAGGGGCCTGACCCAGGCATGTGCCCTGACTGGGAATTGAATCGGTGACCCTTGGGTTTGCAGGCCACTCAGTGCACGGAACCAGAGCAACCAGGGCCGATTGTGTTTCTATACACCAGTAACAAATAATTGGAAGATGAAAATTAACAAATACCATTTTTTAATAATACCCATCAAACATGATATGTTCAAGTATAAATCTAACAAAATATGCGCAGGGTCTATATGCCAAAAACTCAACAAACTAATGAAAGAAATATAAGAAGACCTAAATAAGTGGAGAGATACACCATGCATGTTCAGGAACTGGAAAATTAATATTGTTAAGATTTCAGACTTCTGGCCAAGATGGAGCCATAGGTAGACACACTGTGCCTCCTTGCACAACCAATATAAGGACACAAATTTAAGAACAAAAGATAACCAGAACTGACAGAGAATCGAACTGTATGGAAGTCCGACAACCAAGGAATTAAAGAAGAAATACTCACCCAGATCCGCAGGAGGAGCGGAGTTGGGCAGCCAGAGAGGACTCGCGGCAAGGCGGTGGCTGGAGGACCGGGTCCCGCATTCACGTGTGGATATACTGGGAGGAACAACTGGGGAGTAAGATAGAACATACAGCCCAGAGCCCCAGTGGGGAAATAAAGCCTCAAATCTCAGACTGAAAACACTTGTGGGGGTTGAGGCAGCAGGAGAAACTCCCAGCCTCACAGGAGATTCAGCTGGAGAGACCCACAGGGTCCCAGGATGTACACAAACCCACCCACCTGGGAATCAGTGCCAGAAGGGCCCATGTTGCTTGTGGGAAGTGGGGGAAGTGACTGAAAACTGGCAGAGAGCAGAGCAAGTGACACTGTTCCCTCTTGGACCCTCCCCCACATACAGCGTCACAATGCAGTACGTGGGTTGCCCCGCGCTGGTGAACACCTAAGGCTCCGCCCCTTATACATAACAGGTATGCCGAGACGAAAAAAAAAATGACTCAAATGAAAGAACAGATCAAAGCTCCAGAAAAAATACAACTAAGAGAGGAAGAGATAGTCAACCTATCAGACACACAGTTCAAAACACTGGTGATCAGGATGCTCTAGGAACTCACTGGGTACTTCAACAGCACAAAAAAGACCCAGGCAGCAATGAAGGTCACATTATGTGAAATAAAGAAAAATCTACAGGGAACCAACAGTGACGGGAAGGAAACTGGGACTCAAATCAACACTGTAGACCAGAAGGAAAAAAGAACATTCAACCAGAAAAGAATCAAGAAACAAGAATTCAAAAAAAATGAGGAGATGTTTAGGAACCTCCAGGACATCTTTAAACATTCCAACATCCGAATCACAGGAATGCCAGAAGGAGAAGAGGAAGACCAAGAAATTGAAAACTTATCTGAACAAATAATGAAGGAGAACTTCCCCATCTGGCAAGGGGAATAGACTTCCAGGAAGTCCAGGAATCTCAGATTCCCAAAGAAGTTGGACTCAAGGAGGAACACACCAAGGCACGTCATAATTACATTAGCTAAGATGAAAGATAAGGAGAGAATCTTAAAAGCAGCCAGAGAAAAGAAGACAGTTACCTACAAAGGAGTGCCCATAAGACTGTCAGCTGATTTCTCAAAAGAGACCTTACAGGCACGAAGGGGCCGGAAAGAAGTATTCCAAGTCATGAAAGGAAGGGCCT
The DNA here is from genome assembly GCF_004126475.2 of Phyllostomus discolor. Taxonomy (NCBI): domain Eukaryota; kingdom Metazoa; phylum Chordata; class Mammalia; order Chiroptera; family Phyllostomidae; genus Phyllostomus; species Phyllostomus discolor. The sequence goes on along the minus strand of NC_040915.2, from coordinate 3,414,680 downwards.
ACATCCAAGATTGCTCTGTCCAGCAAAGCTTTCATTTAGAATGGAAGGGCAGATTAAGTGCTTCCCAGATAAGGTCAAGTTAAAGGAGTTCATCATCACTCAGCCCTTATTTTATGAAATGTTAGAGGGATTTATATAAGAAAAAGAAGATAAAAACTATGAACAGTAAAATGACAACAAACTCACAATTATTAACAACCACACCTAAAACAAAAATGAAAAAAAATTAAGCAAACAACTAGAACAGGAATGGAATCACAGAAATGGAGATCATATGGAGGGTTATCAACCCCTGTTGGGGTTGGGGAGAGAGGGGGAAAAGATACAGAGAATAAGTAGCATAAATGGTAGGTAGAAAATAGACAGGGGGAAGTTCTGAACAGATTAGGAAATGGAGAAGCCAAAGAACTTATATGTACGACCCATGGACATGAACTAAAGGGGGGCGTGGAATATGGGTGGGAGGGGGTGTGCAGAGCAGAGGGAAATAAAGGGGGGAAATGGGACAACCGTAATAGCATAATCAATAAAATACACTTTAAAAAAATATTTCTGGCTGGCGTAGCTCAGTGGATTGAGCGCGGGCTGGGAACCAAAGTGTCCCAGGTTCGATTCCCAGCCAGGGTACATTCCTGGGTTGCAGGCCATAACCCCCAGCAACCGCACATTGATGTTTCTCTCTCTCTCTCTCTCTCCCTCTCTCTTTCTCTCTCTCCCTCCCTCCCTCTCTAAAAATAAATAAATAAATAAATAAATAAATAAATAAATAAAATATTTCATTCATGCCTCATTTATCTCTAGATTCAAAGCAATCGTAATTGTTATCCAGTCAGGTTATCTGCTTGTTTGCTTGCTTCTATATCCTAAAATTTATATGAAAACCCAAAATAATTTTGAAGAAAGGGAACAAATTTGGGGGCTTACAGGGCCTGATTTAAAGACGTAATTACTATAAAACTACAGCATTCAAGCCTTGGCTTGTGTGGCTCAATGGACTGAGTGCTGGCCTACAAATTAAAGGGTTGCAGGTTCAATTCCCAGTCAGGGCACATACCTGGGTTGCAGGCCAGGTCCCCAGCAGGGGGTGTGTGAGAGGCAACCTCACATTGATGTTTCCTTCCCCTGTCTCTAAAAATAAATAAATAAAATCTTCTAAAAAGAAACAACACTACAGTACACAAGAAAATATAGTCCTGACCAGTGTGACTCAGTTGTTTGGGCATCATCCCACAAAGCAAAAGGTCGAGGGTTTGATTCCCTCATTCTGTCAGGAGCGGCAGGTGTCCGTGGTGATACAGCCCGGGGGGGGGGGGGGGGGACGGGGGGGGGGTGCGGAGTGGTGGGGCTGGAGCTTCAGGCAACTGCCTGTGAGTGTCACCTAGTGGCAACTGCTGGAATTCGGGACCAGAGAATTTCCCTAGGAGAGACAATTACCAACCAGTTTGCTTTGGACTTTCACTGAGATTTCCCCTACGACTTAAGGACAGAAAAATCCGTGAAACCAGGGGAGGGCTGGGGAGGTGGGAAGGGGTGGGGAGAAAAAGCAGAAAACTGTATTTGAACAATAAAAAAAATTAAACAACAACAAAAACACCTTGAAACTTGAAATACCCACGATGCCTTGGGTGATGGAGAAACGCTGTCCGGGAGGACAGTGTCCAGAAGTGTCCATCACAAAATGGAAATGGCTTCTGCAGGAACCTGCCACCAGTGCAACGCCAGGAGGACCCGAGGGTCAGGGAGCTCCTTTGCCCTCCCCCCACCCCCTCACTGCCCGGGCAGTCCCAGCGAACGGCCCTCAGTGACAGAGAAAAGCTGCCCTGCTCCTGGTTGGAAGGCCACCACTTTGATGGCAGAGGTCAAAACCAATCAACTGGTAGGTGGTGGCCGGTGGCCTGGCCACATAGTCCGGCAGGGCACAGCAGAAAACTGGCCTACTGGGGAGATGCCCCGTGGGGATCACCGTGGGAATTTGAGGAGTGCTTCAAGCAGCCTCACGAGGAAATGCTGGGCCTCTCTGAGGTCATCTTGTTCATGCTGCTCTGTTTCCATGGCCCGCCCGCAGGCCTGCAGCCCCTGCTTTGTCTTGCGTAATGACACACTAATAGTTGGAGGAGCTCCTCCTCTTGTGGCTTGAGTTTTCCAAAAACAGCCCCTTACCAGTAAGTGCCTCTCCTGGGGAGATAAAGGAAGTGTGTACAAAAGCAATGGTTGTGTGCTCTGGCTGGTGTGGCTCAGTGGATGGAGTGTAGACCATGCATACCATGGGGTAATTGGTTCCATTCCAGGTCAGGGCACACGCCTGGGTTATGGGTCAGGCCCTCAATAGGGGTCACATGAGAGGCAACCTCACACTGATATTCTTCTCCCTTCCCCTATTTCTATAAGTAAAATATATTTTTTAAAGAAATTGATTGTTTATCAAAGACTTGCAGGAACTGGGTGACTGGACTCACACTGAGTAGAGTTGACAGGTTAAGAACAAAGAAGTTTCACAGTCTTGTCCCTCTGTCACCTCTTGTTCCTCTAGTTCCCCTTCCCCTGATGTGAAACAAGCCTGATATGGGCTTCTGTCCTATCTGTTTTTGTTTGTTTAAAGAGATTATTTATTTTTAAAGAGGGGGGGAGAAAGATGGTTTTTCAAATATTTTATTTATTTATTTTTAGAGAGAGGGGATGGGAAGGAGAAAGAGAGGGCGAGAAACATCGGTGTGTGGCTGCTTCTCACATGTCCCTCACTGGGGACCTGGCCCACAAGAATGTGCCCTGACTGGGAATCGAACCAGCAACCCTTTTGTTCACAGGTCGGCGTTCAAGCCAGTGTCACATCAGCCAGGGCAAGTGATGCTGATGCCTTTTATTTTAAGTCTGGTAGTTGTAATGTCTGCTTTCCCATTATCTTTGTAAACATTTGTTTGGAATACAATGCTGCTTTAGGCCCTGTGCAGGTCTGATTTCTCAATGTTAAAACTGGGTCTATCTTAGGTCCCTTTAGGATGGCACTCCCTTTTGATGTGACTCCATTTATGTTATTTTTTATAAGGGGTAGAATATATGGAAGAGTGAGTTGAATAGTATCCATCCTCAAAATCTCACGTCCATCCAGAACCCCAGAACATGACCACATTGGGAAACAAGGTCTTTACAGACGTAATTAGTTCCGTTAAAAAGAGCTCACACTGGGTGGTGAATGGCTCTTTTCTTGGCTGAGCTTGTCTATGATTTCTCGGGGAGTGACTCAGGGAGTGACTTTTCTTGGAAAAAACTGAGAACCGACTTCCATGTGTCGGGTGCTCACTCGGCACTATGTCTTTATCAAGAATGGTCCCTCCTCATTCACCACCCCCCCGCCCCACTGTTGATTCTCACACTCAGCCCCCCATTCTGGCAGCAGTGCCCCGCCTTGTAACACCTGCTTTCATCTTCCTGCCTCCCCCCTTAGACAGTCTCTGTGAGGCAGGACAGTAAGAGGCTAAGAAAACTTCTTGGTGAGTGGAATAAGGAAACTGGACCAGACAGCTAAACAAGCTGACCAAACAACTCAGAGACAGATGCAGGTCACCAGGGCGGAAAGCCCCGGGTGCCTAGCAATGGGCAAACTGGCTTGGGATCTCGCCCCCAGGGGAGGTCTTTCCTCCCCTGGCATAGGGCTGGTTCTGTGGTTTCGATCCCCTGACCTTTCCTTCCCAGAGATAACTTCTAGGCCTCAGTTGTGTTTCAGCTCCAGGCCCGGAAAAGCAGCAACACCAGGTGGGCAATGCCAGGACCAGCTGCAACGAACACAGACCTCTGCCCTGGTGCCAACCAGTCAGTGGAGACCATCTCTCTGAAAAGACATACCTGGAAGAACTGATGAACATTCTATTGCGATCCTTCCCTGAGACTTTCCCTAAACTCCCAGCCTTTAAAACTCTCAAGATGAAGACCCCAGCGCGAGGGCACTCCTGTGCCTCTCCTTTCCCTCTTCTTCCGCAACAGGCGTGCATCTCCTCAACTCTAAGGGACCCCGTGAGACTTGCAACCAGAGGAGCAATGGGCAGCTACAGCTTGCTTTGGGCTGACCCCCTGAACCTGTCCCCAGGACCCCTTTTCTCTGACATCCCAGTGAGCTGACAGCAGCCCCACCAGGCTCACTTCTTTCCTATAACGTTTCTGGAGAGCCAGGCAGCCCCACCTGAGTTCTTTCCTATTGCTGCTTCTATCTTAGGTCCTTCTTTGTTTCACTGTCCCCAGCTCTCATAAACATACTCTCAAAATCACCTGGACTCAAGCTGTGAAATCTTTCCTGTACAAAGTCAAGAACCCACACACTGCCAGCCCCCCTAGGCAGACCGGCTCTGGGGACAGGTCTTCTTCCCAGTAAAATTGTGCCCACAGGTGTGGCCACACCTGCTTCTACTGCTGCTGCCCCTCAACGTCACTGTAGCTACTCCTTGGGGGAGCTAGGATGTAACCAGGGGCTCTGGAGGCAGAAGAATCCCGCTTCTGGTGGTCCCTGGGGGCGAGGAAATCAGCAGCTCCTACCTCCTGGGCAGCTCATGGGCGTGGGCTCTGGTCCTGCAACAACGCTGTTGTTGCAGGGATTCCAGAGCTTACAGGAGGGAGGTCACTTCCACAGTCACAGAGCTGAGAAGCACTGGTGACAGGAGAGGAGCCCAACTCCAACAGCTTCAGGGCCCAGGACTCTCCAGCAGGCCAGTTTGCCTACTTCCCTCGGTACCCTGCTGACGTTTCCTAGCGACACTAGCTTCAGGGCAGGTAAGGAGGAGAAGCTCCCCCTTCGCCACAATAGGGAAGCCCAGCCGGGATCACGGGGGCTGACAGCCGGTGGACCTGGGCACAGGCTCCCGGACGCAGAGCGGGACCCCGGGCGCCTGCGCACTACGGCCGGTTCCCGCTCAGCCCCGCCCCCACCGCCCTGGTTTTCAAATTTGAAACCTGCTCCTTTTCCCGCCCGAAAGGGTAGACCAGCAGCGAGAGAGGGCGGAGCCGCGTGCAGCCAATAGTGCCTCAGAGGTTCCCCCGCCCCGCCCCAAAGGTGACGACAGCGAGCCGCAGGAGGCGACCCGCCAATGGGCAACGGCGCTCACCTTCCCTGCCCCCGCGGCGCCCACGTGCAGCTGCGAGTCCCGGGGCCTCCGGAGACTACAGGCCCCCGGAGCTCGGCTCTCTGTGTGGCGCCCTAGCTGTCCGCACGGGCTGGAAACTGAGGTCCAGAGGCACCTCCCTGCCATCGCGGGGTCGCTGACCAAAGCGAGCAAGATACACCAACCCTCAGACTGGGGTTTGCCCGAGGGCCGGACCTAGAGCTGATGTAGGTACAGACACCGCAGGGGTCCGAGGGGGCGGGCGGCTGGGGGGGCTGGGCTGCGATCTGGGGCGGGTTCTAGAGGGGCGGGGCCAAGAGCCGGGCCATCCTGTGGGCGGGGCATCCAGGGGGCGGGGCCGGGCGCCTGTGTTTGTGGCACCGTGTCAGTTACATTGTAACAAAAGTGGTGCTGCTGCTTCTGCGGCCCTCAACTCCGGCTCGCCCGCCGCCAGCTGTCGCCAACATGGAACCCGTGGCCAGCAACATCCAGGTCTTGCTGCAAGCAGCCGAGTTCCTGGAACGCCGCGAGAGAGGTGAGGCAAAACCCTTGGCTGGACTCCAGGCGACGACCTTGCTGACACAGGCCTCGGTTGGACTTTGCTCCCAACTTGCAGGATGCATACTTGGCTTTAAGGCAGCAGCCCCGTGGCACTCCCGTCTTCGACTGGAGAGGGGTCTGCAGTCGGGCTGGGAGGTGTTGGGAAAATGGCCCTGGCGCGAAAAGCCCCTCCCTGATCGTGCCGTGCCAGGGGCGCGCGCTCGGACCAACTCCATCCTGACGCGGACGGGGGCTGTCTCTGGCAGAGGCTGAGCACGGATACGCGTCCCTGTGCCCGCACAGAAGTCCGGGCCCGGGCCACAGGAAAAGGAAGCGATCCCCCCAAGCTCCTGGCGCGCTGGACAGTGGGCGGTGAGGAGGGCCAGGGGCAACAGGGAGCGGGGGATGGGCACTCTCCCTTTCAGACCCCTCCTCAGCCCACTTCCTCCTTGTTGCTTGCATCTTCTGGGCCAGGTACCCTACTCTGGAGACATTCAGACCCCTCTTGCCATCTCCCCATCCCCAAACACATATCCTCTCTTCATTCAGGCACTAGTCCTTGAGCACCCATCACAGTGCCAGCTCTGTGCCCCACTTCTGCCCACACTCCTGCGCTCCACACATCACACCACTGTTTCCTCTTCTCTGCTTGTCTCCACCCTTTACACACGCCATTCCCTCCAACTGGAGTGTGTCTCCCTCCACTACCCACTTTGGGTAACTTGTGTTTCTGGCTCTGCTCAACTGTCACCTCTGTTTAGGAAGCCCTTCCTGACTACTGGTAGGGGTCTTTGGGCTCCACAGCTCCCTAAACAGGCCTCTCACAGCATTTGCACCTCCCCCCAACCCACCCATGCATCTCTGCCTCCACCTGGCAATTCAGGGGCCTGAGGCACATGGTTGCCATACTGAGCTAGTTTGGAATAGAGATCCGTAGTGCATTTTGAGCCCCCGGGAGCCTGGGACTGAGGATGTGGGCACCAGCTGACGCCTGCTCACCCCATCCTCCCTGGCATTGGCAGGTCTGTGCACAACGAGCTGGAGAAGCGCAGGTGAGTCCCAGCCATGCCTGGACAGCACTGGGTCCAGGAACTGCCTCCCTCTGGCCTTTCCTCCCCTGTCAGCCCTCTGGCTAGCAAGGCTGGGCTGGCACTGCCCTCCAGACCCCTTCCCCTGCAGGAGGGCCCAGCTGAAGCGGTGCCTGGAGCAGCTGAAGCAGCAGATGCCCCTGGGGGCTGACTGTGCCCGCTACACCACACTGAGCCTTCTGCGCAGGGCCAGGATGCACATCCAGGTGAGGGGCTACCCTGCACCCTGGAGCCAGTTTGCCAGACACGTGAGAGGTGTAGGAGGGAGTTGCTGGGGGAAACCATGGAGAGAGGCCCACTGTACTTTTAGTTTCCAAATTTATTAAATGGGAAGAGAAGCAAAAAAATAACTCAAGAATTGTTCTGATGCTCAAGCTTCAGCATTTGTCCAGTACGTGTTCAGTGTTGTTATTACAGCCATTGCTTCTATTCCAGCTGTGAGGCTCTGGGCCAGGCAGTTGGCTTCTCTGGACTTCCTTTCCTCCTCCGTATGGGGGGCGTGCCTGCTGAAGATAATGTGATGGATCATGTGAAAGGGCCCCTAAGACTGTGGAGGGCTGGTCCTCGATCTTCCTCTCTCCCATCCTTCAAGTCCTCCTGTTCTGAGCAGTCTGTCATGAAGCCTCCTTGGGAGGCAGCTCTAGAGGCCAGGACAGGGAAAGGACTGAGAGGATGGCCATCACCTTATTCTCAAGGCCCTCGTTGCTGCCCCCTGGTGGACATGACTGGGGTGTGCTAACTCAAAGCCTCAGGCATCCCCAGAGATCTTTCCTGCCCTCCTGGTTCTTCTGACAAAGAAATGGAGGTGCAGTGGGGCATCTGAGAGGCAGAGGCAGAATCCAGGCCCAGGTGCCCTGAGTTGCAGGCTTTCCTTCAACAAGTATATTGGGTTGGCCAAAAAGTCTGTTTAATTTTTTTCTGTAAAATAAAAGACATACTTTTCATCTTCACCAATAACTTTATTGATTTGGATCTTTTGAGTATGTTGGCAATCTCCTGTGTCATACAACGTTGATTGTTCTCAGTTAGTGTCTTAATTTGATCACTGTCAACTTCAACTGCAGTACCCGACTGTGGAGCATTGTCCACCGCAAAATCTGCAGCCTGAAACTTCACAAACCACTTTTGACACATTTGATCAGTCACAGCACATTCTTCATACACTGCACAAATATTTTTTTCATTTCAACTGGGTTTTTACCTTTCTAGAAATAGTAAAACATAATATGTCAAAAATGTTGCATATTTTCTTTCATCTTCAATATTAAAATGGCTACACAAAAAGTCACCAATTTGGTAAGTTTTTTTTTTTTGTAGTGCATACTGATATGACAGCTGTCACAATACAATCTAACAAAATTGTTTCGAAAGGAGTTAAGGAAAACTAAGTGCTACTAAAGCCACTGTATGGAAAAAAAGCAAACAGACTTTTTGGCCAACCCGATATTTACCGAGCCTCCGCTCTGCTGGGCTACTCTTGGCACAGGGCTGTGTCAGACACAGGTGGGTGTGCCATGTGGCGAATGAGTCACAGTGTAGACACTGTCCACACTGTGCCACAGGTGCCTGCATTCCCCTCATGGTGGCTCAGTAACACTCTAGCTGGACAGGAGGCCCTGGTTTCCTGCCTGGAGCCTACCTAGCCTGGTTCTTAGAGGGACAGTGGGCGGGAGGGGATCGCTCCTTCCTTAAAGCCCCACCCACCCCCTCCTGGACTCCCTGCTTCCTGTTTTGCCTCATCCAGGCTGTCCTCGGCCTTCCTTGCCTTAGGACGTTCTTTGTAGCAGGCGGTAGATCTCTTTAGGTCTGTCTCCTGCTGGAAGACCTTCCATGGGTCGTGACAGAACCGTCTCAGTCCATTAATGAAGTCAAGGCCTTCCACATCTCAAGCCTTGCCACTGGCCTGCGTTTTTAGTCTCACCTCTTCCCCATTCCCCACCAAAAAGCCGAATTTTTGTTGCTCTTCCTGGTCTCCCTCTGCTTGGCTGCTTCTCCTCCCCCCTCTTCGCCTAGGCAGCTGTCACTCATCCCTCTATACCCAGTCCCAATGGCCCCTCCCCGAGCTCCCCTTCTTGTGGACTGCAGGCTCCTGCCCACCCAGGGCTCTGGTGGGACTGCCCTTGGCCTTCCAGTCCGTAGTGTGCGGGGCTGGCAGAGCTCTGGTGGAGGTGGGGGGAGCAGATTAACGCTGAAGAAAGCTTGGGGTTCCTAGGAGGGTCTTGACCAAGAGTTACAAACTGGTAGCCTTTGTTTAGTCTCTAGTTTTCTAAAAATTAAGTTAGTTGGCAGCACTTAAGAGGCCACATAACATGAAGAATGTGACTTTCCAGCTCTCAAAGAAGCTGAGTAATCTGGCTACACTTGGTTGGGCCTCTTCCCACACCGCAGCGATCGGCTGGGACCCCGAGGCGGCTGCCTCCTTCACCTGGAGTCCATACTGGCCCCCCCACCCCCTCCCTATTGCGTGGTACACTGGGCACTCCTGCCCATCACCTGACTAACCACTGAACGTCTTTGAGATTGTGCTGTCCGCCCTCCCCACCCAGCTAGACAGAATGCACAGGCCATTTACATGGCAGTGCAGGGCCTGAGTTCCTGGGGGATGTGGAGGAAGCCTGTGGAGCCCGGGCTTAGTGAGCCCCATGAGGAGCAGGCAGGCTGTCACGGAGGAGCCGTGGCGCTGAGGAGCTGTGCTGGGGTGGTGCCCGGGCCCCTGGGCAGCTGACTCCACCCTTTGCTCCCTCGGGCTCTGCAGAAGCTGGAGGAGCAGGAGCAGCGGGCCCGGCGGCTCAAGGAGAAGCTGCGCAGTGAGCAGCAGAGCCTGCAGCGGCAGCTGGCGAGGCTCCGGGGGCCGGCGGGGGCGGGCGAGCGGGAGCGGCTGCGCGCAGACAGCCTGGATTCCTCGGGCCTTGCCTCGGAGCGCTCCGACTCGGACCAAGGTGAGTGCCCTGAAGCAGAAGGGGGATGGGCAGGGCGGTGGGCCAGGTCTCCTGACTGGACCCGTCCCTGTGCAGAGGAACTGGAAGTGGACGTGGAGAGCCTGGTGTTCGGGGGTGAGGCCGAGCTGCTTCGGGGCTTCAGTGCGGGCCAGGAGCACAGCTACTCGCACAGCCGCGCCTGGCTATGACCCTCGCTGCCCCAGAGCACGCCTTTCCCTCAGACCCCCTTCCTCCGCTCTGCGGGACAGGAGCCCTTCCCAAGCCTCCAGGGCTGCCCAGAGTCACCTCCTGTTGGAATGAACTAAAAGGACCTTGGCATGGGAACAGGTGCTCCCCCTGCCTGGCCACTGGCTGCGGGAGCCCCTCCTAGGGGCCACCCAGGGGCCGCAGTGCAGGCGCCTGGGCCTGGACTGCCTTTCCAGGCATTTTTTTGTGTAGCATTTGGCTCTACTGTCCCCATGGGGGCAGGAAGCCTCTCGGCCCTCCCCCCCCATTCCTTCCTAGACAAGGCCACCTGGCCCTTATCCCACAGATACTGTACAGTATTTTCATTAAAAGGTTCTTTCTTAATTTCCTGTCCATGGTCTTGCCTGATGAAAATGGGGAAACTCCCAGCCACAAGACGGGAAGGAGGAAATGAGATCAGCAGCCACCAGCGACACCACTGGTGGGTCTGCGCTGCCCCTTCAGCCCTCACAGCCCAGAGGCTGGCAGGCCCCATTTTGCAGGTGTGGCGGAGGCTGAGTGACAGGACTCACCTGAGGCCCAAAGCCAGGGTACACTGGAGTCAAGATTCAAACCAAAGCTTTCTGACTCTACAGCTGGGGCTGATTGAATTCAACAAATATTTATTGAGTGCCTATTATGTACTAGATATTGTTCCAGGTACTCGGGACACAGCAGAGGAAAAACAAAAAAAAACAAACGAAGGTTCCTGCCCTCATGGAGCTTACAGTCTAGCATTTACGATCCCTTCACCTGTACCCTCTGTGACCCTGGGCAAGTCACGGTCCCGCTCTCCATGGCCAGCCGATGCAGGAAGAAGCGGGCCTGGCCCAGACATGGATAAGGTATCTAGTGCACTGCAGATGCCAAACAGACACCACCCCCAACCCACCACCCAGACAGGAGATCAGGCTGGAAGTTGACTTTTAATAATAAAGCACAAGGGAGAGGGGCGCAGAGGGAGGAGTGCAGCGGGTGGCCTGGCGTGCTGCAGCCCAAGGGCCTGGGCTGGCTACACAAACTGCTGCTGCTGCTGCTGCTGCTTCGTGGCTGCCTTGCTGGCAAGGTCCTTGGCCTTCTCTGTAGCTGCCAGTGCTGTCTCTTTTGCCTTCTCCTTGGCTTCCTTGGCTGTCTCAACCAGGGTTTTGGAAGGGGCCTCACCTGCAGCAAAGGGCAGGAGGCTGGCTTCAGAGGATTCTGAGAAGACCCACCTAATCGCTCCCCACAACCATCACCACCGGGGAGCCAGGCCCTGTCGGAAAGGTGGCATTTGCCCAGGGTACAGGCGAGGAGTCCTGGGCTCCACACCGGTCAGGGCAGCTAGGACTTGACCCCAGCCTGTGCCTGGGAGGTTCTCACCTTGCAGCTTGGCCAAGATGTACTCAAAGCCCTTCATCGTCTTGGTCACGTTGCTTTTGAACCGGGCGAGACCAAATTCCTGGCAAAAGATAAGAAGGGAGAGGGTTCTGAGCTTCCCACTGACCTCCGGCCCAGTCTCTATGCCCAATGCCCCAGGCCTCAGAACACCAGTACCCCCAAGCCGCTGCTCACCTGGACAGCTCTGGAGACGCCAAATAAGCTAGAGGAGACCCAAGCTTCCCGGTGGATTTCGGTCCAGCCGCTGTTGTCAGAGTTCACACAGTAAACACATCGCTCCTCCACCACCTGTGCAGGGAGCCAGGCCAAACAACTCTGTGGGAGTCTTTCATTTTGCCAGCTTCTCATAAACATGACTCACTGCCTCATTTTACGAGGGAGAGCAATAAAACGAAAACCCATTCCTTACTGCATCCCAACCTTTATTTACAGAAAAGCAAGAACATAAAGGTCATTATGGTCTCTACAATCTCTTCTGACCCTTTAAACTAGATGGCAAATGGCCTCTTGTGATCACCAGGGGGCCTTCCGGCTCAACCTTGGCCCTAGATTTGGTTCGGCACCTTTATGTCTACACGGGGGCAATGTTCTTAGCTGGCCTACTATCTGCTGCAGCTCTCCAGGTCACTGGCAATGCAAATAAAAATGGAAATCTGGCCATTGTCACAGCTCTCATTATCAAAGAAAAAGGGACCAGCACTCCCCACAGAACCCCTCAAAGACCTGTCTCACAGCTGACCAGGACGCCACCTCTTACGGCAGGGTCACCACCTGGGTGGTTTAGAAAGCAGGCAGTGCCCTCCGGGTAGTCTGCGGCGAGGCCTCCGGTGACTCTGGAGCAGTGGACTAAGCTGCCAGCTCACTCCGTGAGCTTGCAGGACACTTCCCCTCTTCGCACCTCACTTTCTCCTTTGCACAAGAGGGAACTCCCACCTCTGAGGGTTACTGTGAAGACTGGGTGAGAAAGAGAGAAAGTTCTCTGGAAGCTTCGGGGTATTCATACATGAGAGGACACTATAGAATGTTCCTGAAACCATGGTGTTTCAAGTTAAAAAAATTATTTACTGATCCTAAAATCAGTAGAAAGAGGAAGGGAGAGAACCTTAGACTACGGCCTCAAGTAAACCATTACCCAGGCCCAGCCTCCTTCCAGCAGGAAGATGTTTCATGTCTTTGCAGACAGAAACATCCATTTTTTTATTCCACTTATTTATGCATTCACTGTTTTTTTTTTTAATCCTCACCAGAGGATATTTTTTGACCGCTTTCAGAGGAGGAGAATGGGAGAGAAACATCGATATGAGAGAGAAGCACCAACTGGTTGCCTCCTGTACGTGCCTGGACCAGGGATCATGCATGCGCAGACTGGGGTTCAAACCCATAACCTAGGCATGTACACTGATGGGGAATTGAACCCACAACCTTTCAGTTATGGGATGATGCTCCAACCAACTGAGCCATGCTGGCCGGGGCTCACTGATTGATTCCTGTATGTGCTCTGACTGGGAATCGAACCCTCAACCTTTGTGTATTGGAACAACACTCATAACCATCTGAGCTACCTGGCTGGGTCAGGGTTCTCAAGATTTAAAGAGAAGAGATCAAAGATACATGAAACCTCATATCCCCCCAAACCTTAGGCTGAACTCTATTGTGTAAGGCATGCAAGAGTGTAACTCCTCTGGTCCATGGGGGCCCAGATCCTCTCCCTTATGAGGCACACCCAAGGCACCCTTATGGCCCAATAGACTACTGTTTGAAAACCACTTTCAGCATCACTGACTCCAGAGCCACAGGTATCAGGAGCTCTATCCACTTTTTGGGGGCACCAAGAGAGTCTCACCATCAGCCGAGCATGGTTGATGTTCCAGGTGAAGGTGGTCATGGTCTGGTTCCGCGGGTCCACAATAGAATCCTCCAGGATGTACACTGAGTGAGCAACATTGGCAGGAAACAGTCGCTCGGCCCAGCGGGGCATCCTGTTGGTCTTGGTCAGGAGTCTCCGAGACAGGAGCTTCTGGTCAGGGGTCACCTCCCGGTGCACTATGTCTTCCGTCAAGACATGTTTGCTGCAGGTGTCAAGAGTGACGGTGACCGTCGGGAGCCTGACCCTGAGAGACTGCCTGTTGGGGTTCCCATCTGGAGCCTCCCGGCCCAGAATGGCCAGGCCTTCTCCTAAACTTGCAGTGATCTGTGCTGTAGCTCAGGCCTGAAGATGGAGTCCTTTGAACCTACCCCAGGGCAAATTCCAACTCCTGCCCCCTCGCTGACCTGGATTCCTGGGCCTCCTAGCATGGCGGGCCTTGTTGATTTACTGCACCGCTGGAGAGCGCCACAGCAGAGGAGTAGGAGAACGTCTGGGAATTCCATCCCCAGGAACCCTCCCAATTGCCGTGCCGCCGCCTCTTCCTGTCTCGCCAGCCACTCGGAGTCGACAGAGCTTTAGAATATGGCCTCAAGTAAACCACCGCCCAGGCCCGGCCTCCTTCCAGCACTCTGCAGGCTTGGCCACTTCCCCGACAGGGTCCTCTAACTCTACAGACGGCCACGGCTCCGGCGATCCCCTACCTCGGACTCGACGTGGAGTCCTTCCTGGCCCCATATTTCGATTTCAAACAGTGAGGGGAAAGGCTGCTATATCCCGGGCTACGTACCTATAGGGATTCGGGTACCGCTGCCAGAAGGCAGCAAACACTTGGTCCCAGGAACTCCGGAGCACGCTCTGGCCCAGGAAATACTTCACCATCGTCCCGGCCGGAGCGGGATCAACACCCGTGCAGCATCAGGGGTGCAGAGCCCAAGGGGCACGCGCAGACCAGGCCGGGCCTCGGCGCACGCCCGCCAGGCACGCAGCTCAGTCACCACCACCCTGCGCTCCACTGGCGGCCACCGCCATGAGGAGTTGTCCAGCCGCCCGCCACTTCCGGCGCAGAAGCGCAGTACCCACCACTTCCGGCGCCTGTGCACGTGACCCGCGGTCCCGCCCCCTCGCCCTCTAACCCCACCCGCTGCGGGAGTCGCAGAGCTGCTGGCCTGAGCCGGGTTAGCGGGGACTCCGAGCTCTGTGGGGAGTCCGAGTTGTGGCGGCGCCTGAGCCCGGCGGCGAGCAAGCTGGGCGGTGGCGTGCGGCGCCGTTGAGGGCGCTGCCCCGCGCGCTCCCAGCCCGCCCCGGGCCCTGGGCTCTCGGGAGGAGGATCGGCGCCCGGGGCCGAGGGGGAAGGGGGAACAGCAGGGCGCTGCTGTAGCTGAAGCCCACCGTGGTGTCTCGAGTCGTAGGGACGGAGGCTTGGGCGCTCCCTGCCCGAGTGGAAATCCGCGTTTACCCGGCGCGGGGGCGCAGGGCCCTGACGCGGGTGAGGCGGCCGCGAGAGCATGAGCGGGCAGCGTGTGGACGTCAAGGTGGTGATGCTTGGCAAGGAATACGTGGGCAAGACGAGCCTGGTGGAGCGCTACGTGCACGACCGCTTCCTGGTGGGGCCCTACCAGAACGTGAGTGCGCCTCGCGGGGCCGGCGCAGGTGGGAGGCCAGCACTCGTCCGCGGTTCTGATCGTTTTCCCTTGGTTGCAGACCATTGGGGCCGCCTTCGTGGCCAAGGTGATGTCTGTCGGAGACCGGACGGTGACTTTGGGTATTTGGGTAAGTGCCCTGGGCAGGTAGTTCTGGGAAAACCCATTCCTGAGGAGGCTCGATCCCTTCTGTTCTTGTCTGATCTGTGGCCTTACAGAGGCCATTTCTCTTCCCTAGACCTAGTTTAAAAGTGGGTGTTTGAGGACGTATTAATTTGCAGTCTTGGGGAGTAGCTCAGTAACTCGGGCCACGGCTGAGCTTTCCCCTGCCCTTCAGGACACAGCAGGTTCTGAGCGCTACGAGGCTATGAGTCGAATCTATTATCGGGGCGCCAAGGCTGCCATCGTCTGCTACGGTAAAGGCGAGGTTCTGGCCTGTTCCTCAAGCCAGAAGGGGTGGGCGCTAGGCTGACCGTAGAGAATAGCCCTTGACCCTGACTGTTTCCTGCCTGCCCCCTGCCAAGACCTCACGGACAGCAGCAGCTTTGAGCGGGCGAAGTTCTGGGTGAAGGAACTGCGCAACATGGAGGAGGTAGGTGGTCAGACCTCACCAGAGGACTCAGGGCTGGGGCTCTCGTGGTCTCTGTGGGTGATTCTGACCTTGTCTTCTGCCTCAGGGCTGTCAGATCTACCTGTGTGGCACCAAGAGTGACCTGCTGGAGGAGGACAGGCGTCGTCGTCGGGTGGACTTCCACGACGTCCAGGACTATGCAGACAGTAGCTTCTCCTCAGCTCCCTGGGGGTGGGGGAGGGAAACGCTGCTCCACCGGGGTCATGAAAAATAGGGACTGCCTCGGTTGTCCTGGGAAAGCTTTCTGGCCTTCTTCAACTGTGGGGTCCAATAGTGCCCCTGCACTGCTAGACTTCCCCTTTGTGTCCACCTGGTTCTCAGATATGAGGCTTTAGTCATTTTTCTTTACAGATATCAAAGCTCAGCTCTTTGAAACATCCAGCAAGACAGGCCAGAGTGTGGGTGAGTGCTGTCCTGGGCCTCACAGCAGGAGCCAGCGGGGGCACCAGACGAAACAGAGCATAGCCTAGAGGGCTGTCACTGGGTGATCCCAGGGCTGCTGGCATTGGGCCCTCACTGATGGTCCTTTTTCCTGCCAGACGAGCTCTTCCAGAAAGTGGCAGAGGATTACGTCAGTGTGGCCGCCTTCCAGGTGATGACAGGTGTGTACTTCCCTAGCCTCTCTGGAGACTTCCTCTAGGCCCTCAGCATCTAGCCCCCTTCACAGTGGTTACCAGATCCCCCAACAGAATGGTGCTGAGCTGCCACCTCTCTCTCTGACAGAGGACAAGGGCGTGGATCTGAGCCAGAAGGCAAACCCCTACTTCTACAGCTGTTGCCATCACTGAATCGCCACTCACTTGGCCTGGGGGAATTAAAGGATTTCCCCAAGGGGCTGGACCTAGCTCTTGCCTGGGCTTGGGTGGGCACACGTGTGAGCTACCCCAAGTCCCATGGCCGCAGGGTGGCACCTGCCTGTGCTGGCCCGTGGAACAGATGCAGCGTTGGGCGGACTGGTGGACATCAGGAGGGGAAGGGCTGATTTGGACTCCAGGCCTCTGTCCTCAACAGCACTTGTGTCTGCAGATTAAGTAGGATCTGATTTGTAAATAAAATCAATGCACTGTGAACCACACTCAGCCCCTTTCCCTGCTGTGTAGTTGGGTATCAAGGCTCCAAGTTCTTTCTCAGGCCAGCTGGCTGGCCTCACTTCCTGTATGAAGGCTCCTCCCAGCCCTAAAGTTACTTTACTCCAGGATTGCAGCTGAAATAATGGAGAAACGAGAGCCCTTTCCTGTACTCTATTAGGGCCAAAGGCTGGGGTTGGAACAGTGCAGTGCTCACAGTTCCTTCCTGGTGCTGAGAAGAGCTAGGCAGGGACTTAAGTTGTGTCCAGAGATCAAAGATCAAGCACTCCTACCTCAGACTGGTCCTACCACATGTCACACCTAGGCCTGAGTCACACCTGTGGCTCAGATCCTAAGCTTCCCGTCAGCATCTGGCAATGTGGTATAATGAGAAAAATCATAGGTTCTGCAAGACAAAGGTCTTTGGACTCAGAATTGAAAAAGGGACCTAAACTCGGCGTCAATTTCTTACCTCTAAAAGGAACCACTGCCCAGTTCAGGACTGTGAAGTAAACTCTAGGACTAAAAATGTACCTTCCCCAGAGGACTGCTGAAGAGGCAGGAAGTTCAGGACTAGGTCTCGGGGAGGCAGACTCCCATGGTTGCCTCAAGTGTAGCTTTAAGCATTGTAGGTCCAAATATTTCCGAAGGAAGGATCAGGTGTTAACTGTCAGCTAGGCTGACGCTTCCTGTTCAAAAAGGACGTTTATGGAGGCTTGGCCCCTTCGCCTTGGCTTTCCCACCTTAGGCTGGGCCCTCTGCAGGGCTTAGCACCTGCCTCTGAAGAACTAAAGTTGGCCAAGATGGTCAGACTCACTCAGGAAGTCCTTTGGTTCTACTTCCTTTTTAAAAACCAATTCCTCAAAATATCCTTACTTTATGGGTGATGAAGGCTTCCTGTGTAGGGACTGAAACTAACCAGACACTCCTGAAATACATTCTGGCACCTAATGACTACTGGGAAGAAACCCACGCCCCCCCCCCCCCCCCCCGGAGGTTTGGAAGAGGGGCTCATCTCCACTGTGTCCACTGGGAACTCGCTTGGGGCTGGCTCCTGCTCTCACCACAAACCCGTCCTCCCTCCTGCTGGGCTACATCTCCCCACAGACAACAAAACACAACACAGGGTAAGGGCCATAAGAGTAAAGTTAAACTTTACTTTACAGTAATTTTTTTTCTATATACAAAGAATTACAGTACATGTTTATGGGGACTCCTAGCACAGGGCTCCCCTCTTTTCCACTAAGAGTTTCACTTATAGCTGACAATCTATGGGGGTGAGGAGAAGGAAAAAAAAGAAAAGGTGATGGACCTCAGCTGATCCCCCCACGTCCCTTTCTTAAAAATATAAAGATAGATCTCTATTGTCAGCTTGTTTCTTCGCCAAGACTTAGAAATCTGCTCTTCCACGAGCTCCTGTGTGCTGCACTCACCCATCCTCTACACACACTCACCTACATGCACACACAGGCAGCACCCACCTCAGGCTTGGAGCCCACCTGCTCTCCGCCCCTACCGTGGAAGTCTAAAGCACCAGAACTATTTCTGCTGCTATTCCCGGTGCTCACACCTCCTGTCCACAAAGCTCTTCTGCTTGACTTCCAGAGTGCTACATGTGAAGCCCCTCCACAGCCTGATTTTTGGAAAGTCATGAGAAAGCAGCTCTAGAAAAGGGACCACTTAAGAATTTCATGTGTGCTGTTTTTTGCTTATGTTGTTAGGAAACACTTCCCAGGTTGTGGACTTCTAAATAAAATAAACCTACCACTTCCTTAAGAAACATTACCCTTAATCTTCATAAGCAACAGAGGTGTTCCCACGAGAGTAGAAGGGGTAGAGAGGGGCAGAGGGTAACCAAGGGAGACCCTGCACCTGGAGCACTCTACCAACCTGTTCCAGGCAGCGTGGATGGAGGCCATGGACAAGGTGATGCCAGCCCTGAGAGACTCAATGGCCACGCTCATCTGGACATAGCATTTCTTCCACCTCTGCGTTGCTTTGGACCACTCCAGGGCTGGGTATAGCCTTCGACAAGGTTCTGCCCCTCTACTCTCAAACGGAGCCTCAAAGAAACTGTTCTACATAAAATCTCTTCCTCCCAAACAGGAAGCTGGGTTCCTCAAGTTGCCAGTCCCTCAACCCTTGGCAGTGCTTATTTATACCGGGAAATTAGCACCATCATTACTTTTTTTTTTTTTTTTTGAGTGTACAAAGCAACGATCTATTCTTAGTTCAATTTATACTATAGCAAACTCTGGCCTTAGAAAGCTCAGCTGAGA
Organism: Phyllostomus discolor; assembly: GCF_004126475.2. Taxonomy (NCBI): domain Eukaryota; kingdom Metazoa; phylum Chordata; class Mammalia; order Chiroptera; family Phyllostomidae; genus Phyllostomus; species Phyllostomus discolor. The sequence goes on along the minus strand of NC_040915.2, from coordinate 3,395,940 downwards.
CTAAGCTTTCTAGGCCACAGCCAACCTTATGCAGCGGCTACCTAGCTCTAGACGATCTGGAATGTCTTCACACGTGGAACAGCCCAAACGTCCTTCAGCAGGAATGGGGCTCGGCGCAGCGCCTTCCTGCTTCCATCTCAGAGAGGTCACAACACTGGGCCATTCTGACCTCCTGGTTGACAAATCCCAAGAAGATGGCAACACCCCCCCAAAAAGCCTTAGAAGACCCGCTTCATAGAAGCCGAAGCCAGAACACGCCCATGTGTAGGGCTCCCCTACTTCCTCTCCGCAGGGGAAGCTGCCACGACCAGACTTCTCGTCTCCACTGTGTTCTCGCAAGGCGACCTGGGAGTCCAGCTCCAGCGAGTAGACACTGCCAAACCTGCGAAAGAGCTGCTGTGCGCTTCATGCCCTGACCGTGGGGTGGGGGAGAGGATATGGAAAATACACTTAATTTTCATCAATGCCAAAGATGTAGATTTGGTAGTTGTTCGGAAGAGGATCAACACAGTGATTTAAATCACTCAGTAACTGTAGGGGGAAGCAGACATTTAAAAACTTGTATGCTTTTGTAGTAGTGACAGCTATCTTGTTATTAGAATGGGTTAGCTTCAGTAAGAGAAGCAAATGAGGCTTTGAATTTAACAGTTTCCTTAAGCTTTTTCCCCCTGACTTAACAGGGCTTGGAGAGGTATTTGTTCTGTCTATGGAAGAAGCTATGGCACCCCACTGGGAAAGGCTTCCTGGGGAATTGGCTTAGAGGCAAACTCTCTTGAGATTCCAATTTCCAAGCACTTGGCCAAATACCCAAAATATCATCCTGCACAAAGATCAGGAACTTCTAAGAAATGACTTCCTTTTAACTGCCAATTCACACTCCCTGGAGAAAAGGCCTCAGTGCAGGCTCCAGGGGACCCCCGAGGGCTGGCTAGGTCACTCCCTCCCACCATCAGGCCAGAGTCTCACTTTTCAACAGTCCTGATTCTACTCTTAATTGTACAATGACTGCTTTCATGGTGTTAAGATGTTAAGGACCTAGAATCAGCTGCTGCGATCAGGGGGCCTGACAGTATCTGTAGTTTCCATTCAACCTGAGAGACTCCTTCCATGGCCCTCAGGAAAGCCTGGCACTCCATCCATCTAGATAAAGAACTGCCTCCTACCCCCTAAACCAAACATAGTTCTTAAGTTGTTTTCCTAGGCAGGTCTGGAAGGAAGTTACCAGTGAATGGTGGAAAATAGAAAAGACCAAAACAAAACCACAAAGTGGCCAATCATGGCTCACCTTTCCCTCACTCCTTCCTGAACTGTGGGAGTTCTCTAGAGCGGCTGTCAAGTCAATTACCTATCAAAGCCTACTTCAGAGAAGCTGCTTCAGAATCAAACTTCTCCACTTACAAATTTTTACATAGCCTGCACAACCCCCCACCACACACAAAAAAAATTCACAGTTTATTTCATGAAACAAAGAGCTACGGTAATTTAGCACACAACATAGTGAAGGAGAGTCTAACAGTGCAGTGCGGATACTTTTTCTGATCACGACTACAGATGACGGGAAAGAAAGGGCACAGGACTGGCACCGAGCAAACCCTATCATACAACCTAAGAGATTAGGGAAAAGACTTACTAGCTGCAGATATATACTTATTATTCTCACACATGATAAATACTTAATATAATGAACTTTAATGTTCTGGGTGGATTTCTTTAAAAATATCTTTTCCATGGTTTAAAATTTTTTAAAAAGAAAATAAGATGCTTTGTTTTCTCTTCCTTTCAAACAAAGAGCTTTTCCTCTCTGATGATGTGGGAAGAGATTATAGGATGGAAGGGGAGAACTAGGCAGGTGGAATTTACAGAGGAGGTTCCGAGGTCTAAGTGAGATGCAAGGACAGGCCCCTAAACTTGGGGCAGCCCTGCCCAGCCTTATGCCTCTGCCTGAGTTCAAGTGTCTCAACCCCAGAGACAAACTTTGGGAAATAAAAGCGAAGTCTCTTTTTAATCTTTATATAAAGCGCAAATGCTTCTATAAGAACTATTGTTCCCTCCTTAAGAGTGATTGGAGCAACCTCATTAGGGAACTTAGTGGGAAACTGGGACAAAATAAAGAATCCTGTTGAGGGGTTAAAAGCCATAACTGAGACAGAATGGTCAGGAGACATTTGGGCCAGGTGACCTGATTGGCTAAAGCTGCTGGCTAAGTTGGCAAAGCAGAGAGGTAAACACATTTGGTCTAGGGACAAAGGAGGCGTGAGTGAATGGGAAGGAACTGACCAAACAGCACTTCCTGTTGGCAGTCAGTGAGCTGGGTGAACGGTAGGGCAGGGTAGCACCAACAGATTTCCCAGCCCTTGAGCCCCAGCTCAGGGCAGCAGTAACAGATAATCAGCAGTTATGAGGAGTCAACTCTTAGACTGGACATTTCTCTAAATGCCACATCTTGCCAGTCATAAAGGAAGGGTTATGGTTGCCTGTGAACTGAGTCAGCAGGCAAGTGCTCTCAACATAGAGCACAATTCTCAGGAAGAAGGTGGCAGAATCCACTAGTGAAGAAGAGGACTCCTTCCATTCAGGTAGAAGAGCAAATAATCAGAAAATAAGTAATTTTCCATCAGGGCCTGGCAACCTCCCTGAGCTGGTGGTGGATCTAGCCCAGAGCTTGCCAGAGATTCCTTAGGTCCACTGCCCGAGACTCTGAAATCTGAAAGCACCTGAGTGTCTGGGGAACAGGCATGGGTGGGTTGATGTAAAAGGAGGAAAACTGGTAAAAAAGGTACGCTTGCCAGTTGCCTTCTTACACTGTGGGAAAGCCATGCCTCTGTGGAGCCCAGCCCCCGACCAGCTGTTCCGTCAAGTACAGACCTTCAGACTCTGCACAACCCAGACAGAAGCAGCAGTGGCTTCCCAGCCAACAGCCCCGCCTGGCCTCTGTGCAGCCCCTCCTGCCTAGAGACATCTGCACGTGCACACATGCACACCCGGCCAGAAGAACCACACTCAACACGACCATCTCTGGGGCCACAAAGAACATTACAAAATGAGCCTGGAGCCTCAGGGCCCCTCAACTCTTTGTATTATTTCCTGGTCAAAGGTTCTTGAAAACAGCCTGGAAACCCAGGCAGGCATATTAAGCTCACAGGGATCAGGTCTTATTTATTTCTGTATCTCCTATCAGTGACTAGCACCTGGCCTAGCACACGAGAATGCTCAAGAAATCACCACTGATTTGAATGGATTATCAGTTCCTCCCAGGGGTTCATCAGGTGCCCTCGGTGGAGGTCTGCAGGGCTAGAGAAATAGAGAGCCCCTGTACCTTCCAACCTGACCAGTGGAATTGAATCCCATGCTTGACTCCAGAGTGGACTTTTTATTTCAAGTTGACCATGTGTAAAGGTTGAGGGAAAGAGACCCAAGTCTGTCTGTCTCCTTGGCTGAGGCCCACTTGGATTTCCATACATGGTTCACATAGCCACAAGCCCACTGGCTAATGTCACCAGAATTCTGAATGCTGGGATATAAAGAAAGAATAACAGCGGAAAAGTGTCGGGGTCTGTTTTTTGAGGGGGGGGGGCGGAATATTTCCCTCCCCCAAGAACCCTGGGGGTATAGCTGGTCTGGTCACATGACATTCACTAGCATTATTTCTGTTCTGACTCTGCATACTTGTGACTGGAAGGAGCCTGGTTAAGAGCTGGAAATGGGCTTTGCTCTGGCTTAGGGTCTTGCCCTCTTCCAAGAGACCAGCAAGTCTGCGCCATCGTCTGTGTGCTCCCAGAGGACCAGCAGGACTGGGCCAGTGTCTGTCCGGCCACCATGGGCCAGAGCCCTGGCCCGGGTGAGACCTTTCCCAGGGCCCAGGAACTCTGCTCTGTGGTTGCCAACTTCTTCTCTTCAGCGGAGAGGGAGGGTGGGGCCTTCCCAAGAGACCTAAAGGATGGTCCACTCTTGGCAGCAAGTCCAGGTAGTTGGTGGCCTCCAGCCATCTGCTTCACCTGCTTCATCAGGCCCAGTGCTTGGCTGGGAGGCCCCAGGATCTGCTCACCCCCTGCAGGTGCTCTTCCTGAGGCCTGAGTTGCTGGCTCATACAAAAAAGCCTTGGCAGGAGACTGAGAAAGAAGTCTGGCTTGGGTGAATGACTTAACAGCTTGCCAGGGGTGCTCCAAGGGGGCCACAGCTTTTCCAGGAGGCTGAAGGACAGGATCTGACACACTGCCTCTCTCAATAGCTCGGGGCATCTGCCCCAGACCCTTGCTGGCAGGCCACGAGCTGGACTCCAACACTGGCATCTTCTCGTCGGCCTGTGGTGAGACTTCATGAGGAGAAGCTGCCCGTTCCTTCTGGCGAGAAGTGAGGTCTATGAGATCCATCACCAAAGCAGCTCTATTTTTTGACTGAGTGTTCTGGTCCACAGGCCTCAGTGCTTTTTCTTTAGCCACCAAGGTCTGCACCACAGCTGATAGTACTTTGTCAGCAGGTGGGAATCTCTGGGACAAAGGAGCATGGGATTTGTCTGGAGACCTGTCTGAAGTCTGGGGTTTGGGGCTGCTGGTGACTAGCAGTCTGTCTGTTGGTGGAAGTCTCAAGCCAGTAGGAACTGGGGTTTTCTCCAGGGACTGGGGCCTCGGGCTGGCAGCACCTATGGATTTTTCCAGCCTTGGATCAGCTGTCCCAAGTGGTCTTTCCAGTGGTTGGGACCTGATGGAGGGTGGGGAGCTTGGGCCAGTCACTGGAGAGGATTTGTCAGATAGTTGGGGTCTTGGTCCTGCTACTGCAGGTGGCCTGTCCAATGGCTTCTGGCTGCACACCAAGGACTGAGGTTTGGTCCCTGACCCTGTAAGGGCCCGGACCCTATCTACAGGCTGGGGCCTGGAATCAGTTCTGTCAGGAGGTCTTTCAGGCAGCGATTGCCTCTGACAAGTCCCTGCTGGAGCTTTTTTGGACAGAGACAATGTCTGGTTGGTTTCAGCAGGTGGCTTGTCCGACATCTTCGGTCCCGGAGCAGCTACTCCTGATGATTGCTCTGCCAGGTGAGTGCTTGGGCCTGGAGGCAGTGGTACTGGGGGAGGCACATACTCACGGATCTCCCCAGGTTCCAGAGGGTTGGGCCCACAGGGGTCATGCTCTGTACAAGACAGGCGCCCGTCCAATTTGGAGATGAAGAGCATCCCTTCCCGGTGCTGCTTGCAAAAGGAGCTGGGACACATCTCACAAAAGGAGGCTGCTTCCTTCCCACAGATGTCACACTGATGCCAAGGACACTCCCATTTCCCTGAAAACACAGACGTGAAACAAAAGCTTAGGAAAACAAGACATATATACCAGATGGGTCATGGCTCTGGAACCAGGTCAAGGAAGTGATTTCAAGCTGCCGTGTTCTGCAGAAAGCTCATGCTTCCCTGGCCCCAGGATCTTGGCCTCCTCTTCTGTACTACCACTTATAAAAATAACAGACAGGGCCCTGGCTGGGTAGGTTAGTTGGTTAGAGGTTGTCCCAATATGCCAAGGTTGCACAGTTAATCCCCGGTCAGGGCACATACAAGAATCAACCAATGAATATCTAAATAAGTACAACAACAACTCCATGTTTCTCTCTCTGTCTGCCCCTTTACCCACAAAATCAAAACAAAACAAAACAAAAACCCAGCCAAGTACCAAGTAGCAACTAAATATACAAGCAAGAGTAAGTCTTTTTTTCTATTTCTAGCAAGGAAAAACCACCAAAAACTTCTTTTAGGTAGGATGTGAGAAGATTACTTTCATATTTTTGCAAACTCTTTTTGTCCTATACAGCCTTTAAATATTAATTCTGAGAGGAAAATATCAGCTATGTATAAACTCCTACTTATTTGCTTATAAGTAGGAAGAGGAAGCAGCTATACCTTTGCTCAATTTTAAGTCTTGAAAATAGCAGACTACGGGAAGGCGGGTGTAAGGGGACTATACAGTAATGGAAAAAAATTACAATAAATTGAGTCCTGGCTGGTGTGGCTCTGTGGATTGAGTGCTGGCCTGCAAAACAAAAGGTTGTTGGTTTGATTCCCGGTCAGGGCACCTGCCTGGGTTGTGGGACCAGGTCCCTAGTTGAAGGTGTGCTAAAGGCAACGGATCGATGTTTCTCTCCCTCTCTTTGTCCCTTTCTCCCCTCTCTCTAAAAAGAAATAAAATCTTCAAAAGTAAAAGAAATAATTAAATAATAATAATTTAAAAACTAGCACAAACTTTACTTGTAGTGCCCATACAGAATCAATGGAAAAAGACCCAAAGCTAACTTCAGGTACTATCTTTCTGCCTCCATTTCATGATAGCTGCTCTGTCATGGACAGTGTTTTCACTTTTTTTTTTTCCAAAAAAAACCCCACAAACAAAACAAAAACAAAAAACCAAAAAACCCAACTATGCTATACCTGACTCTTGGCTCACAGGTAAGATCAGTTCCATCAGAGCCTATGCCAATGACGGCTCTGAGTAGCTAATTCTGAAATGATTTCCCATTTCCACTTTCTGGCACGGTCAGGTCAATGTTATGGCCTTGCCCTCACACTACTTGGTTTCCACTATTTCATTACCCTGGCCACCACATACTGGTGGAAGGTTGATTCAGAGACAAACTCCTCTCACTCCCACCCTGAAGTTGCTCTTTCCTGCAATTCCAGGAAGCAGGCCACTTGGACTAAATAGTCTCCTTAACCCAGAGTGGCTTCCTACTGGCTTCTTACCTCTGTACTCTAAAACAGATGACAGGTCCAAATCCCTACAACCCTCTCACTCTGAATCACCACCCAAAGTTGAGGGACTTCTCCAAACACAGATTCCCGGGCACCACATCTGCCTAAGCAGCTTCCTCACATGTCACCTGACACAAAGCTGTACCTCCTCCTTCACAGAGGTGTGTGCCACAGGGGGTCTAAATGACGTCAATCCATGCCCCACTGACTAGAACGACCCAAAGCTCCACTCTGTCTCAACCTCTCTTTCTTCAGAAAGGGAACATGACCTAGTGCCCTTGAGGTCAGAAAACCTGGCTTTCAGTCTAGCTCCTCCAACTATATGCTCTAATGAGACAAGTCTTTTCACCAAACTGGATTCTGTTTCCTTATCTGCATCATGGAAAGGTGAAAAGGTCTCATATTTATGGGTTGCTAGGAGGATAAAGTAACATAACAGAAATGTACTAAAGCACCTGACACTTAATCAAGTAAGTTTCTGTTCCCCTCTCTATAACCTAAGTTTCTAAGCCCTTGTCATTTATTTCCAGAATGAGAACATGGACCCACATCCTGTCAGCACTATGCGAAGGGCTCTGAGAATTCTGGCAGAGAACAAAGAGCACTCTGAACTGATTTGCACTAACCTGCTGGTCGCTTGGTTAAATTGAGACAGTCTGCGTGGTAAACTTTTGGGCAGCCTGGTTTCTTACAGGAGACGAGCTGGCCAGCATCCCCACAGCTGAAACACTCATCCTCTCGCTCCTTTGTGATTTCTCCCTGGCTCCTGCGCTTCCCTTGTTGCTTCTTCTTGAATTTCTTTGACTTTTCTTCCGTGGCAATGGGTTGATTCTAGAGGTCAGATATTGAGCAGTCAGCATTCTGTCGACACATTAGTTGTATGATCTTGACCAGGTTAACTATCCTCTCTGAGCCTCAGTCTCTCCTCTGGGAAAAGACAGTCCTCAGAGACTGTTGTAAAGATGAGAGAAAAGTGCAGAAAAGGCACCTAGCACATTACAGGTACCCAGTAAATGTTGTATTAATTGTTAACTTTTGTATCAACTACTCCTGCCACCTAAATAAAATAAATGCTTTTCTTTTTGTTGACACTCAAGGCTTAAAATTTTATTTTCACCTTAATTTCATAACCAAGGAAGACTTTTCTGTGTGTTTGTGTGTGCACATACATTTCTTAGCCTATTCAACTAACCCCCACTGAGCACACAGTGTGAGTTGTGTATGTGCCAGGAAGACACAAAGCACTAGCCATGGTCCTTGCCCTCAAACAGTGGTACATCTTTACCCAAGACAGACCCTGGTGCAGTAAGCAGGTCTTCCTGCACTCCAAACCCAGTGGTTTTCAAAGCTTCTGCTCTTGAATTTCTCTAACACTGATTCATGTGTAAAATGCTACATAGACCTTAAGGATGCAGAAGCTGACATCCCCAGTATACAGAACACCATTAAACACCATTAAGCTCGGGTTAGTCTCAATTACTATTTTATAATAATTTAAGATAAAGTAATTAGTGGGAACTCTTCATGTGTTACTGCTCAAAATGATTACCCTCTTTACTTACAGGTTTCTGTACTAATTTGCATTTTTCAGTTCTTAATGTTGACTTCATAGTCAAAAAACCATAATGGAAATACCCAATGGAAGTCACTGCATAATCTACTATCCATCAAAATTAAACTTCAATTTTCAGTGTGCTGTTACTTATAATAGAGAAATCTGGAAGTTCATCTATTATGCTCCATCCATTATATAACAAACTTAATAGTCACTAAAAATGATGATTAAGAAGACTATGTAACAGCAAGGAAAGTTTTTAATAGTATTTAAAAAAGGAGAGATATAGATTTAGAAACAATTCTTAACAGTTATAGAATTATAATTCAGTTAAAGAGCACATAAAATACCAGGAAGACACAACGTTTATATTTATTACAATGGTAAGACTAAAGGTTTTATGTTTATTGACAGTGTTATACTATGCAGCATATTAGGAAATATGAGAGAGATCAGCTGAAACAAATAAAAATGTGGGAAGTAACCCACTTTACAGATTCCTATTTTACAGGGTTTTTATTTTTAGCTAGAACGGCACCACCAATTAGAAGTCAGAACGCTCAAAACATTCCAACAATACTCATACTCTTTTATGTCACTAAACTGATCATCAGAATGCTTAGTTAGTAAAATTACCAGTGGCCATGACAATTCTTCATTATTTCAAAGAGACATCCTCTTAAAATAAACTCAGCCCTACATTGGTTAGGGTGGGAGGACCACACCATTATTCCCGATGCAAATGTTTGGAAGGTACCTTTGGCCTTACACCCAAAAAGCCGCTGCAGTTCGGGGCTCCACATTTGCAAACAGTCTTTCCATTCCCAAGACATTCTAGGTTGTAGTTGAAGGTAAGTTCAGTGCCTGTGTAAGAGATCATAAAAATATTAGTATCTATGGTTTTAATTACATTATTTCAGTATTAATTACAAAGTTTATTGACTTCTAAGAGAAAAGATTAATTTTTAAAACAGCAAATCCCACTATATTTCTAAAATATTAATTATAACCCTATAACATTTTTAATCAGTTAATACAACTTATTAAGAGAAAAATGTAAATGGCTTAACAAATAATATTTAGATTAACTTTAACTGTAGAGGTGTTACTATAAAACCAAGCTGTCTTTTGTTTTCTAACCATACAGATTCAAAATATATTAATTCATTACCAAAAAACAAACAGCTTCCACTGATAAGCCAGGCACTGGGAATGCAGGCATGAAGAAAACCTGCTGGTCTGTGCCACAGTGAGTGCCTGGCAGCACTCCAGGGAGACACATCTCAGTACAGACTGAACTAGAGAGCTCCAGACCACAGACCCAAAACCTTGGCTTTACATTCACATTGCACCACAATCTGAGTAAGCTGAGCCCTGAGTCCCTCTGTTAAATGGAGAAATAACAATCTAACAAGCTTATTAAGAGTATATGACACAATGCATACAACAGTAATTTGTAAACTGAAAAAAGAGAGATGTACAGATTTAAGGTAGAAAACATCCCCTTTCTGCCCTAGTGTGGCTCAGTGGGCTGAGTGCTGGCTTATGAAGCGCAAGGTCACTGGTTCAGTTTCCAGTCAGGGCACATGCTGGGTTAAGGGCCAGATTCCGAGCTGGGGGCGCGTGAGAGGCAACTGATAGCTATTTCTCTTGCACATCAATGTTTCTCGCCTCCTCTTTCTCCTTCCTTTCCCCTCTCTCCAAAAATAAATAAATAAAATCCTTGAAAAAGTCCCCTTTCTGTATGCATGTCATCAAAACTGAGAGGACGAATAAAACATATTCAAACTCAGAACACATTTAGCAAAGGCCAAATACAAGAATTTTATATATGTATACAACGAGGTTGTCTCTGGGCAGGGGTAATAGCTTAAGTGATAATCATTCAGTCAAAATGTTCAAATGTTAGATTTACCTGTAGACTGACCCATCTTCTACAAGTGAGACTAATGATACAAATATATAAATATATATACAAAATATGTTAGCATATGTATGGTTTTTCATCTTATATTAGAAATAGATTCTTTATCTTGTTGAGCAGATTGTAAAGCAGCTGGCTTATATTTTAGGGGTACGAATGGCATGGACAATGAAACCAATCATGGCCTAGCAAGAGGCTCCCACTGCAAAATGCACAGGGACTGAGACTGACCAAGTAATAGCACAGTGCTGTTCCCCTTCTCACACTCACTGTGACCTCACTGGACTAAACAATGGGTAAATCCACCACACTATTTTTATTAAACATTTTGAAAGTATACAGCTCAATTTTTATAAATTTAATGTGCTTATAAGACTCATACCATTCTAGAAAGTCCCACATACAATAGTCCTGGAGAGGTCTGAACTTATCAGGGTGGTGAAGGGACTATGGTATGTGTGGGAGACAGAAAACAGCAGGTATGTGAAGAGCCCAGGAGGTGGGCAGAATGAGGAGGAGAGCAAGTGGACAGTTCCAGTTCCACCCAAGGCCGAGGCTCCCACAGGGACCCTGCACAGCATGCTGTCTCATCCCTGCATCCCACCCACGCAGACTGGAAGTCAAGTGAGCACAGCAAGAAGGCCTGCAAATTCCCATACCATGCTACCCGAGCTGATGTGGAAGAACAGAGAGGAGAAACCTGTGCCTAGACATGGCAGAGGAGGCCTCCCTAAGCAGAGATCAAAGGTCCAAGCACAAGGGTGGTGCTGAAAGCAGTCAGGGCAGCAGATGGAACTAGAGTCACAGGGCTGAGTAACCTCCGAGCAGTTCCTGAGCACACAGACTGCACCCCACCCCGGGGTGGTTACAAAGAAAATGAACAGTGAGAGGAGTTAAACCCAAGATTCCAAATAACATAGGTATAATAACATATACTTTACAGCATTTTTGCAGGGATTAAATTAGATAATATGCTTGGAACAGTGCCTGGCATCTTCTAAATGGTAGTTGTTACAGAGTTGACTTGGTAATTCCTGTTACAAAGTAGAAATTTACCCAGTTTACCCTGAAACCATCCATTAAAAAAACCTGATATAAGCCAGCATTTAAAAAATCAGTACTACCTGAAACTAATATAATATTGTATGGCAACTAAAATTGAAAAATACATTTAAAACAATTTTTAAAGTGATTTTCATTTAGTTCAGTGAGTGCAATACACAGTCATGCTCAAGCGTTGTTACCGTAACAACTTAAAAGCTGTAAGTAGTGCAACACATGAGAAAAGAACTAGTGGCTGAATTTTTAAAATATGAAACTTGTCAGGACCTTTAAAATGCTGGGCACTATATTTAAATTGTAGAGAAAAAAATAGCTTTGGGAGGGAGTGGGGGAGAAGAAGATGCCTACTGATATTTTTTAAAAAGATGACAGACCAAAAGCTGACCAAATTACTCTCTATTATTTGATCCTGATTAGTTTCCTGAAGTAAAGCCACACTGGGCTACCCTGTTGTCAATTACACATACCCAGGCTGGTCCCATCTCAGTCTGAACACAAGAGAGTGATTTTTAAATTTAAATGTTTTACCAATGTCCCTGCAAAAGTCATTTTGAAAATTATGTACTTACACATTTGAAATTCACTTTATGCAAGTCTAAATATTTTTTAAATCATGCAATTTATAGAGTATTATATGTGCATGGACATACTTAAACTAAATTCATCAAAACCTTGATGCTACAGATTAAGCTCCTTCAATTTATTGAAATTATCTGTTATATGACTTATGTCCAGTTCTTTGTCATTTTAGAAATGAGAGGTATTTTTTACTTAGGCTCATAAACCATAAAATTCAGATGAGTAAGACAAGAATCTTTGATCATAAAGTGGACAACTGCTAAACGGATGGTAGGAAAGGAGCTGTGGATTGCTGAGGATTTCTAAGGCACACCAAAGTTCATTTAAAAGGTTTGGAAATCTAAAAGCATCCGCAGCCAAGCTTGAAGACACTACATTAAGTGAAATGAGTCAGTCACCAAAGAACAGGCCCTGCGTGACCTCTTCCATGTGAGGTTCCCAGAGCAAATTCAGAGACAAAAAAGTTGAGTGGTGGCTGCTGGAGCTGGGGGAGGAGCAGATGGGAATTAGTTCAATGGGTACAGAGTTTCACTTGGAGAAAATGAAGAGTTATGAACATGAATAATGGTGGTGGTTGCACAACAATGTCAATGACTCAACACCATAGAACTATGCACCGAAAAATGGTTAAAATGGTAAATTTCATGTTATGTATGTTTTACCACCAACAAAAAAAATTCCAGGCTAGGTACCACACAGCAAGTTTTTTATATATCCTTGGGAGTTTGCAAACCTCATTTTAGATTATAGGACATACGGGATTTTAATTGTGTTCTTAGCTTCAGAATCTTTAAGTGAGTCTTACCTGCTTTAATGTCACTCAGGGCAAAAAGGCCGACACGGGTATCTCCATTCACAGACCACTTCTGTGTCTCACAGTTGGGCTGGCAGCAGTGATTCATGAACCGAGCATAGTTTCCTTTGGGACCAGCATCAATGATCCGGTCCTAGAATTAGAATTCCAACAGATGCTGCTCATCAGACACTTTCTGAGAATTCTAACATATTGGAGACTCTCATTCATATTGAGTCTTTCAGAGGAGAGATTCTCAAGTGTACTTGTTGGGGAACTAGAAATGCAAATTCTTGGGTTGCGCTTCATATGTTAAAGCAGAAACTCTGAGGTGGGGCCCAGTAATCTGTGCTATAACAAGCCCACTACGTGATTCTGAAAGAAGAAGTTTGTCCTGTCCACTAAATTACATAGTCCTGAGACTGGCTACACATTAGAAACCACTCAAAGAAATGTTACTGATGCTGAGACCCATTCCAAATGAAGATAAGAACGCCAGGAGGAGAGGATTTCACAAACCATAAGGGTACAAAACTTGATAAATGTTCAGTTTAACATTAGCAAAGAGTTCTATTACAAAAGCTGGTGGAAGAAAGAAAAAAAAAGCAAGAAAAACCTAGTAATCAGATACAAAGGGGAAGCTCAGATACACATAAAATAAACACATTAGTATGCTAGTATTAGAAATAAGTTCCAAATATAATTCTAGGCACCAATAAAATGAAACTCATCAGAGAATTCCTATAAAAGACAAGATGGTGACTTGGGTCCATAAGCTGAGTTCTACAGTCACTTTACAGACCTCAACGCACTAATTAAGTAGCAACAAATCAGGCTCTACTGGGGTGGTTCAGTGGGCTGGGTGTCAAACTGCAAACTGAAAGGTTGCCAAGTTTATTCCTGGTCAGGGCACATGCCTGGGTTGAGGGCCAGGTCCCTGGTTGGTAGGGGGGTGGTGAGAGAGGCCACCAAAAATCAATGTCTGTCTGTCTACCCCTCCCCCCTTCCCCTTTCTCTAAAAATAAATAAATTAAATCTTTTTTTTAAAAAAGGCAACAAATCAGTTTCTCAATTTGTAAAATAAAAAAGTAAAATAATGACTATTTGACTTTTGTGGCTTCAAATTTTAATCCTACAGGAAAAATGGTAAAAGATGGAGTCTCCAACTTACACAGAATAGTTCAAAAAGAATGCTAAAAGCAGCACTGCCTTTGGCCACATAGCCAGCAATGAGCAACTTACCTACTCCAGAATCCTGATCAACCCTGAACACGGGGGCAGAGAGACACTATTTTGGGCAATGCCTGACATACCTGTTACCACTCTGGCAGGGACAACATGGATTTCCCAACACAGCACTTACTTTGTCTAAGGTGAGCATATAGAAATTAGTGATGTCGTGCTCCTGGGCGTAACGGATGCGAGCCCTGCACTCCTCCTCATCTATCAGCTCTCCCACATACTCATTCACAAATTCTCCCTGGAACAAGAGACAGATCTTGACTTAATGGCAAAAAGCGCATTATTTACAGGTATGCTTTATTGAAAAAAAAAAAAATGAAAAGAACAGATTCATGATTTTCCACAAATTCTCCAAAGCAGTTCATGTTTATACAATGAGTCACTTAACAGAGGTTAATTCAAGAAATGTAACAAATATGCTGCTTCAACTATTTGACAATGAAAGCCACTTCCCCACTCCTCCTAGAACACTAAAGATCAACCCAAACGGAAGTGAATGAAGGCTCCCTTTACCTGCCAAAATACTTCAGTTAAGTCAGTTTCCCTAATCTAGGTAGGTTCTTTCCTTGGAACATGGCCTGCTGCCCCTTCCCCATTTCATGTCACTGCACCCTAACTAACTGCAGTACTCACACTGGCTTTCGTGCATGCTGCACTCTCTACACGTAATGCCTTAGCACTCAACTGGCTTAAGCCAATAACTACTTGTTTTTCCAGTTTCAACTAAAAATATTTTCCGAGACAAGCACAAGCAAGTTCCAGGCCCTTGGCCATGTGCCTCCAGAACCCATTCTGCATCCGCAGGGGGCAATTCCTGGTTCAATGTTCCCCCCTCTAGAATGTGAACTTAATGAAAGCACGGAACAGGTCTCCTTTGGTGATCACTGCATCCTCAGCACACTGTCTTAGCCAATCACTAAACAGGTCAACCTATATTCAAGCCCTGTCCTAGAAATAGAATCAGTGAAATTCTTCAGAAAGTATAATTGGAGTAAGGTTTATTTTATTAAAATGTCAAATAGGACCTGGCTGGCGTAGCTCAGTGGATTGAGCACGGGCTGCGAACCAAAGTGTCGCAGGTTCGATTCCCAGTCAGGGCATTATGCCTGGGTTGCAGGCCATGGCCCCCAGCAACCGCACATTGATGTTTCTCTCTCTCTCTTTCTCCCTCCCTTCCCTCTCTAAAAATAAATAAATAAAATATTTTTTAAAAAAAAGTCAAATAGGACTGATTCTTTACAAAAACTATACAATAGTATCTATTTATTAGAAACCTGAAGGTCATTCCAAGTTTGAAGTTGAAGATGCTACTTCATTTTACCTAAGTAAAAATATGGTTAATTTTATTAGCAGGTGATTAACACCTCTGAATGATGTGCTCACTATTCTCTCTTAACTACAGGCAGTGGGGTTTTCAAAAAAAAAAAAAAAAAAAAAAAAGCAAGTGAGGCCATAGTATCTGTGCATTTCCCCTGTGGTTTCACACTCCCACAGTGAACATGAGCAACACCGGACACACAAAGATAAAGCAGAACACCTGTTCTCTAGTCTCCAACTCTAGAGTACGGCAAGATACAACCATGAGATGGATCCCTGCACTATTATTTTCCTCTATGATGAACTTTCTCATATTCATTAAGAATTATTCAAGCCATTTCAAAGAAGGAAAAAAACCTGGAAAATCAAGGAAAGTTTTCTTCACCTTTTTAATATCTGTTTTTGTTCGGAGACCCCAGCCCCTCTGTAATGTGCGAAAAATTTCCACCTCTGGATACTGGCGCTTAGTAAAACACTGGTTTTGGCAGCGCCCTCCAGCAGGACACACTGTGGGGTGGCACTCATAGAGCAGCATGCGGTTGATGCACTCGGAGTCTATCCCACAGGGGTTCTCGTCAGTAGCTTTACAGTTGCAACGTGGAATCTCAGACAAGTCCGCAGTGAAGATCTGTACCCTGCCGATAGGACGGTTCACCTGGAGAAGACACATGTACTGTAAGTACACCAGTCAGATAAGTCACCACAAGACAACTCAGGACCTAGAAAAGGGAGTTTTCTTTTCATTCAAGTTGCATGCCACATTTTATGATTTTGAACCATCAAGATTTAGCACCATTATTCACAACAGCTAAAATGTGGGGAGCAAACCAAGTGTCCATTGACATATGAATGGATAAGCAAAATGTGGTACAGATAATGGAATATTATTCAGCCTAAAAGGGAAGGAAATTCTGAAACACGTTACAATATGGATGAACCTGGAGGACATTATGTTACATGAAACAAGCCAGTAATAAAAAGCCAAATATTGTATGATTCCACTTATATAATGCAGTAAGAGTAGTTAAAGTTAGAGGCAAAAAGAAGTGGTTGCCAGGGGCCAAGAGGAGAGAATGAGAGTTGTTATTTCATGGGTAGAGTTTCAGTTTTACAAGATTAAAGAAGTCTGCAAATGGATGATGGCAATAAATACAAACATTATAAATGCATTTAATACTATGGAACTCTTAAAAATAAAGCCTGACTTGACATATAAAATATGATTCCAACAAAAATTTTAAAATCATTTTAAAGCAGAATTTCAAAGCTGGTAGGCCAAGTAAATTTGAACTGGTTTCTACTATTGCCACATGGTAGCACTTTAGATGCTACGTAATAAACCCATCCTTATTAAGTGGCATGCCAATGTCTTTGGGTAACTGAGGTTTCTATATGTGAATGTATTTTACTGTTTACTGTCACAATCTGAAATCTTTTTAATAATCTACACCACAATCACTCGTGCATTCTATTCAGTAGTGGTTCTAGTACGAGGAACTACAGTGAAAAAACCCAGAATGATGAAATATAAAGATCAAGCTGTTGCTGTGACACTGAAACCACTAGTTTTCATATATGCCAGCAATGGTGCTGAGAAAAAAACAGGCGTGGCTCAGGGGGTTGGGTGTCATCTCACAAACTGATAGGTTACTGGTTTGATTCCAGGTCAGGGGACATGCTTGGATTGCTGGCCAGGTCTCCAGTTGGGGACATGTAAGAGGCAGCCAACTGATGTTTCTCTCCTTCTCTTCCTTTCTTCCCCTCTCTCTAAAAATAAGTAAAATCTTTTTAAAAGAAGGAGGGGTGGTTTAAAGGTTTTAATGTAAATGCTTATTAAAATGTCTAATAAATTTGTTATTCATATTCCTTTATCTTTAATTCTGTAAATTATTCATGAAAATGATTTAAAAATATTAAGAAATACAAAGGATTCACTGGACCCAAATAATAAATGGTGATGATGCTCTTACCAGGTACACTAAGGGTTAGCTACACCTAACGTGCAATCTCCCGACCATGGGAATCCTAGTCATACCAGCCACCTAAATATTGAGTATCCACTATTACCAAGAAGACTTAACCATGTGTATTATCTGCACTATCTCAGGACAATTAATGATTTTTTATCATGTTTCTTTGGTCCCTTTCAAACTGAAAGGTGTTGACTATGAACAGAATCAAATCTCATCTACTTTTATGAGAAGAGTTTCCAAAGCAGTAAAGACTATATCAACACACAACTGGTATTATAAAGTACACACAACTGCTAGGAATGGTGCTCTGGAACTTTTTTGTTATCTTCTTTCAAGCTCTTACCTGTACCTAAAAACTGCTGTGCTTATGCTTCCAGTTCTTGTCATGAGTAGAAGAGGACAAACTGTAAGTGTTTCTCCTTGAGATGGAGTCTCCTGAAGTCTTTTCTTACCTTTATATGTTTATAAGGTGGAGGCTTCTTATCATTCTTTCGGTCTTCCTGAAGTTGTCTTAGTTCTTTTTGGGCCTTTAACTCCTCAAATCTTGCTGCAGCTTCCTGAAGAGCTAAGAAAACACAACAGCACAGGTGACTGACTTAATCTCTGGGTGGAGTTATTTCACCTCGCCCCCTTGTAAATGGGAGGAAATTCATGTTTTAGACAAATATCACCAACATTATATGGAGAATTAAGTATTATATATGACTTCTTTCAACTAAGTTACAGTCCCCAGAATACTCAGATAATAGTATTAAGACAAAATAATCCATCACTAAGTGGCACAATAGAGACTCCCAGCTTCAGAGGAACATTTAAAACAAAAACAGCTAAATGAGTTGAAAATGCCCACATGTAGCATTGCCTAACGATAACAAAATTTAAAATTATTCCTCGTGTGAGTCCTGAACTTCCTGCTTCCAGAAACATGCTGCTTCTTAGGTGTCACAGGTACATGCCGTGTTCTTCTGGAAGAAATCCAGAGTTGAAGTTCTCCTTCCCTTCTTACTTCTTCTCTAGAGCACCTGTCATACTCTCGTCTCCTAAGACTCATTCTGCAACTATTAGCTCTAATGATGTAAAAACAGACCTTCACAGCTAATGAGCATTCAAGGCCTGTACTTTAAAATGCTAGAAAGTTTGTAACATCTGAAAAATCCCCCAAAACTTAAGATTCTGCCCTGGCTGGTATGGCTAGTGGATTGAGTGCTGGCTTGCGAATCAAAAGGTTGCTGGTTCAATTCCCAGTCAGTGCACATGCCTGGGTTGTGAGCCAGGTCCCCAGTTGAGGATATGTGAGAGGCAACCACTTAAGGCTTCTCTCTCTCTTTCTCTCCCTCCCTTCCCCTCTCTCTAAAAATAAATAAAATCTTTTAAAAAAATCTAGGCCCTGGCTGGCGTAGCTCAGTGGATTGAGCGCGGGCTGCGAACCAAAGCGTCGCAGGTTCGATTCCCAGCCAGGGTACATGCCTGGGTTACAGGCCATAACCCCCAGCAACCGCACATTGACTTCTCTCTCTCTCTCTCCCCCTCCCTTCCCTCTCTCAAAATAAATAAATAAAATCTTAAAAAAAAAATCTTAAGATTCTCATTCTTCTCCACTTAAAATTTTAATTCATTATTTTTGACCCAGGTTAAAAAGTCTAAAAAGAATCCAGTTCCTCCCTCTTTCTTCTCTGTTGTTTTACCCTATGCTGTCAATTCTTAAAAGAAAATCCCACCCCTATTCCATCCCTTTTTCTCCATTTCTCTCACCATCCAGCATAATTTGTTTTGCCTAGAGTCCTGTAAACTTTTCTTAAGTCTCTCTCTCCTTCACCCTATTTGTTATTTAGCATATCCTGCTTGGTCTATCTACTTAATGTTTATCCAATATCTGTATCTCGCCACCCATGGCTACCTCCCTGTGACAGTCTTGTCATGTCCACCCAGAAGTACTGAAACAGCTATCTCCCTGACAGTCCTGGTGGCAGCCTCTCAGTGTCCGCGGTCTTGCACTCTACTCACTGAGATTTCTAAAACTCTACTCTGACCATATAAATCATTTATCTTTTCAGACCAATAGCCCATTGCTCTCTTAACCCCATGCTTAAACTATACTAAATACTTGGAGGTCGCTAACTCAGCACATTAGATTCAATGTGTGTTTTCACATGTGCCTTCTTCTCATTACAACATGTTAACTTCTCCACAGTTGGTGCAAGGGTTAAGAAATTTGATTCTGGAGACCAGCAATTAAGACTTTGAAACATCCCTCTATCACAGATCAGCCCTGGGACCTTGGGCAATTAATTTAACTTTTATGTGTCTCAGTTTCCTCATCTGAAGATAAGGATAATGGCACCTAACTTACAGGGTTGCCACAGGATTTAAAGAAGATAAACTCTGAACTGGGCCTTCCAAACAACAATGGTAACTATTATTATTACGGTTAATTCTTCAAAGCATCACTTAGGAAAGAAGCCACACAATTTGCAACTTCAACCCCCAGTGTATTTCTGTTTCCTCTTGGTCTGCTCCCACGGCATACCATGCACACTTCTGCCACAACACTCAATGAATGAGATTTTGACTGGTGGTATCTGTGTTCAATGCCCACATAAAAACATATGCTTTTTGTAGGCAGAAGCACCCAGCAAGCCCAGGGTCAAAGCATAGAAAGAACAGAATCCCAGAGTTTCATCAGGCTCAGCTTTACCAGCAAAGATGCTGTCACTTGGTCACCATCTGAGCCTACAGGGCTCAAGCTCCTACATTATTAGTACTCATCACCTATGTCTACACAAAAACCACACGGCCAACAGTTAAGTTAGAATCCACGGAAATTAATATGAGGCAAATAGAACTTTTGTTATTAAATTTCTTCCCTTCAGACATCTTTCTCATACCCGATACAGGAAGTTTCGTCTGTTTATTACCTTCTTGTACCTCACCAGGGAGTCTCACTTGCTTCGAGTCCCTCTTCATCATGTGAACCCTTATACTTCAATGTCCACACATATTCATCAATGCCCTCACATATTCAAATAACAAGACATACCTACGCTGCCTTTCTAAGGACAGCTAATGGAAGAAGGTAATTATCACTGATAGGATACCAACTGTGTGCCTTGCCAGCTGCTATTACTGCACTGAATTCTCAGAGCAACCTTTACTCACGATACAGTAAGAGAAAATTGAGGCTCATAGTTTAGTCAACTCCTCCCGGCCCCAAATGTCCTAACTCCTTCATTGCGAGGCCAGCTTATAAAATGTCTTTTGACTCAGGATATGCTTTCACTCTATCTTATTTTGCTCCATGATTTTGGTGAATTTTATTTCTTGCCAGCAAACTAAAAACAGAACTAATAAGACAAAAACCTCCCTTAAGGAAATTCCAGTTAAGTAAAAGTTAAATTCAAAAACAATGAATTGTGAGGGTCAACTTCCCTGCAAATCCTGTAGCTACAGAGGGCAGAACACAGCTGCTAATGGAACATACATGAATTCTAACACATAGTTGTGACACAGAACAGATTCTCTAGCAACAGAGGACTGTATTGGTCTGAGAAACAAAAAGTACACAGTTACCTTTTTTATATGTCCCATCCACTCCTTTGCCCATCTTATCCTTGCTGCTCACATCCCCCTCCATGTAGGGAAAGACTCGGGCCTGGTGAGTCCACAGATAGTCATTAGACCCAAAGAAGAGTACAGGGAACTCGCCTACATCATGTCTCATCTTATCAATGTTGGAAGGAATAGCTCGAGGATGGCAGATCTCAGCGGGCCACCACCTGGGAAAGGTGAAAACAAAGGAAAATTCTAAAAAGACTGCAAGGCACTAGGAAAATAACCTATTTTTTACAACAGGAATAAAGAATAGCAATGTCTTTTTATCTACATTAAAGTATCACCTTGAGCATCTGAACAATCCAACTAGTGAAAAAACAAGTAGTATGTACCAAAAGCTGGAAACACCTGTCCTCACACATACGCCTGCATGCACAGATACATTCCCTAAGACTCAGTTATTTTACTTCAAGGGATCTATAACAGGAAATAAGTATCTATATAGCAGGAAGTATTATCTATAGGAATGAAAACCTGGAAACAATCTAAATGCTCAGCATAAAGGGAATGATAGATCTAACTATGGTGTAGTATGCAATAAAATACAACTTGGCCTTTAAAAAGGAAACTTTCAATATTAGGGGACAGAAAAATGACACCAAGTAATGCCTCCCTGCCAAGCATGTAAATTAATACAACCGCTTTAGAAAGACAGTTTGGCATTAGCTATTAAGGTTATAAACCCCGACCCTGCTACTCTACCCCGAGAAGACCCTAGAGAAGTTCCTGTGCATGTATACCACCACACTGACAAAATGCTAGCAGTCCACACAGGAGAATGGACGACTGAACTATACACTACACTGTACGACTCTATCATATGAATGAGCTGGAGCTCTGTGCTAACCAGAATAAATCTCGTGAGAATAATAGTGAATGAAAAAAAGCAAGCTGCAGGAAAACATAACAATCCCTTTATATAAAGGTCTAAAGCACACAAAATATTATACATATAGTAAACGTACAGAACAAGGCAAAGGAATAAAAACACAAAATGCAGTAAGGTGGTTCCCTCTGATAGGGTGGGGAAAGGATGGATTCAGGAAGGGCTGGAGGGAGACTTAAAAGTACCAGCAATGTGCTGTTTCTTTAACCGGGAGGTACAAACCCAGGCATTCCTTTCATTATTCTCTACAATCACCCAGGTCACAATATCCTTTTGTATATTACATGATCTATAAAAATAATTTTAAAGAGAAAAAGCAAGCCACAAAAACTGAGTAAAAACTACAAGGTCAATTATTTTGAGGGTGAATGTGCTGGTGTTATCTGCAAGTAAATGTGCCAAAACGCTAGCAAGCAATGTATCTTCCTTGTTTCTAAGATGTCAAGGTTTCATGAATGAATTTTCTATATTTTCCTATGATCAAAACAAAAAATTAAGGTTTTTTTTCTTTTATAATGAAAGACTAATGGGGAAGGGGGGAGACCTTGCTTAACCAGGGACATCATTAGAAAATGTTAAGCACTCTAAGAGATCAGAAGAAACAGAGAATGGTACAAAAAATGGTTGCCTGTCTCCTTCATGCTCACTCACCTGTATCTTCCAACTTTCACCCAGACAATTTCCCGGTAATGTGGCTTTTTGCCTGCTTTGCAGTCATTGCAATACCAGTTTCCTTCAGGGATATCAATGTTCAGGCATTCCCGATGAAAAGCAGCAGGGCAAGAATCACAGCAAAGAAGGCTGCCTCCTGTAGCAATCAAAAAATCTGGCACTTAGAAACACAAGGTTATATATGAGAACCCAGCAGAAACAGCCTGCACTCAGCACTTAACCAGTTATTTGTCTCTCAGCCAAGGACCTAGTAATTTAATTAGTTATTCAGAAAGACTTTCCTGCAAGAGTGTTTCCTTTACACTATTCCTGGACCACACCCTTGAAGATCTGTTTGATTCACAGCAAGTAAACATGAGATGTTATCAGCAAAATTAGGTCAGGACAAACCCCTAAGTCATGTATGTGTACACACACACACAAGGTTTGCCCAGAACAAGCCTAGCCATTGTTATTATAAAGAGAATGGTTTGCATGAAATGGATGTAACCTGGCAGCCAAGGAGAGTAGACTGGAATGTATATGCATGAACAGTGATGGCTCCACTATACTAGTCTGTGGGGGCGGTAGATGCTGTTGAGTGAGCATGTATACTGTGTGGCCATTGCATTAGAAATGACTGAGCGAGTAGAGCAACGAATCTGCATCAAATTTTGCATTAAGCTTGAATTGTCCCTCCATGGAAACTATTCATGATTCAGAAGGCTTTCAGGGACAATGCAATGAGTGCAGCACAAATAAAAGTGTGGCACAAAAGCTTCAAAGATGGTTGAAAATCTGATGAAAGAGATTTACATTCTAGAACGCCTGTGACAGCAAAACATCTGAGAATGCTGCAGGTTTATGGACTGCAATCAACAAAGACCATTGACTGATTGTGAGAACTACAAGCTAATCTAGGGAATTCCAAAAACCACTACTTCTGAGAATTTGATGCAGGATCTTGGCATGAAACGTGTAATAGCAAAATTTGTTCCACAACTTCTGTTGCGAGAGCAGAAGGAACATTATGCTGCAGTTGCTAACGACTTAATTCAAATGGCTACCAATGAACCAGATTTCCTCAAGGTCATAACCAGAGATGAATCGTGGGTCTACGGCTGTGACCCAGAAATACAGGCCCAATTGTCCCAGTGGTTCTCCACACCTGAAGAAGGCGTGGCAAAGTCACAGCAAGATCAAGACCATGTTAACTGTGTTTTTTGATTAAGAAGGTGTTGCTCATCATAAGTATATTCAGGCCAATTAATAAGGAGTACTACCCCAATGTTCTTCAGAGGTTGAGAGATGCAGTAAGACAAAAACGGCTGCAGCTATGGGCAACTGGTGATTGGCAGCTTCATCACAACAATGCATCTGCTCATGTGTCACATCTCCTACAGAGGTTTTTGGTGAAACATCTAATCACCCAGGTGACTCAGCCCCCCTAACAGCTCAGATTTTGCACTCCACCAACTTCTGGCTTTTACTAACACTAAAATCACCTTTGAAAGAAAAGAGATTTCAGACCATCGATGAGATTCAGGAAAACACAATGGGGCAGCAGACGTGATTCAAACAAAAGATATGCAGTGTTTTGAACAATGGAAGAGATGCTGGGAAAACTGAGAGGTTTGAAGGGGACTGAGGTGTCACTGTCTTATGTACAATGTTTCGTGTATCTTCTTCAATAAATGTCTGTTTTTCATATTACATAGTTGGATACCTTCTGGACAGACCTTGTATACACATTCTTTCCTCTTCACTAAAAGGCAACGCAGCAGAGAGTATCAATGACACACACAGACTAGTGTATAAAGAGCACAAGCATCAACTGATGTCTGATTTAAGCTCTTAAGATCATATGACCTTGGGGAATTCACTTCTCTTGCTGAGTTGTAATTCCCTCAATGTAAGGTTTTTCCTACAACGAACAATAAATAAGCAGACCTGTTTGAGGAGAAGTGAGTGATTAAATTGCCTAGTAGTGATGACACATAAAAGCAGTCATCCACTTTTTATGTTGCTAACCTTTTAATCTTTTCTATGACTAGCATTCTCACGAACCTATGGCCCCTTTCAGAATAGCATTTATATATGCATAAATGTAATACATAAGCTAAAAATGACATAGATTATATTAAAACATAATGATCACATGGGCACTTCTACTCAGAAACCATTTTACATTCATTTCATGTTACCCTGGAATTAAAAATAGTCTAATACTGAAATTATTTCATCTTCCCATGTTTAAGAAACATGAAAACTTGGAGCCTGTACTTCACCATCCAAGACACTAAGAGGAGAATTATAGAATGTTGTATTTAAATGCTATTAAATACCAAAATTCTGTCTTCAACTTTATTCTAAGAAAAAGAAAGGTGATACAATAACAAGCAGCAGTTTTCACCAAAAGACAGTTTTATTTTCCTTATTTTGTAAAGATTTTATTCATTTATTTTTAGAGAGAGGGGAAGGAAGTGAGAAGGAGAGGCAGAGAAACATCAATCGGTTGCCTCAGGCACACTCCCAACTGAGGACCTGGCTGGCAACCCAGGCGTGTGCCCTGACAGGGAATAAAACCCGTGACCGTTTGGTTTGCAGGCTGGTGCTCAATCCACTAATCCATACCAGCCAGGGCCGAAAAAGACAGTTTTATAAGGAGCAGATATCATAAGAACAAAAAAAAAAAGTATGATGCCATAAAATTTTATACAGGACAATTAACAAAGGTAACATAGTTCTCTCTGTGCATTAAAACATCCCTAACTACTCCAAAGTTCCAGTTTCTACCCATATAAAGTATTTTTAATATCCTTCTTTGTTTTAAATTAACACCATAACTTGAGGACACCAATCACGTCCTGATCAGTAAGTGGAGATTTTCCTTAAGTTACCAGGTTACATAAATCTTGAGAACAAGCCCTGGCTGGCATAGCTCAGTGGATTGAGCGCGGGCTGGGAACCAAAGTGTCCCAGGTTCGATTCCCAGCCAGGGTACATTCCTGGGTTGCAGGCCATAACCCCCAGCAACCTCACATTGATGTTTCTCTCTCTCTCTCTCTCTCTCTCTCTCTCTCTCTCTCTCTCTCTCTCTCTCTCTCCCTTCCCTCTCTAAAAAAATAAATAAATAAAATATTTTTTAAAAAAGTCAATCTTTAAAAAAAAAATCTTGAGAACAAAAGTAAAAGTCCACTTCTTTGTTAACTTTAACACTATTTATTATACTCAAATTTCTTAAAGGGGATGCTCATCAAATTACACATGTTCACTCTTTACCAATTATTCCTTCGAAATGTCCATAACCACACAAGTTTCTATAAAACTGCATGACCAATAAGTAGATATTAAAAAAAAACTCATGGAAATTGTTCCCCCAAATTTACTAATCAACAAAATGTAGTCCTTCTGAAAAGGAATGAAGAAAATGAGCAGGAAAGCTGGTGTCACCTTCACACAAGAAGACAGTGGAGCAGTGTCAACACCAGTCTTAGAAAAAGAGTGTGTGGCCTACACACTCACAGTGACCCAGCGCGTGCTCCTTGTGTAGAGGCACATGACAAACAGCCTCACACGGAGAACTACAGCCCCTATGGTGCTTCTTAGAAGCTCAGTTCAGCAAGAGAACAATTCAGAACTCTCAGTGCACCACAGTAAACAGACTGGCAGTGAGTACTAAATCTTCCACTGAACTAGCAGAAATCAAGCTGTGAGAAACGGACAGGAATTATATAAGATGGATAATATTGGCTCTGTTCTGCAGGAGAAATACTTTTAAATTGAATATACAAAAGATACAAAATTACCCTTTCCTCTACTTTATAAGACTTTTAGAAACATTAATGTCCCTTACAGTAAGGAAATTCATTAATTTCTTCACTTTCCAATCTTCCATTTAAATTCACGAAAAATTAATTTTAAAAAATTATACCATCTAGAATTGCTTCTATCCAAGTTATATGCACAGATGTCTGGAGTGATATCACTTAATATTAAGTAATGTTTTTTTTTTCTGATGTTGAGACTCAGATGATTTGGAGTTTGTTCTTTCTGTTCCTTTCTTTTTTTGTCTTTGTCTTTCAGACTTACTGAGATATAGTTTACATATGACATTGTGTAAGTTTAAGGTATAAAACTTAACAACCTGATATATGTGCATATTGTGAAATGATTAACACAGTAAGATTAGGTAACACATCTATCATACCCCAGTTACATATTTTTTTTTTTTTTGGTGGTGAGAACTTTTAAGATGTGCTTAAACACATCTTTCAAGTATTTGAACTTTCAAATATTTAACACAGTCACTATGTTACACATCACATCCCCTGAACTTACCCATCTTATAACTATAACTTTGTACTATTTGACCACATCCCCTCATTTTCCCAACAGTGGTTTTGTCTCCTATTTCTTTACTGCATCAACTGCTTAACATTTTGATAAAAATTAAGTCACTATTTAAAATAAAAACAAAAGCTGTTCCTATTGGGGAACAAATTCAAATTTGGAAGTTCTATTATGTTATATTAATTCAGTATATCACGTCCTTGTATTTCTTGTACTAGCAATGTGAAGAAAACTTTTTGTTGCAATTAAGATATTGTATTAATCTCTTTTTAAACTATTCATACATCAGTAAGTCATACCTTACCTTCTGAGCATACAAAACACCAGCTCACATTAACATGCTCATGATTTCGGCAGCCCCGCCTGGGTGTAAAATGATTAGGGCAGATGATACTATTGGATGCAAGAATCTTTGACCCAGCAGCCAGGCAAAAGTCATTGGCATGGTATGCCACAGGACAGCGGACACAGCGCATCAGACGACCTAAAAATATGAGACACAGGAAAATCGGGGAGGAGAAAAAGAAAAAACAAACATATTACATATTAAAAAGTGTGAGTTATTCAAGTTTATTTGCTAGTACTGAGAAAATGTCGCAAATAGAAAAAAGCCCTACTAGGGCAGGGGACCTTGAGAGCGTGTTTGAAGGTTCCAGCAGGGAAGTGGGGCTACTCTATACCCTTGACCGAAGATGGGTCCTTTACTCTACTTGGGAAGGCCGCCCTCTTCGACCAACTGCACAGCTTCGGGAGGGACACACATGGATTGATGAGGGAAGAAGGGGACACCCACCTGGCCGACCAGATCAGCCAAATCAACCCTGGTGATCAGTGGGGTGACTTATATCGCAGCCTGATTGCCCTCATGTCCAGGGCAGGGGATCTTAAACACCCAATTCACTATAAAAAGCTCAGGTGGGAACTATATAACTTCAACATAAGGAGTCAGATCCCACAACAGTAAATAAGCTGCACTCACCAAAGAGCCCTACTGAAACCACTGCCCTGACTCCTAGGAAGCCTGGAATCACCTGCAAGCTAAATGGTATGTGGAGATGTGCAGATGTACACTACTAGAATAAAAGGCCAGATGGCAGGAATATTATTGCTTGCTTTTGCTGCCTGATGTTGTGATTCTTAAAGCCTTTCAGGTAAACAAGCCCCTCTACCCTTTACTGATGAAATTATGTCCTCTAATATACTTCAACTGAAAGCCATTACACCAAACCATCTAAACGTAACTTACACTAACAATTGAAAACAGGAAGGTACCTGATAGTTAAACTGCAATTTTGATCAAGCAAGTTAAATGGCTGTGATTAAGATTGATAAACCCTGGCTGCTGTGGCTCAGTGGATTGAGTGCAGGCCTGTGAACCAAAGGGTGGCTAATTTGATTCCCAGTCAGGGCACATGCCTGGGTTGCAGGCCAGGTCCCCAGCAGGGGGCATGTGAGAAGCAACCACACACTGATGTTTTTCTCCCTCTCTTTCTCCTTCTCTTTCCCTCTTTCTAAAAATAAATACAATCTTTAAAAAAAAAAAAGATTTATGAGATCTAGAGGGCCTGGAAATCAATTTACAAAAGGTAGTGCCGATCTGGTTAAAAAACTGATTAATGAAAAAAGTCAAGACTACTAAATTTTCCTGCTCAAACCTCAATGGGTGAAATGGGGGCTCTTTGAGCACACAAGCTTTTAACAGTAGAGACATAATATTTGGCTTTTAGGAAAATCAGTAAGAGACCCACTATTACTGAACAGAAAGAAATGATTATTTTCCCAGTAGGAACAAATTTAAAAACTTGAGTTTATCTACATCCACCAATAGCTCTCCAACTATGAAACAGAAAAAAAGCTTTCAAGATAGGAGTTTCCATTTTAAAAAATGAACTAACAAAAACAAATCAACGCAAAACAAAAACCTCACTTTTGACCTACCCGCATGTCTGAAGGACATCACATGTGACGACCACAAATGTAAATGGGCCCACAGGACAATACAGTGTGGTCCAATGCAGTGGTCTCCAACGTTTTTGGCACCAGGGACAGTTCGCTGGCTTGCCCACCGCTCACTTCCTGCTGTGTGGCCCTGTTCCCAACAGGCCACGGACTGGTAGTGGGGGTTGGGGGCTCCTGGTCTAATGGAGTAGGCAGCAGGATGAAGACATGCAACAAAACACTTTTTCAAACTAAATCCTAAATAAAATTCAAGTATTTAAAACAACTACATAACATCAGGGCTCCATAGAAAACAATGTGGTGACTATTTAACTAGTCCATTACTCTCTTCTCTTGCACAAAATACTGGTACTCTGACAAAAGCTAGAAAGATCACGAAGAGACATGCCAGACAGCACCTGGAAACATGCACTGCCAACGGCACTGCTATTTTACAATTAGATTGGTTCACGTAAGAAACCTGTACCTTTAGATGCAGAAACACTGGCTGGATTAGCAGCATGGCAGGTTATACAGATGTGGAGGGAGCACCGGAAGCCCTTGTTCTGCATGACAGTGGGTGGGTATTTCTGGACACACTCTTCATGGTAAAACTTTCCGCACAAGGGCAGAAGGCACCTTTTAACATCTTCCCCACTCTGTTTACATACAAAACAGGTATGGATTCCTGGGAAAGAGAAGGAAGGTAACATATTAATAACAATTAAAGAACTCAGCCGATGTGAAACCATTAGATGAAAAGTTAGTGAGCACACAATTCCACATCAAATTCTACCAGGAGGGAGGGGGCAGGGGGCTAGGGGCTGGGTGTAGGGTGTGTTCCCTCCCCACCATGTAATTCTACAATACCAACTGGTTGTCCTACAATCCCCTCCCCACCAGGCAATTCTGCAACACTAGTTGGCTGTCCTAGCTCAATTCTGACACTACCTACATAGAGATAACAGCAGATCCCACAGGTTAAGGACTCAGCCCTAGAGAAGGTAATGTCCACGCACCCCTTCAGATACCAATCTTCAAGACCAGGTTGTAGACTGTACTTCTGAACTAACTATAATCCCTTTCTTGGGTTCAATTAATTTGTTAGAGCTGCTCAAGGGACTCAGAGAAACATGTTACTTATTAGATGGCCAGTTCTTATAAAAGGATATAACTCAGGAACTGCTAGATGGAAAAGATGTACACAGCAAGGATGGGGAAATGGCTCAGAGCTTCCACGTCCTCTCCAAGCATGACACTCTCCCAGAACCTCCACATATTCACCAACCCAGAAGCTCTCTGAACCCCTTTCCTTTTGGATTTTGATGTATTAATTACACATGCATGACTCGGGACTGTTTCAACCTCCAGCCCCTCTCCTCTCCCGAGGTCAGAAAGGTAGGACTGCAACCCTCTAGTCACATGGGTGGTTCTATGGGCAACCAGCCTCCATCTTCAGATGGGTCTACAAGTCACCTTATTATTGTAACAAAAGGCATTCAAAGGCAGCTTTATGGCTCCCATCACTTAGGAAATTCCAAGGGTTTCAGGAGCTCTGCGCCAGAAACTAGATAAGGACCCAATATGTATTTACTGTAAATCACAATATCATAGCAAGTAACTTTGAAATAGACTGATCAGGCTGAAAACATAACTAACTCAATCTTATATTACTACTCAGTGGGACACTGACAATACATGCTTGCTGACATGAATAGGAAGTAACGGGAAGTACCCATCACCTTACCAAGAGAAAACTGACCAGAAACTAACCCAATCTCTACAAGTTTCCAGGAAGTTTGGAGAAAAGAGAAACAAGTTAAATTAAACAGATACCACATTTAGAATGTGGAAAATTTTGTGGTACAAATGGCCACTGTCTTGACAAACAGATGTCAATTTAAAAATAGGGTGAGAGGGACAGGAATGTTGTCCTTTATGAGAAATTTAAGAGACAATCAAAAGTACAAAACAGATTTTATTTGGGTCTTGATTCAAAACTCTATAAAAAGACATCTTTGAGATAAGTGGGAAAATTTGAAAATGGTGCTAGGCAGTAGATGACACAGAGGGGTTACTTTATAATTTTGCCACACACTGAATATATGTATTTTTTAAATGTTCTAAGTGTTAGACCTTTTGAAATATGGTAAAATGACCTAGAAAGTAGTTCATATACAAAAATTACATCATATCACATCACATCATATACAAAAGTTAATTCAAAAAAGATCATAGGCCTAAATGTAAAATCTAAAACTATAAAATTTTCAGAAGAAAACAAAGAAAATCTTTGTGACCCTTGGGTTAAGAAAGATGTCTTTACCAGGTAAAGTCCACAAAAAGAACAAGTTGATAAGCTAAACTTTACCAATATTCAAAGGACACCATTAAAAAAATGAAACACTGCCCTGGCTGGTGTGGCTCAGTGGACTGAATGCAGGCAAGAACCAAAGGGTTGCTGGTGTGACTCCCAGTCAGGGCACATGCCTGGGTTGTAGGCCAGGTCCCCAGCAGGGGGCACATGAGAAGCAACCACACATTGATGCTTCTCTCCCACTATGTTTCCTTCCCTTCCCCTCCGTCTGAAAATAAATAAATAAAATCTTAAAAAAAAAAAGCCACAGATTGGGACACTAATCTGGAAAGTATTTATCTGAGAAGGGACTTATATCCAGAATATAAAGAACTCTTAAAACTTCACAGATAAGAAAATAAGCAGCCTAATTAGAAACACACACACACACACACACACACACACACACACAAACACTTAATCAAAGAGGAGAGCAAATAAATAATAGGATGCACACTATCATTTGCCATGAGGGAGATGAACATTAAAACCACAATGAGATACTACCACACATCTGTCAGAATGGCTAAAATTAAATAGACTGACAATGCCAAGTGTCACTGAAGATGGGGAAGAACAGAAACTCTCACACATTGCTGATGGGAATGTAAAATGGCACAAACATTTTGGAAAACAATTTGAATGTTTCTTTAAAAGTTAAACATATACTGTACCTACCACATGATGCAGCCATCTAAAATATTTACGCAAGAGAAAGACACTGTTTCCACACAAAGAACTGACTGTTCATAGTAGCTTTATTTATAATAGCTTAACCTGAGAACAATCCCAATGTACATCAACAGATAAATACATAAACAAACTGTGGTACATCCATACAATGAAATGCTACTCAACTATAAACAGGAATGAACTCTCAATACCTGCAATGATGTTGTTGAATCTCTTAACTATGCTAAGTGGTAGTTTCACAGGTGTATGTACACACACTGCCACCAAAACATATCAAACTGTACACTCTGTGCAGTTTCTTGTACTACAAGTTCCTGTGATAAAGTTGTTTTAAGAAAGAAAAAGAAGTACTGATACACACAACATAGATGAGTCTCAGAAACCATGCTGAGCCAGACACAAAAAGACTTTGATTCCCTTTATATAAAACACTAAAAAAAGAATACATCTAATGTGAAAGCAGATCATTACTTGTCTGAACTGAAGGGGGTGGGAGGTTAGGGTGGGTGAGATGTGTAAAGGTTGACTGAGACCTTTTTGGAAAGATAGAAATGTTCTAACATTTTCCCCGTGGTTGTGGTTACACGGGTATATAAATTTTTATCAAAACCTGTGAGAGCCCTGACTGGTGTGGCTCAGTGGGCTGGGAATCAACCCACAGACCCAAAGGTTATCAGTTCAATTCTTGGTCAGGGCACATGTCTGAGTTTCGGACCAGGTCCCCTGATGGATGCATATAAGAAGCAACCAATGGCTGTTTCTCCACACATCAATGTTTCTCTCCCTCTCTCCCTCCCTTTCACCCTCTCTAAAAATATACAAATAAAATCTAAAAATAAGCCACTTATCAAAACATACATTAAAATCAGTGCATTTTACAGTAGGCAAATTATACTTCGATACAGTTGATTTAAAAAAAATAGCTTTGCCTTAGATAACCTGCTCAGAGAATATCACATCATAATAAAGACAAGGCTAACAAAACTGGATCATTGGCACAAAAGACAAGACGATCTTTCTCAGATTAGGCAAAATAACCCCACAACTATCTTGTCCTCCAGCTTTTGTCCCCACAGTGTTAAAGGTGGCAGTGGAATGATGAAAGAATTCAACAGGACACAGCCACCTATTTACAGACACCAGTACACCCTGTCTCCTTCCCCACAGGACCCACCCTAAACCTACACTCTTCCCTTCATTAGAAACGCCTCTTCCTAACATTCTCACCAAGCCAAGAAAAAACTGCTTCTGCTTCCTTCTCCTGTCTCACAACTCCATGGGACATTCCCATTTTACCTTTTCATCTCTTGCCCTCTTTTGCCTGTGACTGAATTCTTCCAATTAATCTGCTGGAAAGGATATTCATTTCCCCAGATAGTTCTTAAACTTCATCCTACAAAAACTTAAGATGCTCTTCCTCTTCCTGCTATTAATATCCTCCTTTCAGCTACTGCCCCATTCAGTTTCTCTAAACAGTGTCTAGTGCCACCCATTCGCCCTCACGCTGATTTCACGTGGCACCCTCTGGTGAAAAGCCAACCATTTCTTGCTGTCAAATATGACAGCCTCCATTCACTCCAGACCTCCTTGATCTTGTCTCCTTGCTGTATCTGCCCCCTCTTATGACGTTCCACTCCCGTGGCCTCACATTCTTTGACTTGACCCTCCTTACCCTTCAGTGGCACCTTTTAAGGAGATATCCCCAGGTACTGTCATTGACTTTATTCTTGCTCTACAGGTGCTTTCTCTTTGGGCAGCACCATCCACACTTACGGTATTACTTACTTATGAGCCTAAGACTCAGTCCTCATTTCTTCACCACTAAAATGCTGCACCATCCACATATAATGCTGAAAACAGAGCAATCTCCTTAGCACAATTTGCGAAGTGCTTTACAGGTTAGTCTCATCTGACCATTCCTAGTTTCTGATTCAATCTGCATATTATAACTCCCAAAATGTCACTTTTGGGGGGCACAGTTTTATTGACATATGAAGAAAAGTACACATATCCTAAGTGTATTATTTATAAATAATCGTGAAGTAAACATACTTATATAATCACCAGTGGCAGCAAGAAATATAAATCATTACCAGTAACCCAGCAGCCTTCCCCACCACTCGCCAGTGCCTCTTCCCTAGAACATCCTACACTCTAACTAAGAGCACTGATCTATGCTTTATCCTCTACTTTCATCAATGGACCTACTGTCCTTCCCGTCTCCACTTCTCTCTTCAAGTCAAACTCAGGTATCTTCCTCTGTGGCGGTGGCTCACCTTTGTTCACAGAGCACCTTAAATGTACCTCCACTGCAACACCTTTTGAACTACATTATGCTGTACTGTACATTCGTTATTCATTCGGAAGCTCTTCAGAGGGCAAAGATCGCACAGCACCTATGTCTATAGCAACTAGCCCAGTATTGCAACAAAACGGTGTCTCCCATAAATGAGAAACTTTAAAACTCAGACCTTCTTTGGAAAAAGACCCCCTCATATCTAACTTTACCTGTGCGACATTCATTGCAGATAAATTTTCCTCTGGGCATCTCAGTTAATCCAAGGCACTCCAGGTGGAAAGCCCCACAGCACTGAGCCTCACATAACAGCAGCTCACCCAGTTTTTCACAGTTCTGTTAAGAAAAAGAAAACAGATCTGTCTATAGAAAAAGGTTTTTAAAATCCCAAGCAGGAGGCCCTCATGAAGAAGATTAACAAGTAGCTTTGCCAGAAACAAGAAAGCCCACCAATCATTTAGCCAATATTTAATGATTACCTCCTCTATGCCAGGCAGCACAAGGCCCTGGGTCTCATGGCTCTTATATTCTAAATACAGAAAATACAAGTAAAAACTTAAACAGAAAAGGTATCAGACAATGATAAGCATTAGGGAGACAGAGCATTCGAACAGATCTTTGGATTGGGTGATTAGAAATGGCCTTTCAGACTGGCTCTGAATGACAAGTCGGCCATGTAATGTGAAGAAGACGCAGGAAGGCAGCGTGTATGGAGAGTCCACAGGCAGGAACAACCACGGCATGTCTGAGAATCATAAGGAAAGCCTGTGTCATTGGACTAAAGTAGACAAAAGTTGTAAGAGGTAGAAGATGAGGTATGAAAGAGACAAAGGCCTGGTTAGGTGACCTTACAGATTACCATACAGCATTTCAGGTTTCAGATGTCGCACTAGAGAGCTTTACCAAGGGAAGTCTAAAATTAGACATTCATTCAAACACAGATCCCTGTGATTGCTACATGGAAAATGAGTTTAATGAGAGTAGAAAGGTGACTAGAAGCAAAGAGAATCAGGAAGACTACTGTGATGGTTCAAGCAAGAGCTACTAGCTAGCTGGACTCAGGTCATAACTGTTCTACGAGGGCTCCAGTCACTGTCTGAACCGTCCCTGCGATATGAACCACCGTAGAGACAATCCTCCTCAGATGATCTCACCTAAGACAGGGTGTCACTGAAGATAGAGCCTTAGGAAATAAGGATCTAGATCTATCATTTTGAAAACATTCTAGAATTTATTAAAATCCTGCAAATTCCCAATTATTTGTTACTTTTCACCTCTCTAACATCCTGACTTGTTTCCCCATAGTGATTAGAATGCGCGCACACGCACACACACAGACACAAACAGTCACAGACTCAGGTGGCTAGGTGAATCTAGTATCTTCAGGAACTTAAAAAACTAGAACAGCTCCCAGCCACTTAACATCAAATAAATGAGGAGGCCTTTGGAGGAAAAAGGCCAGAGGCAGCCAGAGATTAAGAGGAAACACCAAGATCCTAATCAATTTGTAGTCTGAACTAGTCCCACATGTTTTGCTATCCCATATTCACACATAAAAACTGACAAGTGCATAAATATATATTTTGTTTTGTATATTCAGAGTGCCAGTGACATTAGGTTCAATGTACAATAAACAAATTGACCATCACTGAAACAGAAAAACTTCAATCATAGTATATATCAAAGAATATATTTTTCATATTAACCAAATGTATAGAATAACCCTTCAACTATAATTCATCTTTCAAAGTGGGACACTTGAGAGTAAAAAGAGGCACCACTAATAAATTATACAAGGAAAACATCTGAACAAAAATTGATCTAATAAACAAGTCAGGACTGCTGAGTCACCATAATTTTAATAATTTAACCTTGCCTGAAGATATGCTTATTGATTCTAGAGGGAGAGGGAGGAAGAGAGGGAGAAACATCAACCTGCTGCCTCCTGCACTTGCCCCAACCAGGGACTGAACCTGCAACCTTTCGGTGCATGAGACGATGCTCTAACTAACTGAGCTACCCAGCCAGAATGCAATCATTTTTTTTGTTAATAAATGTAGTGGGCCAAACAGCCTGTGAGGATTAACGCTGTGTCTGGGAACTGATCTAAACAATCAACCTTCTTGAATCAAAATGTGTGTGTGTGTGTGTGTGTGTATTATATACACAATGTATATAATAGTGAAAATGAACAAAGAAACAGTTAAAATTGTATTTGCCATAACATCATTCTAAGTGCAGGTAATATTACTTTTTA
Organism: Phyllostomus discolor; assembly: GCF_004126475.2. Lineage (NCBI taxonomy): Eukaryota > Metazoa > Chordata > Mammalia > Chiroptera > Phyllostomidae > Phyllostomus > Phyllostomus discolor. Next base: position 3,359,728 of record NC_040915.2, on the reverse strand, counting down.
GCTGTTTCAATTAGGAAAAAAACAAGCTATATCTTCAACTTTTTATATGCCAGGTTTTAAGAATTTACTGGGGTGGCCAAAAAGTTCGTTTAGTTTTTTCCGAATGATGGCCCTAGTTGTGCTTAGTTGTCTTTAACTTCATTTAAAACAATTTTGTTGAATTGTATTGTGACAGTTGTCACATCAGCATGTGTTTAAAAAAACTTATCAAAATTAGTGAATTTTTGTGTAGCCATTTTAATATTGAAGATGGAAGAAAATATGCAACATTTTCAGTGTATTATGCTTTACAATTTCAAGAAAGGTTAAATAAAATGCTACTGAAATGCAAAAAAAGATTTGTGCAGTATGGAGAAGGTATGGAGAAGGCGCTATGACTGATCGAACAGATCGAAAGTGGGTTGTGAAGTTCCTTAGTACCACTGGCATCCCGGTCAAGTAACTCTGCTGTTGGGACTGTCTGACGCATTGGAAGATGTTAAGCAGCGCCCCTGGCCTCTATCCATTAGAAGCCAATACTGGGAGACAGCTGACATACTCGAAAAATATCCAAATCAATAAAGTTATGGGTGAAAATGAAAAATGTGTCTTTTATTGTACAGAAAAAAATGAAACAGATTTTTTGGCCAAACCAATACAAAGGTAAATCAAGACCATAAAAAGAGAACATAACCAAAGCATACATTTAACCAGCTATACTCCCAAGCGGAAGAAAGGCTCTTTAACAATAAAGTGGAGCCACATCTCACATAGAGGGTTTGGTTAAGACTCTAAACCTAGATTGTCTGGGTTGATATCATGGCTTCACTACTTAATTATCTCTGTGCCTGTTTCCTTACCTATAAAATGAGGACAATAATGATAGTCTACCTTATAAGACTGTTATGATGAATATGATATGTAATATTTCTAGTGATTGGAACAGTGCTTAATATATAATAAATACTATATAAACATTTATTAATTAAATACAAAGATATAGGCAGTAGGTCCTCTAAAGCTGTTACATGGATGGTAGGCCCTGGTCCTCTAAAGTCACTATTTTAAAGCAGTGAATAAATAAAATAAATCTCAAAGCAAAATCACTATTGAAAAATTCCTTGCAAACTCAAAGAGTCTCACCCTGAGAGGCACAGGGAAAACAGTGGTATCTAAGTGAGCAACCACAGATTCACCTCTTCCACCTCAGACCTGTTTTAAGACATCTCCTCATGCACAACAAGGGCATGATTTGTCACAATAAATACTTCTCTTTTCTCCTTGAGTGGGGAAGGAAAAGAGGTAATCTTCAAAGGGAAGTGACTCCACTGGAATAATCCAATAAAATTACTATTCTAACCAAGATTGGACCATTAAGAGATGGAGAGGGCTTCTCTTAATAGATAAGCATACAATCGAAAGGCAAGTGGGCGACATGTTCTACCTGACAAACATTCTCCTTGAGTGCAGCTCCTCCGCCTCGTTCACCCTGCAGTTTTTTAGACGCGGGCATCCCGTGGTCATTGTCTATGCCCTCTTCAACAGCCTCCTTGGGGCTTGCAGCCGCCCTGTGTGTCATCAGGTCTCCCTTGCAGAGAAAAAATAAAGTCCAACATCTGCATTATTGATGTCTCCTCCATGTGACCCCCTCCCTCTGGGCTGCTATTTGTCTAGCCATCAGCACTTACAGATGTTCAGCCAATCACGCGGGCGGACTGCATGCAATGTTAGTTCTAACCCTGCTGTGATTGGGCGGGTAGTGGGCGCCTCATGCCCTGCCACTAACTGCTCTGAGGCTGTTCCACTGGAACTTTTTGAGCTGTTCCATTTTAAGGTTTCACTAAGGGAGAGAAAACATTCTTAAGTTTATTTGATTACTTATTTGTCCTTCCAAGATCAGTGTTTCCTAAATAATGCCCCTCCTGGGCACTCTATTCAAACTGTCCTGGAAAGAAACACTTTTCCTTACATATAATGTATGATGCTGGCCCAACCTGTTCTAATAATGCTCTTTTCACCTGAGTTGTAAAAGCCAGACATAGCATCAATGACTACACTGATGCTCTACAAGGAAAGAGTTTTAAATCTATGTTTACTTCCTAAAAGCCGAGGTTTACAAATAGCAGTCTAAAATCAAGCCATTGATGGATTTTGAGAAATAAGCAAAAGAGTATTGCCCCTAACTGCAGCCGTCTCAACTCTTAAAGGGTAATATCCAAGTTCATTTGGATTGCATGGTTACTGGAAATATCCAGTGCTCTTTGGCTTTTAGAAAAAGTTTACTTTTCTGATGAAACAGTTATATATTTCATCTGACACCTACAGCATAGGATGTGATCTTATAAAAAGGTCATACCCACAAATGCCACATGTGCCATGACTGATTTTTACTAGGGTCAGGCTATATACTCTGTTTCTCCAGGATTCCTTATAGCCATTAACCATTTTGGTAGAATACTATTCTTAAGAGAACTCAAGGGAAAAAGGGATGTGGTCTCTACTGTGAAAAGTAGTTTCATTTTGCAAGGTCAAAAGATTAGGAACTGAGTAATACCTCTGAGCCTGGAGTATCTCTTGATGAGTCTTCATTTTTCAGTTTTTTATAATGCATCCTAGCTGTAGCATGCCTTTGTCGTTTCCGCCTCCTCGGTTTATCAAACATCCTGGTCGTGCCTACAACAAGAAAACAGGTGTTACCTGCTAGGTAACATACATGTCCAAGAACTCCTACCCTCAACTAAAGGAACCTCATAGAGTTATGGAATGTTAGAGTAGAAACTAACCTTAAAACCTGTTTAATTCTCCAACTGGGAAATGAGATGAGAAAAACAGGGGCAGAGAAGAAAGGAGACTTACCCATGACTACATAAGTAGCTTGGAAATTAGCTACATATGTATAAATTCTGCCTCATACAGATTAAATAATAAATGTATAAGTAGGTTATTAAAGCAATTTCATTTCACATTAGTGATTTTAAATCTTTTTCACCTCATGGCACACATAAACTACTAAAGTTCCACAGTACATGCCCTGACTGGTATGGCTCAGTCAGGGTATGTGCCACACTGGCTGAACATCATTCCACAAAAGAGATAGGTCACCAGTTCAATTCCCAGTCAGTGTACATGCCTGGGTTGCGGGTTCAGCCCCAATCAGGGCCTGTACAAGAGGCAACCAACTGATGTTTCTTTCACACATCGATGTTTCTCTCCCTTTTTCTCCCTCCTTTCCCTTCTCTCTAAAAATAAATAAAGTCTAAAAAAAAAACCTGGGGAACACCAAAAATATATATTTTTTGTTGATCTGACCAAAAAAAGGTATGATTTTGATTCAATCACACGGACAATTACTGTTGTGTTGGCTATTGTCATTTATTTTTTACTTGACAATCTAAGGGAAAAAAAGTGAGTGCCCCTGACTAAATAGGCATTGCATGTTTTAAAAGTTCTTGCAGCGCACTGGTTAAAAATCACTGTCCTCCTGGCTGAAATTAAAGACTTTCTAGCTCCTCAAAGGACTTTAATATCCTGTAGATGGGGAGAAAATGTATTTACTAATCAGCTAGGTACCAACATAAAGGATGAACTTTGGGAAACTACCTTTGCTCTCTTGGACTGCCTAATGGAGATGAAGAAGCTCTGCTATCAAATCTACTGATAGCCTATGACTAAAGGAAGAGTTAATATAATGGCAAAATAAAGGTTCAAATTCTCATAAGCTGAAATATTTAGATGAAATATACAAAGGATAAAGTGCAGGTTGTAGGTTTTATTTAAAACTACAACCTGCACTTTAAAAGTGCATAGTATAAAAGTATAGGATAGAGCTGATACTATTTTGTAAGTTTTTTTTTTTAAAGAAAGAAAGCAAATTGATAAACCTAAGGAATAAGCACAAGGTTAAAATAATCTAACATACTGCTAGATTTACTTACTAGAAAATTTAATAATCATGATCACCTTTAAAAAGTATGCATTTAAGACCACAGAAAATATAATTGTCCCATAATAACCTTTGCTGGCAGACCACATCTGATGCAGTGGGCTCAAATCTGGGCTAATGTCTCAGGAATGATAGTAATAAATAAATGTCACTGGCAGACAAAGGATCAAAGGGGATCAAAAACCTGGCATGGCCCTGGTATAGTACTAAGTTGGTTGGAGCATCGTCCTATACACCAAAAGGTAGTGGGTTTGACCTCCAGTTGGGGCACATATGAGAGGCAACCAATTGATTCCTTTTCCCTCTCCCCCTCCCTTTAAAATCAATAAGCATATCCTTGGGCAAGGATTTTTTTTTTTAATTGGCACAGAAAAAATCTGGGGTGGATGATAAGATAGTAGTGTGGCAATTAATTTGGTCAAGTCTGGGTTTAGTTCCCCAACACCTGCCACCCCTTTCACGTTCAGGTTTCTTCTATAAAATAGAGATAATACGGATAATATCCTAACTCTTTATAATGCTTTAGACTGATTAGCAGTAATAGTCCTACGCAAAGGACTTGGTAGAATAAACGCTCCAACTATGATTAATAGCAATGCATTATTGAATGAAGGGCTGCCCATTCTGCCTGCGGGTGAATAGAAATGATTGAGCAGAAGTTCCAGGAGTCAGATTCCAATTTAATCTAAAGACTCCCGAGCCCTTAAGAAGCAACCATAATTAGGCTCCAATATAAGCTCTCTTTTTCAAGCATATGCTCACAAACGAAAGGTCACAATTGTGATAAAAGAAACTATTTGTCAAAGACTGGCTTAGGTGATTTGTAATTTACCTCTCAACTCAGATTCCCTACTTTCTGTCCTACAGATTTAAAAATGGAATCAAAACCAAGAAAGTAATGATATAGTCTGGAGAATTTTCCAAAAAGAAAATTAAGAAGCTGATTTTTCTCCACTATTCCTAAAATTTCCCTGTGCTAATTCTAATTTCATTTAACTGATTTCAGTATAAAGCTGAAAATGATGATATAATTTTCTAGTGTTATGCACAACTTTAGTACACAAATTTTGGGTGAACAAGTCTTAGAACTCACAGCCTCATTGGTCTTGCTTACATATATAACAACTTTTCTGATTAACTGACAAGGTGCTTCACACTCTTTTGCTTTACACTTTTTAAATCTCAAAAATACTCACCTCCACCGAACTCTTTAGAACGAGATCCAGCACTTGATTCAGTAATGTTATTCTCCAAGTGACCAGCTTCATAACACTACAAATAAGTAAAATGTAACTTAAAAATAGACCCTACAGTATATGCCAAAAGCTGAATAGTTTATTGCCATCAGTACAGAATCCTGGCTATTTTTTAAACAACTGAAAGAATGGTATGATAACAATAAAGGGTTCAACAAAAACTTCATAGGGAAAGGCACCAGATTAAAAAAAATAAAAAGCTCCAAAAGACTAATGACCACCACATGCTCTTTAACAAGGGGAGGGAGAGAGAGAGAGAGAGAGAGAGACAGAGACAGAGACAGAGAGAGAGACAGAGAGAGAGAGAGAGACTTCCAATATATAAAGCAGATACAGAATATAGCTCTGACTGAAGTGGGAAAGGGAAGAGAAGGGGTATACCCAGAGATTCAGCATCTCAGTTCTATTCCACACCACCCTATATATAAAAATCTACCTTCTTAAAATTGTATTTATAGTTATTAGATTTTATACAGATGTTTGATGAATTCTGAATATTAAATAACTATAAATCATCGAATGTCTAATTAATATACATTAAAGCAAAAATGACTCAAAACAAAACACTTAGATGTGAAGAGTAACTCCTAACACATTGTACCCCTATTCTACTAATGCTTGTATGAATTAGTTCCATCCCAAGAAAATGTCTTCTCCCACAAGAATACTTTTCATCATGACTGTAAAACAGAATTGAGTGGCCACAAAAAGTCAATATAATGGATGCTTTTCTTGCTATAGTCTTCCAAGTTTGAGGTCAAAACAAGAAGAAATACAATTATGAATTTCCAAATGCTCACCATATACATTAGTAAGTCATAAGAATACTACTCTCTTCGTGTTCAATGTATATCATAATCTTACAACGCCAAATAAACTAAAGGAACAAATGTTAGGTATCCAGTTAAATGGAACAAAAGACTAGAAGACAATTTGCATATTTTAAAAAAGACCATCCATTATTCAGATAACCAATTTATAGTTCTTTGTTTAACCCTTACCCAAAAGCTACAGAACAAAAACAATGAATGTTCCCAAAACTAGTCAGAGAACAATGCAGAAAATATTCTCATTTCCAACCTCATCAACTTATTTTGTAAGTTAAAATAGATATACCGGGACCAAAAAAAAAAAAGAAAGAAAATCACACTACATGAATAAAAACCCATCAGCTCTTCTCAGAATGACAATAACCACAGACTTAAGCATACATGCTGGAGGACATGACTGTGATGCCAGTAATTTCCTCTGCACATACTCTGGTGTGAACAGGCATCACGCCCATGCACCTTTAAGTTACCATCACCTCTAGAAACAATCCCTCCTTCCCTAACCCATGACTGATTCATCTACAGACGGGTGTGGCCCAAGGTGCAGTCCCAAGATGGAACTGAATCATGGCTTCAACATGATGACAAAATATCCTTCAGAGTAACCAGGACCTCAACTGTGAAGCTGCCCAGGTTAATGTCAGGACTACTCCTAAAACAGAAACAGAGGTTACTCTCTCCAGAGTCTGCTTCTAGTCATCACCAATAATCGTGGTTTCCTACGGTTTTAGTGACAAATATAATGTCCATCTCCTTATCACAAAAAGCTAAAATTCAATAGTGAGTTATCAATTACGTCTAATGCTTAAAAAGAGACAAAAATTTTACAGAGAATTATAGAAATATCAAAGATTTTTTAACAAATGCTCCTAGAACAACTGGACATTCATATGGGGGTGGGGGGAATCTCTTCAAAAAGATCTGTACATAAATTCCAGAATCAAACTCCTAAAAGAAAACACAGGAAGAACACTTTTCTGTCTATGAAATAAACACAAAAAGTATTACTCATAAAAGAAAAAAAATACATCAAAAATAGTCTCATGAAAGACAACTAAGAAAATAAATGGGCAAGCCCTATCCTGGGAATATTTATACTATATATATATATATATATATATATATATATATAAAACAAAGAACTTATATAACAAATATAATAGTCACTACTAAATAGCAACCATAAAAAAGATAAATAGCCCAACCAAAACTGTATGTATGCTTGAACAGTCACTTTACAAAAAGATAAAGGAATAACACATACTAAGAAGTTCAACATTGTTAGTTAGGGAAATATAAAAAGAACCACAGTTAGGTATCATTTCACATTCACCAGAATGGCTAAATGTAAAATGACCGACAAATCAAAAGCTAGCGAAGATGTGGAGCATATACCCTCTCACATACTGCTTGTGGGGTGTGAGGCTGCGCAACCACTTTGGAGAACTGCATGGTGGTTATGTATGAGATAAACACACATGAACCAGCATCCCACACCAAGAGAAAGGAAAATGTCCACCAACAGACTTGGGGAGAAGTGTTTGCACCTGCCTTAAGATTAATAGCTACAAAAAGAAAACCTCAAATGTCCATCATAAGAGAAAGAATAAGCAAATTGTACTTGGGATACTGCTCAGCAATAAGAGGGAATGAACTACTAATTATCATCCTATGAATGTACCTCAAAAATGAACGTTGAATAAAAGAAGCCAGAACAAAAATAAACAATCCATATAACATTCAGGAACAAGCAAAAGTAACCTACAGTGACAGAAGTAAGAAAGCCTTGCCTCTGGAAAAAATGAGAATGAGGAACTGAATGAAAAAGGTACATGAGAAATTTCTGGGATGATAGGTAGTACTTACATGGTAGATATAACTATCACACAAAACAATTAAGGTCTATGCCTCTTATCAGTGTCAATTATATTGCAATTAAAAAAAGAAAAGAGCCCTGGCTAGTGTGGCTCAATTGATTAAGCGCTGACTTGGGAACTGAAAGGTCGCTGGTTCAGTTCTCCGTCACGGCACATGGCTGGGTTGCAGGCCAGGTCCGCAGATGGGGCCATGTGAGAGGCAACTATTCAGTGTTTCTCTCCCCTCTCTTTCTCCCTCTCTTACATTCTCTCTAAAAATAAATAAGTAAAATCTTTTTTTAAAAGATTTTATTTATTTATTTTTTAGGGAGGGAAGGGAGGGGGAGGGGGAGAGAGACAGACAGACACACACACACATCAATGTGTGGTTGCTGGGGGTTATGGCCTGCAACCCAGGAATGTACCCTAGCTGGGAATCAAACCTGGGACACTTTGGTTCCCAGCCTGCGCTCAATCCACTGAGCTACGCCAGCCAGGGCTAAATAAGTAAAATCTTTTTAAAAAATGAAAGAAAAAGAAAAGACTTCTCGGATACACTTGCCTACGTAAGTTTAAGTTAAATATATAAATTAATTATGCTTTTCATCTCCTTAGGGGGAAAAAATAACCCTCAAACATGGCAAGTCACATTTTAGATTAGAAAACGACATTTGACAGAGCAAGATTATACAAATTAACATTATACTGCAAGCAATCAAATCTTAAAACCATTGAGGATTCATCTTATTCCTTCAAATTATTCACTTATATACGCCAATTATACCTTAATAAAACTGGGGGGAATTCATTTTCTTAACTGGTCAGAATTTTTACTTTCTTTGAAATTTGCATCTCTTAATCTCCAGCAGTAAAACAACCACCTTCCATGACTTACCCAGTATGACACTACTATCATCTACCTCTTCCAAAAAGCTTGCAAAATAGCTAGGATTTGAATAACACAAAGCCAGAAGAGGAAGTACTGCAGAAAGCAATTATCAAAGCTTTACTAGACTGAAAAGCACAAAGCCAGCAGCAAGGTGAGTTGCCCACTAGTCACAGAGGCTGTACAAACTGAGAAAGTCTGGAGAGCAAAAGATGAGCCTAAGTAATTGTAAAGTCCATGTCATCAGACTACTTTGAGGAGAATAAAAGAATTAAAAGATATAGTATAGTTCTTAAAATAAGGAAAAAAAACACAAACTAAAATTTACATTTACACACTAATACAGATGGGTGAACGTCTAACCAAAATAAAAAACTTAATGTAGGATTAAAAAATGGGAGTTTGCTATAGTTAAAGAAAGAAGTCCAAAAACTCAAATTATTTGATAAGCTACACTTTTTCTTTAAAAAAAATTTTAATAGGAAATCTATACATCACACAACTAAAATTCTAACATTTACCATGCATTACTCCTCACAGTAAGGGGCGTAAGAGGTTTCCTAAGGAATCAATATCCAGCTGTTATCCATTATAAAATTTGAAAATCAATTTTCTATTTCCATCTATTATTTAACAATGCCTTCTTAGCTGATAAAACCAAGTTTGCAAACTCAAAAACTTAAATTCCAATGTTTCTGCCTGAATTATCGCTCAACTGGATCTTTTCCGAGGTTTTATGCAGACAGGGCAATGGGATGTGAGTAGGTTAATGCCTTGTAGAGACATAAGTAAAGTAGGAATCTGGTAAGAGTTTTTGAGCCCATAAAAGAAACCGCAACAAACACAAATATCTTCCTCTGTCAAGATACCCTAAAACCAATGATACACATGTGCAAACACAAATGCAAAACAGCCTCTTAATATAGGATCTCTCAGACTGACATTCTGTGATTTCTATGTATATGTGCATTATTTGAATTGACTACAATAACATACCTTTTTAGAAAGGCCAAGATCTCCTTTCTTGGGCATAAATCCAGGGTCTAAATCATTTGATTCAAGAAGTTTCTTAGTTGGTTTTCTCTGACGCTTACTTTCATAATTTCCTGAAATGCATGCACCTTTTAATTAGATCATATAGAAACTGGGCCCAAACTGATTTTTAAAAATCTATATACCACACAAAAATGAGTCACATTTTTTTGTTTTCCTCATCATCCTGTGGGGAGCGACAGGCTAGGAATTTATTTACTCTAAAGTGTTAGTTAACATAAGATAACAGTTCTCAAATACAAACTAATGGAAGGATATTCCTGTGTGTGTGTGTAAGTCACATAGAACACAGGCAGAAATAAAAAACGCAGAGCTGCCTTTATAGCAATTCATTGGTGGTAAGGATAAAAGAAGTGAGGTGAAGCAGAGCCTGAATTCTGGGCATAAATGAATCAGGATTAGAATTTTTGTTCTGCTCCTAAATAAAAGATACTCATTTACTTTGTAAGACTGTTCTTAAATATTATGTTAAAAAGCCTAATAATAGAGTTTGGCACATAATAGGTAATGAAATAGTAACTATCTTTATTATTCTATTTAAAGTCTTTTTGATTCTGCATTACTTGATTGAACACAATCGGGATACTTTTGTAAAGATATTCTTGGGAATGTAAAAAGTTACAAGCAACATTTCCCTTGGCTGACTACAATATTTAATAGTCAGAGGATGAATTAGACACAGTGTGTCTAGATCCCACACAGAATAACGAAGTGAAAAGCGATTGGTAACTCATGGTAACTCACTCCGAGAGAATATTTACACCTAACTGCTTACTCTGTGTCAGGTAAATTACATTACACATTACATTATGATCTCCACTTTATACATGCAGAAACAAGTTCAGAGGTTAAACAACTTCCCAGGCAACACAGGGATTGGTGGGCCAGTATCTGAACAGTGAGTTTCACGTACTCACTCCACGGTGTGCAGTGCCTCTCCCCGAAACCCCTGCTGTCCTGGGTGCTGACTCACATGGTGGTTGATCAACCACAAAGAACAACATAGAGTAAGGAGAGTAGTTTTTTAAAATGCCTTCTTAACAGTGCACCACCAATTTACAATCATTACAACCATTTAGCCAATACTTCAGGATTTCTCAGGACAAAAGTGGGTACTTTTATTGTATAGAGATATACCACTGGCTTTCCATTAAAACATACTAAAATCTCCTGCTTCTTCTAATCATATCCACTTACAATACTCAGCCCCCATTCCCATCTTACCTGGTGCTTTAACTAGCAATTCCTCAGATGGAAGAGCAGGCCGTGGAGAGACTTCCAGAGCCACAGGCACAGACAAGGTCAGCTGTGGCAACTCAGCATGTACACCTCCAAAATCTGACTGAGCCAAAGGCCCTTCCAAAAATGGAGCCTCCCTTTCAAGAACTGGAGGTTCTTCTTTGGTTGAAATCAAAGAATTCTCATCCACCTGCTTGTTCTGAGCATTAGATTGATTTCGCACTAGAAGGTTTTCCTCTTCACAGCGGGAACTTACCTAAGAGCAAAATATAAAAACAAAATCCATAGGCCAAACTTGTAATTTGAGTGTTAGAAAGAATAATGTACTTAAAGAGGAATAGAATTCTGACATATGCTACAATAGGAATGAACCTTGAAGACATTACACTAAGTGAAGTAAACCAGTCAAAATCAAGTAAATATTGTATGATTCCACTTATTTGAATTACCTAGAATAGTAATATTCAGAAAGAAAAAAACAGAACGGTGTTGCCAGGGGTTGGGAGAGGGGAGTACAGAGTTTCAGTTTGGGAACACGAAAAAGTTGTGGAGATGATGGACAGTGGTAATAGTTGCAAAACAGTATGAATGTACTTAATGCCACAGAAATGTCCACCTAAAAATGGTTACAAAAACTGGTTACAAAATGGTTCCATAAATTTTATGTTATACAGTAGTATCCACAGGGCATATCTTCAAAGATGCCCAGTGGATGCTGGTAACCTGGGCAGTACTGAACCCTGTATATACTATGTTTTATCCTACATGGAAATACCTATGATGAAGTTTAATTTTTAAATTAGGCACAGTATGAGATTAACAATAATAAATAATAATAAAAGAACAATTATAACAATGTACTGTAATAAAAGTTATGTGACTGTAGTCTCTCTCAAAATGTCTTACTATACTGTACTTACCCTTCTTCTTCTCGTAATGTGAGATGATAAAGTGACAAACATATTTCTGGATCTGTGTCATTATCCCTTACCTGCCACGAAAGGCCTGGTGTCATTCATTTCAACAGATCCCTTGCTGAAGTCTTCACATAGGCTCAATGCTTTCTGGCACAACACGGTGCCATCAATTGGAACACATTTTCTGTTCGTATCTTCCACCCACAAATTTAATGCCTTTTCCATCTTAAATAAGTACTTATCATGCACTGTGGTTGTAGTGTTTGCATGAGGTGCAACAGCAAAATTAGCATGAATTCCTTTTTCCTTCTTCACAATTTCACAGATAGAAGATTCATTCTCACTGTAGATGTTAGTAACCTCAGTGTACAATAGTTTTGTTTCTTATTAACTCAGAACTTTCACTTAAAGGAAGTACTTTATGGCTTCTTTTGGCATATCAGAATTGTCAGCCTCACTACTGTTGCACTTTGGAGACATTAAATAAAATATGAGTGACTTAAACACAAGCACTGCGATGCCACAATGAATGATCTGATAACCCAGAGGGCTACTAGGTGACGAAGGACGAGCAGCATATGCAGCACGGTATGCTGAACGAAGGGAGGACTCACATTCTGGGAGGAGCAGTAACAGGATAGCCAACGATTTCATCACGCTACTCAGAATGGTGCCTAATTTAGAACTTATGAATTGGTTATTTTTGAAAATTTCCATTTAATACTTTTTGACAATGGTAATTAAAATTGCAGAAATGGGGAGACTACTGTATATATTTTACTATAATTTTTAAAAAGTGGGTAAAAATGTAGTTGATTAAGATACACTAAAGCTCATAAAATTCATTAAGGCCATTATGATAATAAAAAAATAAAAAAGGAAGAAAGATTCCCTAGTATGACACCAATTAAAGCAGCTAAAAATGAACTCTTAATGTTGATAAATATAATAAATGGAAAAGAAGTAAGGACTTATTCTGCATTTCATGTATTTCAAGACAATAAAATGGTTCAGTTTATAAGAGATATTGAGAGAAATTGCCAGCTAATAAAAATAGAAGAAATAATGAGATAAAGTCTTCATGTTGTTAATTCCCAACGAAACTGATACAAGTGAAGATTTTCAACTGACATTTATTTATTTATTTGGAGAGAGAAGGGAAGGGAGGGAGAAAAACAGCAATCAGCCACCTCTTGCATGCCCCCAGCAGGGTACGTACCCTGACCAGGAATTGAACCACAGATCCTTCACCTTACAGGATTACACTCAACCCACTAAGCCATAGCAGTCAGGGCTTTAACCGATACTCAAAAGGCCATCAGGGAAATGGACGATGGGGAATAGGACAATCTTTTGGAGCCAAAGTAATTACACATGTACTGCTTCTTGATCAAAAGGGGTAAAAGGGAGGCATCAGTTAGTCATCACTGTGAACAATTAGATGTTAAATGCCTTCTGATGCCATGCAACATTTAACAGTATCACCTATGATGTAATCTAGCTAAAAATGTTTAATATCAATCTATCAGAGTGTTATTAACTTCCACTTAACAGGAAACACAGGTAGAGAAATAAGCTTAATAACACCTATTACAAAGCAATCACACACAACTGGACTAACCAAATGTGGTACTTACATTGCTTAGATAGACAGGGTCATAAAAAGGGGACTTTTCTGAATTTAACAACCAGATAGGGCCCTGGCAGGTGTGGCTCAGTGGACTGAGTGCCGGCCTGCAAACCGGAAGATTGCTGATTCAATTTGCAGTCAGGGCTCATACCTGGGTTATGGACCAGGTCCCCAAATGGGGGTGGGCAAGAGGCAACCGATTGATGTTTCTCTTTCACATCAATGTTTCTGTCATTCGCCCTCTCTTCCCCCATCTCTCAAAAATAAATAAATAAATAAAATATTTACAAAGAAAACAACCAGACATCACAGACTGGATCCTAATGTGGATAAATCAAATGTAAAGCTCAGGAGAAAACTGTGGAAATCTGAATGTGGATTTATTATTAAATAAACTGATCTTATTAGATGTGATAACGGTATATCAGTTATGAAGAAAAAGGTTCTATTTTTTAGGGATGCATATTATTTATGGACAGAAAGTCAAAATGTCTCTAATTGACTTTAAAATACTTCAGTTTAGCCTGGGCTGATATAGCTCAGTGGATTGAGCACAGGCTGTGAACCAAAGGGTTGCTAGTTCGATTCCCAGTCAGGGCACATGCCTGGGTTGCAGTCCAGGTCCCCAGTGGGAGGCAACCACACACTGATGTTTCTCTCCTTCCTTCTCCCTCCCTTCCCCTCTCTCTAAAAATAAATAAAATCCTTTAAAAAATAATAAAATAAAATACTTCAGTTTAAAGAAATTGAATTTAAAAATATATCAAATAAGGTATAAAAACATTTGTTTAAAAATTAGAATCATACTACTGTATTTTTAAATCATTTTTTACAAACTTTTTTCTTAAATCACTAAATACAATTTGAAAACAAGGAGGAAACACGCACACACAGAGTACAAAGACTCATTTATACATTTCCTGTGTAACTAGCATATGCTAAATATTGTGCCAGAGCTGGAGGTAAAAACAGAAAAAGTAAGATCCCAGTTAAGGAAATTATTGTCCCATGAAGACAAAATATGCTACTGAAGGCAAATTGCAGCATCCTAAAAGACTAATGAAAGATTGTAGAAATGTTGGAACATACCTTGTGCACCTGTTCCTGTACCTTCTTTTGTTTTTTCTTAGGAGCAAATATCTGATCGTATTCTTCTGTATACTCCAGAAGCCATTTGCTTGGCTTTCTAAGGCGTTTCTTCTCTGACCGCACAACTAAAAGAAGAGAAACAAGTTCAGAATTAATGAAAAAGAAAGAAGAAAACCCAGTGTTTTCATGTATCCATCTCTGTACTCCAAAAGGTACACAGATAAAAAACTCTCAAAAATACTGTGGCTTAAGCAGCAAGAGACTAAAATAATTTGCTATGATTTATCATATGCGAAAGTTGGGAGGGAAAGAATTTTAGTGCTCTGTAGACACAACACACAGACTATCCAATCTTGCACAAAAGATTAAGTTCTAGTGTCCTATAGTCATAGACACAATTAACATTAAAATACAGATACTAAGTCAGATAAAACCATAAAATACATCACAACTTATTTTAAGTAACACCTCT